>NC_134855.1:77993471-78297637 GCF_049852395.1 Peromyscus maniculatus bairdii
AGTCAAATTCTAAATGAAATTCTCTCGCTCTCTCTTTTTAAATATGAGGAAATTTACTATTTTATTTTATTTGCTGACATACTATGTGGCAAAATAGAATTGACACCATACAACTTTATAAAATATCATTCACATCATATTTAATCAGATTTGCAGCATTCTGTGCATGTTAGGGGGCTACATAAGGAGGTGAAAAACCACTATACCAAACTTTTAGTATTAGTTTATACACACAGTAAGAACACCGTAAGTAGCTGTTAGGTTTCCCATGAATTTGTTGCAAAAAATAGTGCAAACTATTTAACCTAGTAAGCTGTGAAAACAAAGTTGAAAGGACCCAGCTAAGCTTAAACACGACCAGAAATGTGCGGTGTCTCAGCGTTCAGCTTTCTTCCCCAGTGGTCTTGTCCATGCAGACCAGCCAACCAGGTCACTGTGGGTGAGAGCTGAGAAGGAAAGACACACAGGAAGGCTGCCACTCCAAGGCCAGGCTGCCCAGCGGCTGCACGCCGGCCGCGCCTTTAGGGTCCTGCTACTGATTCATGGACACTCATGAGGTCTGTGTGTAAAAATTAGGATGCCACAGCTTTGCACTGAAGGTCCCCACCCTGGGGTGATATGGAGAAGGAAATCAAGGAAGCAGCAGGAACACAAAGAATCCAGCAGCATGGCCTGCTGAGAAACGTAGTACCCTTTTCCTCTGGTGTGCTTGGGAAAGATTCCTAGTGTGGGGTGACCTTTAGAACCACATACTGCAGGGAGAAAAAAGAAGGATACTAACGTTTTTAGGTTTTCTTTCAACAGACTACTGGGGTCCAAAAAACATAATATCTTAACAAAATAAAGTAAAATATAATGCTATATAGAAAAGCTAAAAAATAAACAACAACAAAAACCCAAAAACCAAACCAAAAGAACAAACCAAAATGCAGCACACGCCGGTCTTGGACTTGAGGTACGTATGTAAATTTCATCACCTGCCCAAAGTCCTCCTTAGGTTAAAATAAATGCTTCCGGCAAGTCAACTGTAGGCATTGATTAAGGAGAAAGTGTAACAGCTCTGAGCTTCATATCCACGTGCAGCATACTAAAGGGGATGCATTCTACAAGATAGAGCTTAAGTACCAACCTGACGGAAGCTTAAAAACAGAAGAAACCTCACACACATCTAAGTAGAATCATCTCTTTTTTCTTATTTTCCTTTTTTGAGATCCTGCAAGGGGGCGCAGCGGGGGAAGGGAAGGGGGAGGGCTCCCAAATCACCTTTCGGAGTCTTGCCACCAAGTGCAGTTGGTTCTCGTCTAAAATCCAGAGATCTCTTTAAAAGAGTAAGACTATACACTACAGGAAAGATCCCTAACTTTTACTTCTTATTGGTATAAAATCAAATTCATTAGGACTCCAGAAATATTGTGTTACCTCCAAAGAACTGTTAAAAAAAAAAAGATTGACATAGTAGGAGAAATCTAGAATTGTAAACTGCCAAATATGAAAGTGTGGAAAATCATCAAGCTCCTATTTTATTTTCTTTCCCATCGAAAAGTGTTCCTGATTTTCGAAACCATGGGCTGCCGCAGAATGTACATCTTCCCCACCTCCAGCCTGGCCTCCAGAGAGCTGTGAGCTTGCCGCTCCTCTGCCCATGGTGTTTAGCACTTTCACCATGCAAACCAGGAAATGGACTCAACAACTGTCCACTAAATGAAGTGCTCTTGATCCTGAGGTGATGCTGAGATCAAGAGGGCCACTAAAGCCCCACATTTGTCCTCTCACCTTGCAGAAACACACTTGGCATGTGATAGGATAAGAATACCACATAGGAAGCATTGTCAACCAGGAAGAAATGCTTACTGCCCCGGGTGGCACATCTGCTTTGTCATACGTTCTTAACAGGTAGAATTCAAAGATCATCTAAGGCTCCTAGAAGGTTGTCAATGTCTTTGCCACCCTGGCACTTGGTCTGGTATAATGTCGGGGCTGGAGAAACGGCTCAGCTGCTTTTCCAGAGGACTCAAGTTCAATTCCCGGGTCCCACATAGTAGCTCACAACCATTTGTATAACTCCAGTTCCAGGGGATCAGACACCCTTTTCTGGCTTCCATGGGTACCAGGAATATACATGGTACATAGACATACATGTAGGCTAAACACCCATACACAGAAAATAAAGTAATTTAAAATAAATAAATGTATTTCATATGTTTCAGAAACAGGTAAAAATCCTTTCTCTATTACATTGTAATGCAAGCCTATCAGATCTCTAACCATGTGATCTTATGCCCCCGTCATCCACAGTAGTTACACATCAATGCTATCCTAAATGCTCTTCTAAGCAGTCAAAGGATAAAGTGATTCACCTCATTAATTTTTTGAGAATTTCTTACGCGTGTACAATACATTTTGATCACATTCTCCCTGTGTTCTGAAACCCGTGGAAAGGAGCACAACACTCAGCACAGCTTCCTGATATCATTGCCTAAGTAACTTTAAGCCTGAGTCAGCATACTGAGAGAGAGTTTTCCAGCACAAATGGACTCGTAAAACCGCCAACCCAAGATGAAGCGCGAGAATTAATCCCGCAGGCCTAAATGAAGTGATGAAGAATGGTCACGATTTTTATGGCCTGTGTTGGGAACATTGTTTCTACTTTAATGTTATACTTTGTGGATATAAGGAGTGTTCTCCCCCCCCCCTTTATTTCGTTTGTAAACAAAAGTGACAGATTCACGTTTTCTTCCCTATACCACACCTTCAGAACTCAGAGACTATTACTGAGCCATCTTGTTTCCATAGCAGTTTGTCCACGTTCTGTAAGAATTTGTTCTCTGGTAACAAACAGCACAGCTGCAGATCCTGGGACCATGACAAGCTCCAAGTGACCCATCATATTTGAGAATGACGCACACAGAGTCCGACTCATGCATCTAAGTCTGTCTTTGTGGAGCTGGGGCTTCTAAAGTCCTCTTGTAACAGTGACCTAGTTCCTGGATTACGGGGCTCTCTGCCTTCCAGATGAGTGACAAAGGGCATTTTTATGACAGTCTATGGCTTCTGGGGGAAGGAGAAGCAGTATTAAGGGTGTGGCCCCTGGTGGCCCCACACCCAAGAGTCTACGGGAAGCACAAACTGGACTTAGTGACTTAATTAAAAAAAAAAAAAGATACAAAGTTGATAAGAGATAGGAAAGGGGACAGATCTGGGAAGAGTAAGGGGGAGGAACATGGGGGTGAATATGATCAAAATATATTGTACACATGTATGAAAGTCACAAAGAATTAAAGCATTATATATTTTAAGTGGTCAATTTCTGACAGTCTTAAAAGGATTAGGATATGATATGTGTACATATATATCCTAATATATACCCTAATATGCATTCTATATATGCCTCACTTATATGTATACACATATATGTTTGTTTACACACACATTACATATATATAATTTATATTTTCGTTTGGGTGTTTGTTTTTGCATTTTAGACAGGTGTTTCTGTGTAGCACAGACTGGCCTCAAACTCAGAATTTTCCTATGTCAGCCTCCCAAGTCTGGAACTACTTGTGCGTTCTATCCAACCTGCTTCTAAGTTTAAGATAGTGTCAGGACTTCAACTGTGATGGTTAATCCTGATTGTGAACTTGAGATTTGGTGGAAACAGACTTCTAGGCATATCTGTGAGGGAACTTCTAGATCGGGTTCATTGGGGTGAGAAGACCCGCACTCAATGTGGATGACACCATACTACGGGCAGAAGTCCTGGATGGAGTGTGTGTGTGTGTGTGTGTGTGTGTGTGTGTGTGTGTGTGTGTGTGTGTAGATGAACACCAGCATCTGTGCTCTCTGCTTATGGATAGCGGACACAGCGTGAGCTTTTCCCCCTTACATTCCTGTTGTCATTGATGAACTGAATCCTCACGTGTGAGCCAGAACAAACCCTCAGACCTTAAGCTGTTCCGTCAGCTTAACCTCAATAAAAGACAAATTCACTGAAATCTCTAGGTTCTAGTTAATTCTGATAGCAAGTTTGGTTCTCGGCTTCCTAATCTCAAAAGCATTTTAAAGATTCCTTTAAAAAGTTCCAGCCAAGGCAAACTTCAAAGGCTTATGTGATCAATTACCGCTTTTGCTACATTTATACAAAAGTTCTGGCTAAATTTAATGAGGCTGTAGAATTCCTTTGTAAGCAAGACTAATCTAACTTTAATTGTCTTTGATCAGAATGGGAGCAATTATGGACCAAAATGCTATGTTTGGTGGAAAACTATAACCCACCCTTGTGGGTTATTAGATTCTAAGCCATAGTCAAGATCTTTAAGCTATGTTTGCCTCTTTGTAAACTGGATATTTCCATCTAATGGTATGCTAGTAATTAACATTTCTAATATTTCTCCCATCAATGAGAACTAAAACTGTGCCTTCCCAAAGCCCTGCAAGCTGAAGCTGGACAATTGATACAACTTTAAAGGAATGATCAGAAAGTTTGGGGCTCCCAAAAAGTTTGTCATCACAAACCCAGTCTCTTATGTTCCACATACCACTAACACCCCCACTCCAACGTGTAAAAATACTTCAAGTCCAATATCTGGAAATCTTTTTGGGTGGCTACATTCTGGATTTAAGCACCCTTTGTGAAATACGCAACCCCATATGAAGTTCATAGAAATACCTATCTGCCAAACACACTGTTGCCACCTGCAGCATTGGTGACCAGGAGCACAACTGTACATCTTTCCCAGACAGGGGGACTGCTTCTCTGAGCTCTGCAACAATCAAGTAACTTGGTCCCTTACATAGGGGAGATTCTGAAGAAGCCAGTGCAGAGATCCTAAAAACACAACCAATACGGAGTCCCCCCATCCCCACCCCCACCCCAACACCCAATAACTGTCTCAGAGCAGAGCAGAACTCAACAATAACAAGACCAGTTGTGGAATATAGCTTAAGATGTGTTGCATTTGTTTATGCTGTGGGGTATTTGCTAATGATGTAGAGATGTGTTGCATTCTTTTATGTTGCATTTGTTTAACTCTGTGAAGCTGTGTCACTTTGCCTGCCTTAAACACTTGGTTGGTCTAATAAAGAGCTGAATGGCCAATAGCTAGGCAGGAAAAAGGATAGGCAGGGCTGGCATGCAGAGAGAATAAACAGAAGAAATCTAGGCTAAAAAAGAAGAGGGAGGAGCAAGAAAAGAAGGAGAGGAGGACACCAGGGGCCAGCCATCCAGCCACACAGTCAGCCATGGAGTAAGAAGGAAAGAAAGATACACAGAATAAAGAAAGGTAAAAATCCCAGAGGCAAAATGTAGTTAAAGAGAAACAGGATAAGTTAAGTTAGGAAAGCTGGCAAGAAACAAGCCAAGCTAAGGCAGGGCATCCATAAGTAAGAATAAGTCTCTGTGTATTTACTTGGGAGCTGGGTGGTGGGGCCCCCAAAGAGAAAAACAAATAAACAAAAAAAAAAAAAAAAAAGAACTACAAAAACCATCTAGGGATGGAAACTTCGCTACAGGAAAAGAAGACTGACTCTGTCAGTGGAATGAGAAGGTGGCAATGTACAGACATTGTCACCAACTATCGGGTCTGCCGTCTCATTTCCTCAGGCTCACCCTTCTTTCCTAAGTCATTCAAACGTCTGTAAGCATCCTTACTGCTCTCATTTTGCCAGCACGGTGTTCTATAAGCCACTTCCTTACGTCACATTTTCCTATGAACTTCCACCTAAGTGAAGGAAATCTTGCCTATCTATTTGTGTGTGTGTGTGTGTGTGTGTGTGTGTGTGTGTACATGTGAATGTGGAGGCTAGAGGTCAGCCTCAGCCGTTGTTCCTCAGAAACCATCCACCATGTTTATTGGGACAGGGTTTCCCATTGGCTGGGTCAGCTGGCTGGAGGCCCCAGGGATGTACCTCCCCCTTCTTCCTCTTTTGGGATTACAAGTGTATGCCACAACACTCTGCTTTTTCCCATGGGTTTTGGAAACTCACATCCTCACGCTTACATGGCAAGAACTTTACTAACTCAGTCTGGCCTCAGCCTAGCAACCTGTGTTTTGTCAGTTTAATTTGAAGTCTTCTGAATACTGAATGTAAAAGCTAGAGGGAAACCGATTTCTCTCCTCAGGATAAGTGAATCAGTCCATCCCACAGGTGCTATGAAATTGATAGCTAGCCATTGTATAATAATTCCTTTTTTTTTTTTTTTGGTCCAGTGCTCTCAGCCAAGAGACACAGAATTAGGAGTGACTAAGTAAACATGGAAGCAATCATTGTTCCCACCCCCTTTGGCTTGCCTGGGAGATTTCACACCAGTACACTTCCTCTCACTGGCATCTGGAGGAGTCTACCAGATGCCACAAGCTAGTGATACTTTCATTACCCCCACCTAGACAAAGTTTGAACAAACCCTTACCCTGACGTCTAATTGAGTCCTTAAGAATGGTTCAGATTTTTAGAATAGCTGTGACCTTTCCAGGGCTTGTTTAGCAGTTGGTTCAAGGGTTCAGCAACTTTGGAGCGATCTAATAGAGCTTCTGCCAAGATACCACCCTGTGGGCATGTCGGGGGTGTGAGAGGAGCACACGAAAGACCCACAGGGATGCAGCCAGTCAAATGAAGAATATAAGGTCTTCTACAAGACAAATGATCCACCCAAGGCCTCCAACAAGTGGAATTGGGGCAATTAGAGGGTACAGAGGGAAGAGAGGGAGAAGGATGGGAACCTCAGACATAGATGGCTCAGATTCAATGCTGAATTCTTCCCTAATTCCAGCAAACAGAATGTTTAAGTGTGTGTGTGTGTATGTGAACACATTGTGGGGTAGCTATGAAAGATTCAGTCAGAAATGAATCACAGATTATGTGTGATAGTGACAGTGGTGTGTACATAGATGTAGGCATGCATGTGTGTGTTATCCTTGTCCACTAGAGATACTACTTAAGGGTTAAAAACAATGACAGCACTTTACATAGAGCAGAAAAGGGAATGTGCTGCATGTTGGTGGAGGGGAGAACACAGATTAAGCAAGGACAGGAAAATGTTAAGCGTTGTTAAAGTGAGTGACGGCTTCATGGAGGCTCATGATACTCTTCTAATACTGTGTGTCCAAGATTGTAAATAACAAAAGGCAAAGCGAAACCCACATGCTGCCGCTGCTGGTGTCCTCCAATGAAAAATGGGACAAGTAATTTCCAGTGTTACAACAAGAGTAATAAAAGATGTGTTTACCTTTAAGGAAGGAAGGAAAGAAGGGAAGGAGGGAGGGCAGGATGGAGAGAGGAAGAGAGGGAGGGGGGAAAGAGAGGAACGGAGAGAGGAGGGAGGGAGAACAGGTCAGCACTTTTGCAAGTCTCACAGAAAATCCTCCTGAGGAAAGACTTTGGAAATATATAAGAGCAAGAATGCATGTTTATTTTTCCTCAGATCTCTAATGCCAAGCCATAAGAAACGATCCTAAAGTCCACCAGAAATGAGTTTTACTTCCAGTGGAGGACATTTTGGTGTATTTTACCAACATGGAAAACAGTGTTGAAGAGTATTCACTGTGATAAAAATGTATCCAAAAGTTACAAAATAATCAGTTTACCATAATCAGAATTTTACTAAAATTCAGAGAGTGAAAATATTATATCTCAGAAATCAACAATGATTTTTCTCTGAATAATGAGATAAGTAAGAATAGGCTAAGATTCTTAATGAATAATATCATTGTACAAGTTTAAAAAGCACTGTTTTTCCCCCTAGAAATTTTCTGTTTATTTTTGTTTATTCCCTAGAGTTTTCTACTTCCAGGATAACACACCTAAAAGTAAAGTGTACTGTTGTGATTCTGTTGGTATTGTCAACTTGACAGGCTCTGGAGTCACCAAGGAGAGAAGCCTCTGGGCATGTTGTGAGGCATTCTCTAGATCAGGCTAACTGAAGTAGGAAGACCCCCCAACAACTGTAGACAGCGCCATCCCATAGTGGGGAATCTCGGACTGAACAGAAAGAGGAAGCCAGCTGAGAATTAGCATTCGCATATCCCTGCTTCCTGACTGGAAGTGTAGTGTTGCAAGGTCCTGCCTCCAGGACTGCCCTGAAACAGTGGACTACACTCTGAACTGTAAGACAAAATACTCTTTTCCCTTTAATGAGTTCAGGACTGTGTTTTGTTGCAGTAACAAGACAAATAACTGATGCAGTGTCCCGTGTGGCTTTTTATGTGGACAAATTTTGCCACACCCCAGATTGAGATACAGAGCATTGGATACATCAGGGAAGTCTTCACACCTCTTCCTTGTTCAGCTCCCACTGCTGCTAACCACCCCCGACCCTCCACCCCCATCCCCCACCTCCCAGCCCCCCACCTGCCACCTTCCAGCCCCCCACCCCTGCTTACAAGTAACCACAATTTTAGCTTGCACAAATATTCAAACATGTATGTTGTTTTTTAGCATCATCTAAATGAAATTATATATTACATGTCCTTTTGTATGTGGTTTTTATAATCTAATACAATATCAAATTCATCTATACTCTTGTATATGTTGATTTTTTCTTTAAGTTATATAGAATTCCACTACAAAAGTATACAATCATTTATTTATCTAACATCTTGTTGCTGTGACATTTGGACTGTTTCAAGTTACTGACCATTAGGAATAATTCTATAAACTTTTTCTTTTTTGTTTAAATCTTTTTGTGAACATATCTACTTAGCTTTCCTGGGTTTATACCTAGTAGTTAAATAATTGGGCTAGCTTTATGGTAACAATCAAATAGTTCTCCAAAGAAGTCATGCTATTTTTATTCCCACTAACGATGTGCAAGACTGTCAGCTGTAACCCACCTAGCCAACACATAAAATCATCCCCCTTTTAAATGTTAGTCTTAGTAAGTTTGGGGAGACAGTCTCCAAATATTCACCAAACTGACAGCTAATAACATGGAATAGACCGGGATCTTTTTCATTTCAGATGACATAATTTGAGGTCAAAACGGTGTCAGCAAAAACAGGGACTACGGGTTCATAAGGCTGGGAGGCTAAGTCGGTTTTTCTCAGCTCATGTCAAGGCACGCACAGCAAATGATCACAGAGCCCACAGAAGAATCTTCCGTTGAGTCGGCAACTGTTGCAATTGGAGGGAGACTGCTAACCCCGGGCAAAATGACTATGAGGCTGAAGGAACCAACATTTCAGGATAATGATAGTCCTACTGTCCTTAGTGGCTGGGCTAGAAAGCGCCGAGGCAGGTATAAGGGATTGTTAGGGGAAGCAGAGTAATAGGTCGGACTTGGACTTGGAATCAATGATGTCAGAACCTACTTCTTAGCAGCCCAGTTCTCCTCTTGTTTCATCTCTTTGTTTTGGACCTTCTCTTTCTCCATAGGCTGGGAATAGCAGCCATACCATTCGTTCCATAAATGTCTGAATATAAGAATGGGAGTTACACTAGGTCCTAGCTGCTGTAGGAAACTGCCTGTCACGTGCTGGGTAGCTTTGAAAAATAGAAATTAGCCTCTTGCACGTCTACAAACCAGCAGGCTCCTTGTACATGGGCTCGACTTGTAGCATCATGGCAGCCTGCTTCCATCCTCAAGTGACATTTTCCTCATTCGTCTCTTCTCCTCATTCTCTAAGGACACTTAGTCACATCAGAATAGAGTCCACAGTTGTGTGGCAATATCCTCTGAGTAAAAACCTTCCACTTGGAAGGGAAATTCCTTAAGACACAGGATGCTCTAAAGGGGGGTGAAACATTCTATCCTGCAGGGAAGCTGTCCTAGCTAGGGTTACTATTGCTGTGATAAAACACCACAACCAAAGAAATAAACTTACGCTTTCCGGCAACAGTCCATCACTGAGGGAAGTCTGGAACTCAATCAGGGCAGGAACCCGGAGGCAGAAGGTGATGCAGAGGCCATGGAGGAGTGCAGCTTACTGGCTTGCTCCTCATAGTTGCTCAGCCTGCTTTATTACTGAATCTAGGACCACCATGTCACGGTGGCACCACCCACAGTGGTCTGGGTCCTCCTCCATCAGTCACAAATGGATAAAATGTCCCACAGCTAGATCTTATGGAGGCATTTCCTCAATTGAGATTCCCTCTTCAGATGACTCTACTTACGTCAAGCTGGCATAAAACTAGCCAGCACAGAAGCTTATTAACCCTGGAAATTACAAACCCAAAGGCTTCAGGAAACTCCCGAAACTAACCAGAGTCAGTAGGTTCTTCCTTCCCCAAGAGTCTGTAAGCCACCAGGACAGCTGAGAGATACTATCAGACAAGCTGGGCTACCTGGAAGAGGCAGAGACTGGTGGAACTGCCTGGACGCTTGTTGAGCTACCTACAAATTGTGCAGTGAGGTCCACAATCCCAGCTCTCTCGAACCATCCCCAGTGCTGGGTTAGGCTTTTGATGATGCCTTTTTTGTTTCTTCTCCTGGAAACAACCCCTTCCCCATACTCCTATAAGTAACCCCAATATAACACATTGGTTCCCTAAGTTAGACTTCGGTAGTTTCCTTGTTTGGACTGTTTTGGATATCACAAAACATCCACCCTAAATTTATTAGCCAGCCTCATGTTATTACATTGAAATACCCGATGCAATTAATTTACAGAAAAGGGCTTTATTTTGGCTAATTCTGGAGGTTCCAGTCCAAGCCTGAGCATCTTCATATCTTTGTTCCACACTAATGGAAGCCACATAAGGTGTTTGGATCATGAGCTCTGAAGCAGAGAAAATACCAGAAGAGGAAGAGGGCAGAGTATCACAATCCTGGTTGAAGGCACATGCACAATGACCTAAGGATAGATCTGTATGGTCTGGAGAGTGATCTACAATAGCTGTGGGTTTTTGTATTGGATGGCTGAGTTTATTAAGTATATAACAAGCAGAAGTAAAGGAATAATGGGTAGCAGAGAGAAGCAGTGAATGGTAGCCAGGTGTTCACAATACCTAGCAGAGACCGCTGGAGTCGCCCACCTGAGAGTAATCAAAGGGAAATACCATCGAATCAGCTTACAAATACCCAGAAGAATTCAGCTTTGGAAGACCCACTGAGGCAGCCAGCCTGGAGTTCCCAGCTGGTAGTCCTGGGCCTGCAGAGTGTCCTGTTGGCTGAGGCTTCCAAGTAAAATGGCAGAGAGCAACCTATTGGTAACATCAAATCAATACTAACAGTCATCTAACAGAAACCTACTAGGGAAACTGAGGCAGTCAGCTGAAGTTACTGCTCCAGAGAATTTTGGGCAGAGGGTCCCCTCTGTCCTCTTGATGGATAAGTTTCCATTTTTCCCTCTCCTCTGTAGGCATTTTGATATTATTTGATAAACAAGGTAACTGTGGTTAGAAATAGTTCACCTTTTAACTGTTCTCAAGGATACAACTGTTTTGTTTTTTTTTTTTAATTTACTTTTATTTATGTCTGTGCCTGAATGTATGTGTGTGTGCCATGCATGTCAGGTATCCTTGGAGGCCAGAAAAAGGCACTGGATCCCCCTAGAGTTACAGGCAGTGGTAAGCCACTTGAGGGGAGTGCCAGGAACTGGACCCCAGTCCTCCGGAAGAGCGACAAGTACCCCTATCTGCTGAGCTTCTCATAGGCTCCCACACTTTTTAAAGATACTTAGCTGCTTGCTAGTTTTATGCCTTGTTCTCCTTGTTGGGAGTTAGGGCACCATGCCACCTTGGTCCAGGGAGTTTTTGGGGAGACACACGAGGGCCTGCTGGCTCCCAGAATCTACTTCCAATAAATTTAAACACCCCATGATGATTTAACAATAGAACATACATTAAAGCCTTTTGCTGGTCTCCATTTTCTAAGTGGGCTTTGATCACTTTCCCATAGTGCTTACCTGGATACCAAGCCGTCAATACATGGGCCTTTGGGAAGCATTATTAATATACAAGCCATGGCACTGACCAAGTGTGATCATACCTTCACTACAGCCCGGTCTACAGCCCCAGAGACTCGATTTCTAAAGAAAACCATATTCATAGGTACCAAGGATCAGAACTTCAATCCATCTATTGGGATAGGGGCATAATTGAACCTACAACAGGAAGGATACTCTATTGCTTCAACTTCTAATGTCAGGCAATGTCTAACCCAAGCTGCATGGCCACTGCTTTAACTCGCTACCATGTCACAGGATGCTTAGTTTGGGTCACATTCTCCAGACTATGATGAATGTAGAGGTGGGTGGTCATAGGCAATGACTGTCAAATATTAAAAAAATTACATGAAGTAGATAAGGAATTCTTCAAAGAAACCAAGAATATAGTTTATACTATACTAAAAATATGTCAGTCAGCTAAAAACATTATCTGCCATGGTTCCAACCCAGAAGTTAAATTATTGAGTTTGTTTGTGTGTGTGTGTTATATTTATTATGAATTTATTTTTAGGGTTCATTATATTAAGTATACTGGTATGAAAACCTTAGGGACAGATGCCCAAACTACTAAAACATCTGCTTTAAACCATTGCTAGGGGTTAGAAAGATGGCTTGTCTGTTAAAAGCACTCTCTGCTCTCGAAAAGCACTTTCTTATATAAGCCTGTTACTATACTAGAAAATATCCAACTATAATAGTTAGAAACTTTTAAAAATTAAATAAGCATTTGTTACTTTCATAATTATAGAAAAAATTATAGAGAGAATTCCAAATAAAACTCCTACAAACAATTATAATAAATTGTAGTATGTACAGGGTATTGCATGGCAAGCCCCATACTAAATATGTTATATGTAGTATCTCATTTAATCCTCATGCCAATCCCATAAAGAGGAATTTAGAAGTAATCTCATTTTACAGACACAGAAATCTCAGAGATTTCAAGGGTGTAAATAGTCGGTTTGATCCTGCACAGTTAATAAATAAATAAATAAATAAATAAATAAAGCTAAATAAAGATGGAATCCTGCTGTCTACAAGTCCAAAGCCACCCCCTGAACTCGTCTAGGCACAAAGCTGTGATCCCCACAGCACCTTGCAAGGGAGGGCTGATCAAGGATGAGGAGATGGATACTCACAGAACATGCGTATCACAGCGTGATCCTGCAGCTAGTGATTATGTAAAAGGGTGAACTGCGGGGCACTGGGGGTTACGTCTCAGAGATTAACTGGCAAGATGATGACTATCTGGAGGGGAATACCAAAGCCTGGCCCTCAAGAGACTTGAATGACTAGGTTCTCGTTTTTCTTTTTGTTTCTGAGGAATAAAGACTCAGAGAAGTTTTGGGATGAGTCCAAGTTAAAACAGCAAGGGCAGCAGCTCACAGGACACAGGTCAGGTCTTCTGTCAATGCAGGCCTTTTTCTTCTTCTTTTCTGTAAGCTCGAAGCCCCGTGGTTGGTGAGCAATGTATAGAGAGTGGCTGCTGAAAGTGCCTGGCGTGGGAATCCACCCTGCCTTCGCAAAATCCAGCATTCAGAGCCTGTGTGCCCCCTTTTCTTCAGTGAAGAAACCCTCTTCTCCTGCAGGTGGCCGTGGAGGATCTGGTCCCTTCACTGGACACGTGATACATGCTACCCCAATTTAACTCTCTTTCCAGAGAATTTGAGTTTTGGCTATTTTGCTATTAAATTTGTCATTTTTCATTACAGAGTTTAGAGCCAGTTTCCATTGTTCACAACCTATGGCCCTTAATCAACAGGAAACCCAAGCCAAATGCAGGAAGATGTATTTGGTTAGAGAGTGGATCCTAAGTTGTGTGATTGCTCTTAGTACATGCACTTTCCCTGATGGTCCAAATTTTCTTGTGAGAGTTTTCTTTTTTTTTTCTTTCATTGGAGAAGTCATCAATTTCCTTCCATCCTTCCTGGTGTAGTTGGCAGAATTGACTCTATACCTACCTCCATGCCAGATCCTGATCATATGCTACATTAGCCTGTATCAGACTATCTACTATGAGATTGGATAAGGTGTTGCCACGTGACCTAGCTTGGGCCAATGAGAAGCTGCTACTGTATGGTACTTTCCCCCCCCCCCCCCCCCCCCCCCGCTCTGGTAAGAAGATATCATCTTGGACGTTGCCTTGTAGGCATAGCAACTAGAACAGACACAGTAGTATCCAGGTCTGTGGATATGATGACCCATTTCCTAGTAATATGGTAATAAGACACTAACATTTCCTAGTAGATGAAAGAAAGAAGGGTCAGGAGACCCTGACTTGAGAGCTCAGCTTTGTTCCTCTGATCCCGCCATCCCTTCTCACCAACACCATCCCCCACCCCCCACACCTCACCCCCCACCCCCCACCCCCCACCCCCACCTGCGCATCCCCTCCCCCAGTGCAAGTGATCTTGGGAGAGGCTAGTAGTGTATAGGAAGAAAAAAGGTTAATTAAAAGCAAGACTCAGGGATGCAGACTCCAGTCATCATCCTTGATGAGGTGAAACTTTGGGGTGATGCAGTCGTTTTGGGAATCACCTGCACTTTTGTAAGCAACGCCTCTTTTGCAGTCTGAACGGACTGCATTGGTCTTACCAAGTTGGACTTTGGCTTGTTCCTGGTGCCCAGGTGGGGTGGGCAGGCATCTAAAGCACACATGTATGCATACTGCTGAGGCTCTCATTCCCTCTAGAAGGATAATGATTCGACTGTGGAGCAGTCACTAACAGTCTGGACCCTACAACAGCTATTCTGGAGACAAAACACCAAACTGGTTTTTTGGCAGCTAAACGCCACAGAAGCAGGCTACTAGACCCTGACTTCTAAAAATTTGTCTGGCCCCTAGTCCAGCTACTTTGCTGCTGTAGCACAGGGGCCTCAAACACGTGGCGGTTCAGAAGAGGGTATATTTAAAATCCTGGACATCAGGGTTCCCTCTAGATCGGCCTCTTCCAATGGGACAAGGTCCTTGCCTACTAATTATTCCTTCTTCCCTGGCATCCCCAAGCATGAGTCCCTAGGTTCACCATGCCAGAGTTAAGAGGTCAAGTGAGCCTCCACAGGCTGGGTTAGTTAACACTCGGCTGCTCCGACAAAAATAACCTGTGAGGATAAGCTAAGAGTTATTGATTTGGACTTACAATTTTAGAGATTGAACCCAGTCAGCCATGCAGTTAGTCCTTGGGTCCCTTCATTCGGGGCCTGTGGTGAGGCAGAATGTCACGGTGGAAGGTGCCTATCAAAAGGCCGTGCACCTCAGGCAGGTGGACGCAGAAAGAAAGGGACAGAGAGACACGGGCCTAGGAGAAGGCAGCGCCCTCAGGACAAGCACCCAGCGACTCACTTCCTTCCTGCCAGGTCCCAACCCTCCACAACTCTCTAAACCCTCCCAGACGGTATCTCCAGCTGGATACTCAGAGCACACGGCTCCCTTTGGTGGACACTTCCCACCCAAACGGGGAAATGTTCCTGTGAACTGCAGCCGAAGTTCACCGGAAAGCTACAGGGTCGAATAATGAGCAAAGACAAGCCCCAGGGCCCCTTTCACTTCCTCTCCTGCTTGCTCTTTCCTCCAGCTTTTTGGTTTGTGTCGTGTTGTGTTGTGTTGTTTTTCAAGACAGGGTTTCTCTGTGTAGTTCTGGTTTCTGTCCTGGATCTCGCTCTGTAGACCAGTCTGGCCTTGAACTCACAGAGATCCGCCTGGCTCTGCCTCGCAAGTGCTGGGATTAAAGGCGTGCGCCACCACCGCCCTCCTACTTGCTCTTACCAGAAGTTCAAATCACATTCCCTACAATTGCATTATTACAACGGAGAACACTAAGCTTTGGCTTGCTTGCTTAACTGCGATTTGGCCTGGATTCCTCGGGACATTAAGTCTATATTTGCTGGCCACTTAAGTTAATGTCAATTTTACTGATTTTATCCGTGGTTTATGTCATATTCAGATGTGCCTTAAAAGGTTTCAGTGAAATTACTACTGATAAAATAAAATAAACTGAACTCTAGCCACTGTGTTGCAGATCTATCTTGCTCTGTTATCTAGAGTTTCACTCCTCTAATTAGTGAGTTACAGCACTCCCATCAGGCCATACACGGTTTAAAAGAATGAGCTCCATCCCTGAACCCCTCAAGAATAAAACCTGACATGTCTTGGGAGGCTCCTCTGCTTCTAAGTGAAGCAGGCCCCTCTAGGAGAAAGTTCCGTTCTAATGTATCTTCAGCATGTCCTTTGTTCTTGTGTCTGGTTAAGCTTTCAGAGACAAAACTAACCATTTCCAGAGACCCTTCTCTTCAGCATCTTGATTATGACCATGAACTGAGCATGTCCTCAAATGTTCTTGTCCACCATATTAATCTTTCAAAATATGACTGTGAACTGAGCATGCTACAAAATAGATCTGCCATCTTTCTGTCTTGAACTATGACCTTAAACTGAGTGTATTCAGAAATGTGCCTCCCCTTTTTATGTATAAGATCCCTAACTAAAATCCCCATGCTTCCCTTGTCTGGAGAGAATGTCGCTTTTGGAATCTTTCCAGTGTGCTCGGCATGTGCTGTGGACAGGATGCTTTTCTCCATTCTTCCATCCTCTGGTCATGCTCTCAGGCTTTGCACTCAGAGAGACCCCCCCCCCATTCTGCTCATTTCAGTGACACCATTTGAGCTGCCAAAAAAGGCCTCATCTGAGGGCAGCACCTGCTCGAGACTGCTCCGTTATGGAAGCTAAAGCCTTCCTCTGATTGTTGAAGAGTTCACATAGGGATTTTACTTTCTTACAAACAGGATGTGTGTGTGTGTGTGTGTGTGTGTGTGTGTGTGTGTGTGTGTGTGTGTGTGTGCGCGCGTGCGCGTGTGTGCGTGCGTGCGTGTGTGTGTGTGTGTGTGTGTGTGTGTGTGTGTGTGTGTGTGTGTATCCATCTGATATAATAGAGCCTCCTAGTATGACCTAAATGGAACCCTCCAAGATGTGGATCATTTTAGGCTGGACTAGTTCCATAAACTTGACATGGGATACATACTTTCACAGTGCTTGCTGCTTCTAAAATGCTTTCATTCTCTTTATTTCATATAGTACCTTAAAGTGAATGATCCATTTTACTCCCCATCAGGAGTGGGGAATAGAGGACGTTAAATGTCTCTATTATCAAAACAGCCTTATTATGTGGCACAGACCATTAGGGCCTTCCAATGCAATAAAGAGAGAGAGATGTCCAAGCACCCAGCTCTTCTCAGGCCAAGCCCCTACCCATAGCTTTCTCTGCTCTATTTGAGTTTCTGATATTTGTTGCCATGGCTTACATTTTCTTTTCTGCCTTCCTCCCTGCTCTTCTGTCCTTTCGATCTATCCTGTGACTTAATTCCTCCCAATTTCTCTCATTTTCCTGCTATTCCAGAGCCTTCACTGGCTACATTCCATGTCTGCCCAAACCTCTATCTCATACAACTTAACCTCTCCTCTGAAATCTTGTCCTCTTGCAGGCCTACGTCCTCAGAAACTTCCTCCATCTCCTCTTTGGTACAACCACCCCGAGACAAACAGTTGACGTGGAATCTCACCCAAGCATACGTGACCATTTCACAGTGGCTATGTGCACCCACCCTCACGTGTGTTGAAAATGAGCTCAACTGAAACTGCTAGAGTTTCATGGGTTTGACCATAGAATATGTTAGAATATAATAGAATATATTCAACAACAGAATATGTCTGCAATAGAGGGGAATTATTGGCCCTGTGGTTCTCAAATGGCATTTATGAGTGCCAGGTAATGTAAGCGACGGGGTCTACATGCTCTCTCATTAAAGTCTCACTCATGAGACTTTAAAAAGTGGAAGTGAGATTAATATGTAGAACTATATTTAAATCAGGGGCTTTCTTTAAATTAATATCTGAAACAGCTAAAGATCTCAGGTCCAGATTATATGAAGAACTACTCCAAGTCAGTATGAGAAGCTGGCCCTTGAGCAGGAGCTATATGAGTGTGAATATTCAAATGTCGATAAGTACATGAAAAACCACAGAAGCTCATTACTCCCTAAGAAGATGATAGTTAACACTACCAGAAACCAGAAAGGCAAGCAACTGGAATTCTCACAACATTGCTCAAGAAAACACAAATAGCTGTATCGTTTTTCTAAAACTGTTTAGTGTTTACTAAGCCATTTATTATCTCCCAAACACACATAACCCAGAGTTAGACACGCACATCCATACGTCCTATGACATAACAATCCCACTCAGAGGGACACTGTGAAATGAGTTCACTCTGAGCATTGACCTGGATTTTGAGATGTAAATCTTTATGAAAGGTGGTAAGTTCCCTCAAATCTTTGAACTTCCCTAAATTAGAAATAAAATAGCATATAGGTACACACCTCCACCATCTCGTGCATGCTGCACAGTTTCCTTTCCGAAGTCCCCCCGGCCCTCCCCACTCTGAGGTCAGTCCTATCATTCCATTGATGGCTTAGAGAGGCACACACACTCAAGCCAAGAGAAGGGATTCAAACACGACCCCAGTCAGTTTCCACACTCTTTCCATTCTGTCGTCCCTCCTCTTTACCTGGTCCCCCTCCTGGTCTGGTTATTTCTCTCATGGCTATGTCAAAACGCCAGATAAAAGAAACTTAAAGCAGGAAGGACTTTAATCCCACAGTTTGGAGACATAGTCTATCATGGTGAAGTTATGATGACAGGCACTCCAGGGTGGCAGGAGCGTGCAGCTGGGATGCACCACCTCCTCCTATCTTGGAGGAACAGAACACAGAGGGTGGAGGGGAAGTGGGGCTGTGCTGTAAAACTCCAAGGCCTGCTTCTAGTAACTAACTCACTTCCTTCAGCGAAACTGTCTCCTAATGCTTCAACCAGTTTCCAAAACAGCGCCACCATCTGGTTTATATGTTCAAACACATAAACCGTTCACATCCAAACCACTGGACACAAGACAGCTCTCGCACACAGGAATTCAGAGCGGCTGTTGTTATCACACAAGGTCTGTGCAACATTAAGACAGTTAACAATTCCAACATGGATTCCTTTACCAACAATTCCCTACAAGGACCATCATGCCCTGTTCCTAATCTTCCTGGTCATCCTCGCTCCACCTCCAAAGGGAGGCATCTGGACACTCCAAGTTCTGGTATATCCCTGAAAGGCTCCAAGTTGCTTTCTGCTCCTGATAGGCCTAACCCTTTCCTTCCGGGGCTAATCCTGGATGGACTTGCTTTGAGCAAGCGGCTATAGTCATCTCCGTGAACTGCGTTTGTGTCTAATTACCACCAGGCACAATATTGATTTTGCATAACCTTTATAACATCACATTAAGTTTGTTGCAAGCTTTATTTGATCTAGGCATTAAATTCTGCTCATGCATCCACAGTTCATCTTTGTAACTAGTTGCTTGTGGAATATGGCCAATTGCTAACAATTTACACAAAATCAAAGGGAACACCAGCCAGAAGTGCTAGGCTATTAGCTCATACCCCGAATTAATTCTGAATGTGTAACCAATGAGAGTAAACCACTACAAAGCCAAAAGGCCCCAAAGAAGTTGGGATTTCCTAAGCCAAATATCAAGAGGGAGCCATTAGCACATTTATGGATCCTGCAGTAATTTTCAACCTCTGAAGCTAAAGCTATTAGCCTAAATTAAATGATTTCTGTCTTGACCAACGCTTTCAAGAAAAAAAAAATAACATTAAGATTGCCTAAATATATCTGAACCTTGCAAACTCAATTTTTATACCGGGGAAGGAAGCAGATATACTTTCATATCCTAGTAGCTCAATCCAAGGCATGAGTTTTTAGTAGTACCAAGGGTTTCTAAACTCTTAGTTGGACTAGACTGTGTTTTACATGTATTATCTCATTTAATTTTCCCACAAGCCATAAGTAAATGTAACTCTCCCCATTTTGTGATAGGGAAGTTAATATGGAGAATGGTTAAGTAAGCTGCAAAAATTTCCACCATTACTTGTGACCCAGCTCTTCACTCCTTTGTGCTCCCTACACATAACCATAAATAGTTATCAGTGCCCATTTTTTGTTATGAGAAACCCCACTCACATGAGGCGTGGGGCTGTCCATTCATTCATAAAGCATGCACAGAGGTCTGATTATGTATCAGGCACTGTTCTTTTTCCCAGGCATGATTCCACGCTTTCTTCCCCATAACTCTAACAGCACTATCATTATCTCTGTTTCTCAGACAGCTTACCTGAGAGTGAGATGACTAAGAAAATAACATGCCCCGGGCCTGAGGGCTAGTAAGCAAGAGTGGGTGTTTTCATTGTTGGCTTTGGGATCCCCTAGGAAAGGGTCATTTGGATTTATCAGTAAACTGAATCATAGGGGCTGGTCTAGCTTGTGTTGGAGGGAGTGAGACTGTGGGAAGAAGCTGAATCAGGGCCCACTGGCTCTGCTTACTGAAGTGAACAAGGAATTTGAATTTCCCAGGAGGCAGTCAGAGAACAAGACTGGCTGCTGGTCTGAGGAAAAGGTCATGGAGGGAAACCCTCAGAGCATAGCCAAGTGGGACTTCGGAGTGAAGAAACCCCGAGAGATGTCCAAGCCGTTTGCTGTGGGATATGCATGTGTGTGTGTGTGCGTATGTGTGCACACACTATAAACACAACTTCCATCCTTCCCAGAGCTTCCCAGAGCACTGTGAGCAGGCTCTACCCAGCCTGCAGATCTATGAGGGGTTCTTTCATCCACTGTATGACGCTGGATCTGGATTGTCACCAGGCAAAACAGGAGGCTGTTCTTATAGGCACGGAAGTCATGCCCTAGCCACCAGCTGACCTCTCATCCAAGTTTTATAAGTAATTCACAAGGAATTATTTCAATGACCTCATACCAACCACGTGCTTCCACTGAGCTAAGGGCTCTTCAGTACCAGGTGCTTGAAAAACACAAGAAAAGACATTACTAGCTAGTTGAGGCTGGCTTTCTATACTGCTTGCTGTGAAGGTTATTTCTCCTTACTAACACATTCAATCCCCACTACAACCTGGTGGAACAAGTGCTCGTATCACCAGCACTTTCAATGAAAGACGAAGTGAAGCAGAAAGAAGGCACGTGACCAGTCAAAACCACACAGGTGCTGGTGAGAAGCTCAGCTGGCTTTAAACTTGGGTCATAGGGCTCCAGAGGCCCTCCTCAGACTTTACACTAAGCTGTGCCATGCAGAGATCTGCTGCGGCAGGAACTGCAAAGCCCCTTATCCCCCTCTCTCCGGTTCTGACTTGACAATATCTACACTCTTTAATTCGTCCTCAAAGCAGATGTGACTGGCAAGGCAGGTAAGGTCAATGACGTCATTCAGGCTGCAGCTTGGCTGTTGCTGGACTGTGATTTTGAGATTTTTGGCATGTTCATACAGGAAAAGACCTCGGAGATAAACTCAGACCTTCGGTCCCCAGGTCCCTCACTGCCTCCCCCACCTGTCCATATGGAAGAGTGGGACAGCTCCTATTGGCTTATCTCATGCTTCTAGGACAAGCTATTTGGTGGTACAACAAAGAAATATATGTCTGTCCAGAACATAGACCAAGACCAAAAAGAAAAAAAATCGAGACAGCCTTCACTCTGTTTCCCGCTTTGGTCTCGAACTCCTAGGCTCCAATGATCCTCCTAGCTTAGCCTCTTGAGTAGCAGAGGCTACAAGTGCATTCTGCTGCACCCAGCACCCCGTCTTCAAGGCTTCCTCTCCCCCTCCTCTTCCCCTCCTCTTCCTCCTTCCCTTTATTCTTATTTTTCCGGCTTGGTGTTGGGCATTAAATCCAGGGCCTTGTACATTCTAGACCATCTATACTCAATTTTTTATACTAAACACTTTTAAAACTGGAATAGACTGAACTATCTGAACCCCAAATATTGGTGCAACTTAAAATCTCTTCCTCCAGGCAGAGTAAAACACATAACATTAAGACTGGAGAATCCCTAATAACTTGGCTGACATCTACTTTTCTTTTTCTTGCCTCAAACAAGCTTTGCCGATCACAGATGAAACTCTCGGAGGCTCCTTGATGAGGGGACAGCGAGGCCCATCACTTCTTCCTGACAGCTCACAATCCGTTGTGGCTGGAGGCAGGGAGAGGCTTTTCTGCTAGAAGAACCATTAGCCTTTAGAGCCATTTTGCAATGACATTAAGGCATTTACTTAGCAGTCACACGGGGAATAAACACTTGTGGGGTGTCTGAGAACACAGATGCAAGGCTACATCTGGAATGACCTCCTGAACCCTAGAGGACACATCTGGCAGCAGAGCAGTGCTTCAGAGGTGCCCAGGCAAGGCTGTGACGTGATGCCACAGAAGCACAGATACCATGTTGAACACCGAAGACAGAAGGTTCATGTATTCCTGCTCTGCCTGAGAAATCATAGACTTGGTATTTCCTGAAGTACAAGGAATCAGGATCTACACTGCTGTCCGCAAGCACTGCTGTTAAAGTAGTGGACACAAGCAATAAAGGCGCTCCATCATCTATAGTGGACCAGATACTGACGAGGACACATTTCCTGAGAGCATGGTTGGCACTCGGATTATTCGTGCCTCATGGGTGTGGGGATGGAGGTGCAGGGAAGATAAAATAGACATGAGACTCACATAGCTAGTGAAGGTCGAAGGCAGGACTTGAATGTAAGTTGATTCTGTCTCAGGAGCCCCTGGTCTTAAGCATCCCCTGCCCGGCCTCCCCTGGAACAGCAAAGAGAGGTAGGTCCAGCAGATTCTACGTGCAGCACTCGAGCTGCCTCCCACCTCAGCAGTCACATTTCCAAGCACCTGCTCAGAGGAAACCACATCTGCTGCAGAAGGTGCTGAGAACATACCAAGGCTGCGCTTAGCACACAGATGTGGTCCTTTACATCCAGGCAGAGCACTCGGTTTCTTCTCTCACTCATACCTTCCTGTCTTTTCCTCTGTTCTCTTCTCCCTTTCCCAAAGTCATGATAAAGGTCATCCCAGTAACTTATAATGTACACTGGAGCAATTATTTTAAGTTATCCCTTCTACATCTTCCCCTCTTTGGGTTCTCTCTCTTTCTGTGTATATATACTCAGGGAATATATATATATTAATGTTTCTAGAAAATGGTATATATATATATATATATATATATATATATATATATATTAATGTTTCTAGAAAATGGTATTCAATGAAAAGTTTCTAGATTTGGGAGAAGGGAAGACTATGATAAAAATACATTGTATAAACTTCGCAAAGAATAAACAAAAATCATTTTAAAAGATTAATTTCTCCCTAACAGGTTCCTATCTACCTTATTGCCATCCTTAATCCCTATTAGCACTTGTCAGACCTGCTATTCTAATGTTGTGAAGAGACATCATGATCAAGGCAACTCTTATAAAGAAAGCATTTAACTGGGGCTTTGCTTACAGGTTCAGAGGCTTAGTTCATTGTTGTCATGTTGTCATGGCAGGACTCAGACAGGCATGATGCTGGAGCAGTAGGTGAGAGCTACATCTTGATCTGCAGATAGAGAAGGAGAGAGAGAGAGAGAGAGAGAGAGAGAGAGAGAGAGAGAGAGAGAGAGAGAGAGAGAGAAAGGCAGAAAGAGACAGACAGACAGAAAGGCAGACACACACACAGAGACAGACAGACAGACAGAAAGAGACAGACAGAGAGGGAGAGAGAGAGAGAGAGAGAGAGAGAGAGAGAGAGAGAGAGAGAGAGAGAGAGAGAGATCCTCCGACAAGGCCACACCTCCTAATCCTTCAAATCCTTTCTAAGAGTTCCACTCCCTGGTGACTAAGCATTCAACTACACGAGCCTATGTGGATTGTTCTTACTCAGACACCACAGTACTGTCCTGTGATTCCTCAGATGTTACTGTATGTATAAGATGTTGAAACATGTAGTCCGACCTTCCTCCTTCCCAGTCTCACAGCATTTTTTCATATGAATAAGCTGGGAGAACACATTCCTTCTCTTTTTAGAGCTAATAGCCTTCCATTTTATGGTTGCACTATAATTTATTTCACCAGTCCCTTATTAACAAACAGGGGTTATTTCTAATTTTTTGCTACACTTAAATTGATGTTTTGATTTTATATCTGTGCCTCGATTGGCTTTAACACAGAGAGAAGGAAGGAGAGGGCATCCCAGAATTCCAATACTACCTTCCACTGAACACTGTAATAGAGGAAAAATAGAACACACTCAAAAGGCCCATTGTAAAAACGATCTTACTAAGTCATGGGAAACTGCTATATCCATCTATTCTACCAGAGACCTCATTTCTTCTCAGACCAGAAGATAAAAACAGGCTAAACTAAGTCATCTTTCCAGGTGTATTAATATATATTTGAGCCATTTTAAAAGTGACAGACCTCTTTAATTTTCTCATTGTACTTTCAGTAAATTCATTAGGATAACTCAAAATTGAATCTAGCACAGCTTAGCAGCTCAAGGCCAAGCACAGAGACCTTTCCTTCCTAGGATGGGCTCATGAAGAGCTAAACTACAGCCTCTCTGCTAAGATACCTGTGCCCCCAGCCCCGCTGCATCCCAACAGAGATATTCCCCTAAGATGCGGGGTGACACACCCGTACTAGATTTGTGTATTCCTTTTCTCCATTCTCTTTAAGGTTCGTAGAAAGAGCTATGCCAAGCAGCCACACCTGTGCATGAGACCAACGCTAAGCAAAGTGAGAGTTAGGAAAAGTCCTGACTTCTGACATCTTAGCCTTCCCCAACTTTAGTCCCTGTTCTCAGTTCTCTCCTGTCCTTTTCTCACTGTAGGGGATCCACGTGTTCAGGAATTAGTGCCACCATGGGCATCACCTCAGCCAATGACTGGACCAAGTTGGTATAAATAAATAACCCAGCTTTCATGCCACTTAGTGAAGATAACCTAAGAAACACATTTCATATTGTTTTCCAAGTTCTCTAGCAGGATTATGCCTGTTTTGGTAATGTGCATGGTAATGTATCACTCCCCGGCTTCTCCGGCCTGGTGGTGCTTCCGTTGGCTTCCAAAAGAACTGCTGGTACCAGAAACCTTATCTTCAAGGTCTTCTTTATAACTGAAGTGGTCCTAAGAAACAGAGCTTCACGCCAGGTGTGGTGGCACACGCCTTTCATCCCAGCACTCGAGAGGCAGAGGCAGGTGGATCTCTGTGAGTTCGAGGCCAGCCTGGTCTACAGAACTAGTTCCAGCACAGCCAGGGCTACACAGAGAAACCCTATCTCAGAAAACAAGAACCAAAACAAAAACAAAGAACACAAGCTATCAACTTAGGTTGACGGCCTAACAGCTCCTATGGATGTGTATAAAGAGACTCTAAATACCTGGAGCCAGAGGACAGATTGTGCTGATATCCAATTGCACAAACAGGTAAGAAGTAAAGCATGGTAACCATAGTAACAGTATACCTCTGGTGCCAATGTCAAAATCCTGATATGAAAGGAATATAAGGCCCTACAGTGCATTCATAGGAAGGGTTTGCCTTTCCTGTTCCAGCGGCATAGTTGGTACCCGTCTGAGAGTTCTCAGAATGCCTGACTTGTCATGCATAGGCTGCTGTATATCATCGCCTTGTCAAGGGACTCACTGCACAGCCAAGGCAATGTTACAATAACCATAAGATCTACTACCTCCATTTTATACCACATCACACAAAAGCTGTGTGTCTAAAACTAGATCGAAACAATTCATACACTGACTCACAAAGGCACAGGTGAGATGCCAAGTTTGGGATGACCTCTGAGGGAGTCAAGGTACACTCCATGAAAATGTGGTGTATTTTGAACCAGTTGTCATTATCTGGAGTAGTGTTTCCAATCACTAAACTACATGGATTCAGAGACCATGGATTTAGTTACAACTAATTCTTCTTTCTATAACTCTGGTGACCTACTTATGGACTTGGTGCTTCTGATGTGCTTAAATTTAACGTCGTTGATTCTTGGTGGGGAGATAGGGAGAAGAATAAACTTTTACAATAGAAATAGTAAGAGTTACACCCAACCTAAAACTGCTAGTAAACCAGCAGGCAAAGGGAGGAGTTATTATATAAATGATGATAATTGATCTGGCTATTAAAACATAATAGAACCAAGGAGATACATGTTCAGAAGTCAGAGAAATACTTGAGCACATTTTAGTGTATATGAGTCCAGAAATAACTGCGTGGGTAATAGCCACACACCTACATCTTGACCAAGTCACAGTAACTAGAAGAGCATATTCTCTGATGATGTCAGCGTGGGATATCTCTTTGATTAAAAAGCCTTGTGCCAACAGAAGTTCTGACTAGGGCAAGGAATAGCAGGATAGGATGAAAGAAGAGGAGATGATGATATAGTTGACATACAGATAAAGGTCTGTAGATAAGAGAGGTGGTTCTGCCTCTAAAGAGCTGTCTCCATTCACCGAGGTCACTGTGCTCAGGTTGGTGGAGGGCCATAAAAGCTGGGGAAATAATGCCCTCAGAAGCATTCTCAACCATTGACTGAGGAGGCTGGTGTAGAAATGCTCACATCTGACTTCTTCCTGAATGAGAGATTCTGAGGTGTGTGTTCTACAGTCTCCCAGGGCTCTTAGGAGTTAAACAACAACCACCATTACAGGGATCATTTTCCTTAGAACACGACTTTTATGGGCCTGTTTTCCTTACCTTCTCAGCTTCCTGCTTCGATAACAGTATTTCCCTCACCTTACACCTTACACATAGATTACTTGTTCCTTTGTCTCGGGATTGGCTCCTGGGAGAACTCTAATCAAGACACTTCACTCCACTCCAATTAATTCTCTCTGGATAGATGCTGGTGGGCTCTTCCTTAAGGTGCAAATGACTCATGTGTTCCAGTGGAGTAAATTTAAAAGAAGAAATATCCTTGGGTTGTGGTTCTGATGCAGTGGGCTAGACACATAGGAGCTGGGTAAAGATGTGCTGCCAGATTATGACCAAAGGACAGATTATTGTCAGTAACAACTGACTGTCCTTATTGGATGTTGTCATAGACTTGTGAACTGATCCTGTCTCAGAGGAAGAGTAGCCTGGGGTACAATGTACAGCTGTGTCAAGCCATGCATGGGTGTTCTTGTGAGGTGACCGGATGCAAATATCAAGCTCTGCTCAAATACTGATGTTGAGGCAAAGAGTCACCACACACAACCGTAGGGTAACAGTGGGTGGTTAGCAGATACATTGATGCTTGCAGGACTATAAAAATGACAATATAAAGATAGCTGTGTTGTTGAGTCTTCTCGTCCTTATGCGAGCTTAACAGCACACACATATACACATACATACACACATGCACATGTACACGCACACACACACAGTAGCTGTGGCTTTCCAATTACAGTAAGTAATAGAGATCTAAGGGGAGGAGAAGAAGGTGAAAACTTTTGAGAGACTTTGAAATCATATGCCACCAACATACCCACTACTGCTGCCACCTACATTTGCCAAGTATCTTCACTGTGTCAGTTTTTTTTTTTTTCAAAGCAGGCTGCAGAGAACCCTAAGGGTGTGGGGTAGGAACCTGACAAGTTCAGTCAACATTGAAAGACTTGGTACTAAGTGACGATTATTTAGATTGTGTTAAATGACCAATTTTGTATGCTAACTTTGTTTGAAAGAATGTCCCACTCACTAAAAGCAGTTTGGAAACTAGTAATAGACACGATCCTTCCTTCCTTCCTTCCTTCCTTCCTTCCTTACTTCCTTTCTTTCTTTCTTTCTTTCTTTCTTTCTTTCTTTCTTTCTTTCTTTCTTTCTTTCTTTCTTTCCTTCTTCCTTCCTTCCTTTCTTTCTTTCTTCCTTTCTATCTTTTTCTTCTTTCTTTCTATCTTTCTTTTTCTCTTTTGTTTTTATTTTGTTTTTCAGATATGGTTTCTCTGTGTAGTCCTAGCTGTCCTGGAACTTGTTCTATAGTCAAGGCTGGCCTTGAAATCAGAGATCCACCACCCTCTGCCTCCTGAGTGCTGAAATTAAAGGTGTGCACCTCTATCACCAGGCAATCATCTTATTTTTATGACCACCTCCATCTTGCAGAGAAGGACAGTGAGGTTCAAAGAGGTTGAATTACGTACCCAAAGGCACAGACTAGACAAGAGCCAGACTGTGGTATGCAGCTCTGGTCCAGCCCCACGCCACGCCCATCACTCTTTCCTCTACAGACTGCATGTGAGAGATGGTGATGAAATGTATGGTTTAGCAATTCCTTGGCCATGAACTTTGTTTGGGTGGCAAGGGGTCAGAGAGCAGTTTATAAAAAGTTCAGAGCTTGGGTTGTTTCAGGAAACTCGCCCAGATACTTCACTCTACTCAAGGCTGCTGTCCTAGGAGTTGTTTTACTGGGACATGTCCTCATAGTTTGTCCTCCATGTCCACACATTTGAGCAATGCCCCCAAATATCAGTCTGCTAGTGCGCCAATGATGCTATGAAAAACAACAACAACTTTGTGATCTAAGAAAACAAGCATGTTGGTTGCCAAAAAGGCTTAGTGGATAAAATGTTGACTATGCAAGTATGAGGCCCAGAGCTCGGATCCCCAGAATCCATATAAAAATGACGTCATGTATCTGTAATTCCAGCTTCTCTGTGGCATGATAGAATGTAAGACAGGAGAAGTTTTAGAAGCCCCCAGACCAGTTAGTGTTTCATACAGTGGACCTACCTCAAACAAGGGTAGGAGGTGAGGATTAACATCAAGAGTTGTCCTTTGACTTCCACAAATGTGCCAAGATATTCTTACATGGAATTACACACACACACACACACACACACACACACACACACACACACAACAGAAGAAGAAAAAGAAAGACACAAATATGCCTTGCTTAAAGATCTGTAGGTGGGCTACAGCAACCCTTCTCCGAGTTAGACTCGGTTCTGTTTCCTATGACTGATTCTGGGGTCTAGGGAGAAAGGGCTGGAGCTACTCCCAGCATGCTCTTTCCTTGGCAGAAATAGGACCACAAGGCCAAGCAAGCTGTGGCAGCATTATTTAGTCTCTACTACCCTATCTTGTACAGTCATTCCATTAGCAAAGCAAGCCCGAGGATACGTCCAAGCTTCAGACGGCCCCACGGTGGAACAAGTGGGTGAAGATTTACTGACTGACACCCCTTTCTCTCATGCCAAGTAAGTATGTGCTTCCCTGAGAGAAGGTAAAACTTTACATATGCCTTTCCTAAGTCCTTCAATCCTAAAATTCTCCCAATTTCCAAATCCAAGCCTGCGAGCTGCCACAGACCTGTCACCCTAGAGGGACTTCTGAGAGACTGAAGAGAGTAAAGAAGCCACCTTCCAGCCTACAGAGTTCCAAGGATGGATTGTCTATGATATTGGGATGGTTAAAAAGCAATCACTTTGCTCCTATGATCTGCCCAAACCAAGTCTTCAACACCCCGTGTCATTAAGACTGCAACCTGGGATAAAACAGGAGGGCAGATGTGGGCGTTTCATAAGCTCTGCCTTCACGACATTGGCTTTCTCAGCGTCAGGACCTGAGACAACAACTTAAGGGGGGGGGGGCGAGATTTACTTTAGTTTTTCCATTTCAGCCCATAGTCGCTGTACCCATGCACTTGGACACTTCATGGTTGGTAGAAGACAGCTCACTGAGTATTAACCACACTTCAGGGTAGGCCCCGTGCCCAGCAGAAGATGGCTCACACAAAATGAACTCAACCTCATATTGCTTTTGTGGGCATTTTTTTCGTCTTATTGGTCTTTTGCCTGTGTATGATGGTTTCCAATTTTGTTTTGATGGTGTGTGTGTGTGTGTGTGTGTGTGTGTGTGTGTGTGTGTGTATGTGTGTGTGTGTGTACAGGCGTGTGCGCGCGCATGTGCACACGTTTGTTTCTTGTGGGTCTCTTTTTCCTTTTTTTTTTTTTTAAATTCTGGTTTGTTTGTTTGTTTGCCTCTTTGTTTTTAAACAGATAAAGAAAAGGTGAGGAGTTGGGTGGATGGGGAGGTAGAGAGAGAGCTGGAAGGAGTTGGGGGAGGGGAACCTTCCATCAGAATATATTATGTTTCAATTAAAAAACATATTTTTAAAAAGAATATGGGTTAATACAGTTTAAAAAAGAAAGGGACAGCCTCGTTGACCATGCTCGCCTTGTGGTTTAAGGCTTCGCAGCCGCTTACTAGTAGCCTGGATTCAGGTAGTCATCCAAGACCCCTCACTCTTGCCCTAGCGCCCATGTCATGGAATGGCTGTGAGGGGCACATGACATTGCAGAGGAAGTCACTGAGACCTGACATGGTCTGGTAGCTGTGCAGGGTGCAATGCCACACGGGCATGGCTTTTATTACAGGAAATTTGGGAACTTTGAACTAAGAAAATACAGGCCCGACACAGTGGCTGCCTTTTCCCCAGGTTTAGTTTGTCGCCCCCTAGCGGCTGCTTCTGGAACTCATTGTACAACCTACTCTGCACACTGTTAGGTTGCACCAATGAAGATTCCTACACTAACCTACACCATGTCTGCCATTGGTGGGGCCCCAGAAGGAAGATGGGTGGGGTGTTTTTATTTTAAAGCATTACACAGTTTGTACCTGCTCCTTTTTTATGAGAAAAAAAGATACAATCAAGAAAGGGGAAGGAATTGTCCACAGGTTCCACTGCCCGAAGGAACCACTGTGGACATGGTATGTCCTCCCAACAGTTTGGGCACAGACTGCTTTTGAGATGCAAAAGGAACTGACAAACAGCCACCCAGGTTCCCACGGGCAGCCTCCTACACTATCCTTGGAGAAGAATCTGGTGAACGTTCAGGGAGCAGCAACTTTGTACAATCTTTGAAAAGAATAACGTACCCACCCTTTGGATAAGCAATTCTGCTTGGAGGAAGGGCAAGAAATAAGAACAAAGTATAATACCAAATATTTATGAAAAGGCCACAATGAAACCCATTACTTGTATGCTAACTTAATAAAATTAACTTTAAAACATGCTTGCAGGACCCTGTGCCCTGGAAACAGCAAAGACATCAGCAAAGAAATAAACACAGCTTACAGATTGCTATAACTTTTCTGTATACTTTTTATGCCTGTCCTTCAGGGAATACTCAAAGTGACCACTTATTTCCTTCTTTCTTTCTTTCTTTCTTTCTTTCTTTCTTTCTTTCTTTCTTTCTCTCTCTCTCTCTCTCTCTCTCTCTCTCTCTCTCTCTCTCTCTCTCTCTCTCTTTCTTCCTTCCTTTCTTTCTTTCTTTCTTAACAATACGTTTGTTGAGGTATAATTCACATGGTGCCTTGGTCTGTTTGGGCCACTATAACCATCACCATCAAATGATGGCTTCTATACAACGGTAACTTATTCCTTATAGTTCTGGATGCTGGGATATCCCAGATCAAAGCTATGATGCAGAGTCTTGTGAGGGCTCCTTTTCCAGTTCCTGGATGTGCCTCTGAGTGTTAAAGGGGCTGACGCACCACCTAGGACCTCTTCTATGAAGGCACTAGTCCCGTTCGTGAGAGCTTCGACCTTATGGTCTAATGATCTCCCAGAGGCCCACCACCTCTTAAGACCATCGCACTGTCAGCAAGTTCTAACACAGGAATTTGTGGAAGATGTGAACATGGTACTCAGAGCTTGGCACCTAGTATAAAATTAAACTATTTACTATTAAACTATTTATATAACAGCTAGATGGTTTAAAGGATATTCTCAAATGTGGCTGATTTGAAACATCTATATCGCTCCAGAAAAGGAACCCAGTAACATCAAGCAGTCTCTCTCCATTTTCTCCCTTGTTCCTACATCTTTTATGACTTGCTCCCCTTCTTCTGGAAATTTCCTATAAGTAGATACATATATTATGCTGTTGCTTTTGACTCTTTTCTTTCACTTAGCATGTTTTCAAGGATTGTCCCTGTTGTAGCAGCTATCAGTGTTTAATCTCTTTTTAGTGCTGAGTAATATTCCAGTTTATAGATACACTATTTTTTTTTTTTTTTTTTGGTTTTTTCGAGACAGGGTTTCTCTGTGTAGCTTTGCGCCTTTCCTGGAACTCACTTGGTAGCCCAGGCTGGCCTCGAACTCACAGAGATCCGCCTGCCTCTGCCTCCCGAGTGCTGGGATTAAAGGCGCGCGCCACCACGGCCCGGCGATACACTATTTTTTTAATTTATCCCTTCATTAGTTGATGGATACTTAAGTTGCATCCATCTTTTGTGTGCTACAAATAATACTGCTGTAAACACTTTTGTACAGACATCTATTTTCATTTCTCTTAGGAACAGATCTCGGAGGGAACTAATTGGATTAAATTAGTCTGGGTTTTCTGCCTTGAGGAACTTTCAGACTGTTTTCCAAGGTAGCAGCAGCATTTTACGCTGTGACCAGCAGGGGGCAAGTTTGCCCATTTCTCTCTGTCCTCACCAACATTTCTTATCTGCTTGATTATTTTATTGTGCCTAGCCCTGTGGATGCGCATTGCTGTAAAGCGAAAAATCCACGGAGTCTGTTTAAAGGGCAAAGGGATTTATTAAGAATGGAAAATTCACAAGACAGAACAGAGGAAGTGTCGCAGCGTTCTGGAAAAGGTAAGGCATGGTCCCCTACTGTTCTGCCTGAGATTGTCCCAGCATCCAAGTCCCAAGAGGGAGGGAAGAGAGTGGCTTATGTGCACCTTGGGTTTTAAGGGTAGCCTGAGCCACGCCCCAAGGGCAGGTCTTCAACGTCATAGATAGATGGGACAGTTACCTGCTACATCTCTAGGGGGCAGTGTTTCAAGGTCATAGACAGAACAGCTACCCAACTACATCTTCTTTTGTCTAAATAAAAAAGTTCTAACCTAATATAAAACTATATATAATGGGGACGATTATCAAGTATTGTTCAGGGGAGAGAAAAGGTAATAACATAAACAAAAATGGAAATACAACCAGCAAGAACAACATCAAGCAAGAAACACATACTAAACAGAAATGTCCAGAACATATAGGTAAATGGCCTGTTACCTCTGTAACTATTGCTCAAAAAGCTGTTCTATCCTAAAGAATCTAACTTTATTATCTGAACTGTTCTTAGCTAAGATATGAGAGGATTATAACTGCAACTATCTAGTCTTCAACCCCATCAAAGACCTGAGAAGGAAAATAATATTACCTGAGAAAACAGGAAGTGAGAGCAAGCAATTTCTGAAAAATTTCAAGAATAGACAGAGACAGCTGGCAGCCTAGACAGTCACCTAAAAATTCTCAGCACCATTGAGGCTTCTATTTTGGCTACAAGCCTAGAATATCGACCATTTTCAGAAGCAGGAATTTTGGAAGGCCATCTTACCGTGTCTTGGCAAGGTTCAGTGGTCATTCTTCCTTGTGTCCTGCTCGTCTGGAAAGGACAGCGTTCATACTGTCAGCAGTTGAGGTAAGGGCAGTTCATTGTCCAGCAGGCTGTTTTGTGCCAAGAAGACAAACTTCCGAACAGAGTGTCTTAGAAGCCCAACTTCTCTCCGGAGTAGATCAGTGCTGCCAGCAATCATATCTCACGTCAACAGAATTCTAAGTTATCAAAACATTTAAATGCCATATTCTCTAGGTCTATGAAGTGTTTGAAGATTACCTATCCATCTGACATATGTTTCTGTAAATCTGGAAAATCTAACTAGCATAATTATAGATATGACACTCATGGGTCACTATTAATCTGTAAGACTTATCTACCTAAATAACTTAAGGACTAAGAATTCACATTAACAGAGTAAGCAATCTGTTAACTGATGTACAGTATAAAAACAATGACCTCAAAATATCTTAAACTGAGCTAGAAATGTATAGTGCAATATGATAACAATATCTTTAACATGTATCAATATACAAAATATCCTAAACAGAGATAGAACATACATACAGTATGGTGAATATAATTTTACATTTATATCAATATACAAACAATTTCAGATAAGAGTAGGCATATGTGTACAATATGACAATTATAGTTTTGAATTTGTATCAGTATACAAATTACCTTAAATAGGAGTAGAAAAATAGTTTACATTTGTATCAATATGCAGGAATCCATATCTGTAAATTATCTAAGGCTGATAGTTTGCTAAATTAGTTTACTAGTATATACAATAATCTACCTTAATATACGATACCTATCCATTCCCCTTTTGTCATTTCCAAATAATAATCCCAAGTCTAAGTTTTATTGTCCCCACCCCCAACCCTATAACAACTTATCTATAACCCTGAGAAATGAAAACTTTTGGGAGAGGGGGCATTGTTTTCTTAAAATTGCTTCCTGCTGTTTAGGGGGTGATGGTATATCTGTGGAATCCTCTAAGAAAGCCAAAGGGTTAAGTCTCAATAGGGCTAGCTGTAGAGTCTGCAGCCAGCCTCAGAGTAATGGGTAAGGTTATCTGAGGTTCTGGCTGGAAGTATAATATAATGGACCACTTCATCGTGGAACTGTTCTAAAGAGTTTGCAGTCCAAAGCTGATCACTGAGTGGTGTTTTTGTTTGTTTGTTTGGGTTTTTTTTTTGTTTTTTTTTTTTTTTTGTTCAATGGCATCATTATGGACCAGGTAGTGTCATTGTGGGCCCCATCTTCCTTCTGGAGACTTCAGAGATTGCTATTGGAAAGACTTATTTTTCACTGTGGAAAACTTGAACATTATTAATATCAAAATGGAAAGTTTGGATTTTAGGATGATGTGACATGCGAGGAAGGATTCCCAGAAATCAAGGATAAGCATGGAAAGAAACAGAATCTGTCTCCACATGGGGTTGAAGTGTACTTTTCTGATGTCTGTAGAAAAGAAACATTTGTAGTTGGAGTTTTCCTGTGTCCACCCAGCTCCTGCAGCCGCTCAGACCCAAGTAAACACACAGAGACTTATATTACTTATAAACTGTATGGCCATGCAGGCTTTTTGCTATCTAGTTCTTATATCTTAAATTAACCCATTTTTATAAATCTATACCTTTCCACATGGCTCATGGCTTACCAGTATCTTACATCTTGCTTCTCATGGTGGTGGCGGCTGGCAGCATCTCCTGACTCAGCCTTCCCTTCCCAGAATTCTCCTCTCTTTATCCCGCCTATACTATACTTCCTGCCTGGCTACTGGCCAATCAGCATTTTATTTATCAATCAATCAGAGCAACACATTCACAGCATACAGAAAGACATCCCCAGCAAACATTATTTCACTATTGCAGTTGTACAGATGGGAAAAGTGAGGTACAGAGAATCTACCTAACTCACATGCGAATACTTGGTGTACTTGCAACACCATGTGCAAAAGAAAGTATGTGTATGTGCATATGTGTGTCTATGAGCACTTGTCTGATATGTATGCATGTGCCCTCAGTGGCCAGAAGGTAGTGGTAGATCCCCGAGGCTGGAGTTCCAAGACGTCATGAGCTGCCCCAAACTTATGCTGGGAACCAAATTCAGGTCCTCTGGAAAAACGGCAAACACCCTTAACCACTGAGCCATCTTTCTAGCCTTGTTTGTGAAAATTAACAACAGCTCCATATGTTTATTTTCAGGGTTTATCAAAGGGTGGGGAATGGTCACATGGAATGAGCTTCAAGACACACAGCTAGTGAAAAGCCAGCCACAGAACCGCACATTGATGTGTTTACCTTAGTAAATGTATGGGTTGGAAAACTACATACGAAATTGTCACAACATTGCCTAGAAGAGGCTGGAGAATGGGCTTAGCAGAAAAGAATGCATCCTGACCTTCTCGAGGGCCTGAGCTCTGTTCCCAACACCCACATCAGGCAGGTCATGAACACCTGTTACTTAGCACCAGAGGAACTGATGCCCTCTTCAGTGCTCTGTGGGCACAGACACACATGTGGCATACATTCACACACACACATATACACACACACACAGAGAAAGAGAGAGACAGAGACACAGAGAGAAAGACATGCACTAGTACACAGAAATAAATAAAATAAAAATGCAGTCTTGAAAACAAGCTATAGGGAGAGTATCAACTTGGTCAACAGACCTGGCTGGGCAGAAGACACCCACAGACCCGACTGAAATTGCTAGGGCTGGACAGGTAGAGGAGACCTGAGATGCCCCTGTCCTCAGCCAAATGGCTTGGGCCAGAGCCGGGAGAATGTGAGCTCAGGAGAGCCAGCCCCACCCCTTGCCAGCTGTATGGTGGCATGAGTGTGGGAGAGATGGCCCGGACCCTCACCTCCTGTGATAGATGGGAGAGTTGGCCCTACTCTGCCTGGGGAATATGGAAGAGCTGGCCTTGGAGGTGTGTCCCACCCCTAACTGGGGTGGTGCGGGAGAGCTACTTGGGCCCCTCACCAGCTGCCAGAGAGTGGGCCCTGCACCTCACCTGGGCAATGCTGTAGCGCTAGCCTTGGTGGCATGGGCCCAGGAGAGCAGGCCCCAAGGCTGTGAGAGTGGGTGAGCTGGTCTCGCCCCTCACCAGGGCAGTGCTGGAGAGCTGACCCTGCTGGTGGGGGTGTAGGAGGGTGGGAAACCTGAGCAACTCAGCTACCACCCAGGCCCACGTTCAGGGCTTTGATTGGCCCACCCCAACATCTGCTCCATCTAAGAACTGCTGGAGCACAGTGATGGGGCTGGTCCTGCAGAACCAAAGCTGCAGAATCTCCACAACGCAGGGCAACAACAGGGTATTTGAGAGGAGTCCCAGTGAGGGTCCAGTTTGATAGAGTAGAAGAAGCCAGAAGCCTTGAACCAGACCAATGACTCATTGCATGAACATTTGCTAGTACAGATGAGTGGACTAAAGGGTATACTGTGAGACACACTGCAGTTTCCAGGGCAAGATTTTTTTTAAATTTAAATTTAATTTTTTTTTTATCATTTTTATTCTTTGTTTTCTTTAGTGGGAGAGGTTGCAAGGGCAAAGGGTGGATATGGAGGGACAGGGAAATGAGTGGGATTGATATGAAATTCACAAAGGTCAATTAAAAAATAAGTTATAGAAGATCAAGGCTAGCCGGGTGGTGGTGGCACATGCCTTTAATCCCAGCACTCGGGAAGCAGAGGCAGGTGGATTTCTGTGAGTTCGAGGCCAGCCTGGTCTACAGAGTGAGATCCAGGAAAGGCACAAAGCTACACAGAGAAACCCTGTCTTGAAAACCAAAAACAACAATAAAACAAACAAACAAACAAAAAAAGACCAAGGCTGTTTGTCATCTTGTGCATAGCTGTATTGCCAATCCTTCACATAGTGTGTAGTACAGAATAGCAGCTGACCAAATACTTATTGTTTAAGGAACAGTCTCTTCTGAGAGAGGTATGACAAGAGGAGACTCCACAGAGGCGCTGGTGTTTTATCCTGCAGACCTGTGTCCTCTGTGCATGACGTCGCACAGCCCTTGCTTTTTAAAACAAAAAACAAACACACACACACAGAGAGAGAGAGAGAGAGAGAGAGAGAGAGAGAGAGAGAGAGAGAGAGAGAGAGAGAGAGAGAGAGAGAAAACAACCAGGAATTATTGAGGCCTTTAGCGGGGAAAAGAATAATAAAAGGAGACTCAGAGATGGTTGACGGGAAACAGAAAAGTGACCTCAGTGCCTTTCAAGGAGGCCACTGCTTCTTTTGGGCTCCAGGCTTCTGCACTTCAAATGGGTGCCATTCACTCCCAGTATAGCTCTGTCTCTGAAGGCTGGTTATTTTCCAGGGAAGAATCCTGCCCCCTGGGAACCTCCACCTAATCAATAAACCACTCTTCTAGGGAACAGGAATCCAATGTCAAGATACTAGCACTGAATCTTGTTTTCATGCCCGAGAAGATCCCACAAATCAATAAGCATTAGAAGACATAGCCATGTTCTTTTCTTCCTATTGTTTTTCAATATTTGCTTAATTTCTCATCCCGGCTAAGCATTCTGAAGAAGCCCACGGATCAAGGGCTTCTGGTGAGTACACACAGGTATGTGATCACGCCATCCAAGGCTAAGGCTACAATTGCTAGGTCGAGGAACGATTAGAGAAGGGACCAGGAGGTGTAGTTTGACTGGGTTGCCAATCAACTGAGGGTCCGGGGGTGACCTCCGCATTACAGCAGCTGCAGATTACAGGGTTCAAACATTGCAAATGACAAGTTGCACCAACAATGATAGTTAGCAGAGCCCAGGACAAGAGGAATGTGAGTTGGCTGCACAACAACCTACCCCCGCACAGTGGAAGAGGAGGACGCTAAGGGTCTGCTCGCATGGTCTTGAGTTTTTAACAAATTGAACCTTCCTATGCTCCCTTATTCTGTCGAATTTCTCAGGCTCAGGTTTTCAGTGGGGAGCAAACTGGCCTCTTCGTCCACTTCAGGCATGAATAATTGTTGGTTGATACTGCTCTGAAATGCCTCTCTCCCCTCCCGAGTCCCCCTCCCCACTGTTACTGCTCTCGTTCAGCTCCACGGTCAGCTGCCTGGACTCACGGTTCCACAAGAAGGCTTCTTGCCTAAACTGTTGGCCAAGTCCCCATACAGAAATCCGAGTGGGCTTGAGCAGCACCGTGGTGCAGTGGTTAGGAGAGCACAGGCCTTGAAGTCAGCTGCCTCAGTTCGAATCCTGTATCCTTCAAACCTGCGGTGACCTTTGCAAGTTGCCTGCTCCTTCTGCGCTTGATTTGCTAACATTTCAAAGAGAGAGTCTAATGTGCACGTAGTTGATAAGAGCACAGCAAAGACTAAATGAAGTAGTATGGATTAGGTGTTGGGAACTGGAGCCAGTGGGGCCTTGGAGCCCTGTATCTGTTAGCTGGCTGCTTTCGGAAATATATCCCTCTCCTTACAGTGTGCTGAGAAGCAAATCCAGATCACTCCCGGAAACACACAGACACACAGACACAAACAGACAGACAGACAGACAGACAGACACACACAGACAGACAGACAGACACACACACACACACACACACACACACACACGTCCAAGCCTTGTGGGACCTATCACCCTTCAGTGACTAAGCCCTTGCTTCCCAGTCCACATTCACATAACACGTCTGCTTGTTACTGTAGGAAGATGGGCCACCAGACCTACAGACCCTGTTCCCTGTGCCTGGAACACTCCCTCAGCTTTTCCACATTCCTGATCCCCTGCTGTCTGTCTCTCCAGTCTCAGGCGGTATTTTCTCTGAGATGTTTATGTCACTTGTGTCCGTCAGCTTTCCCATCCATGTCCTTGACATTCTGAAATTGAAGTTTTCATTGTGAAACCTAAACTTTCATGCTCTCCCGGCAATTGAGAATGTTTTCAGCACTTGGTTTTTTTTTTTTCTCTCCATCTCTCTCTATAAATATTATTTTCATGTAAATTACAGACATCATGGATTTTGCTCATGAGTTTTCTAACTTACATCCTCGAAAAGACAAAAGCAAGGGGCTGTTCTCCCAACTAAAAGGCAACTTGAAACAACGATTCTCCAATATTACTGAATACTTGGTCCTCATTCATGTTCCTCTACTTATTCTCCAACTTTCTATTAAATTCCCTCTGCTAGTCTTCCTGTGTGCTGTGTCTGTTCTGAGAGGCACAGACACATCCTATTTTTCGTGCCCAGCACTCAACTCTGTTCATATTTGCCAAAGAGTAATTACTATGCCTCAGTCTCTCCAACTAGGAAGGATTCTCTCTTTATTACACACATACACACACACACACACACACACACACACACACACACCGTCGGTGCCCACACTCTGTGCTAACCTCTTGGCTTTGCTTGGTTTCCGCCCTATGTTTCACACCCTTTGCTCACCTTCCACAGCCTTGACCCCTCACTTTTCAGTGTGCCTCTTCTTTACCTTAGATTTCTCTTTCCAAAAGGAGAATCCACTCATTTTTTGTTTGTTTGTCTGTCTTTTTTATTTTTTTTTTAAATTTTTATTTTTGTATTTTTAATCAGGAAAGCAGAGATGATGCATTCTACAAGCTTTAGAAGGAGGCTACCTGGCTGCCAGGCTCCTTCTGTGACCAGGGACAGGTTAACCTACCTCCCTGAGTTAAAATAGAAATTATAATGCACCTACTGTTTACCATAGAGTGTGACTAAACAGATGGTTGTTGAGTTCTGTGCATTTATTGAGTGCCTACTGTCTTGTTTTTGTTTGTTTGTTTGTTTGTTTGTGACAGGGTTTCTCTGTGTAGCTTTGTGCCTTTCCTGGATCTCGCTCTGTAGACCAGGCTGGCCTTGAACTCACAAACATCCTCGTGGCTCTGCCTCCCGAGTGCTGGAATTAAAGGTGTGTGCCACTGCCACCCGACTGAGTGCCTACTGTCTGCCGCGTCTCCTCCTCCACTCGGGGACCCTAGTGACAAACAAAGCGAACAGCCCAGGGTGAAGAAGTGAGTGAATAACTGAGTTCCACCTCTAGCTGCTACTGCAGGTGACAAATGCCAGCCTTGCCGGGACCCACAGGAACCTCCTCCTGAGTCACAGATGGAGAAGCATGGGGCTGTGGTCCCAAATTCACCCTCTGGAACTGAAACTAGAATATTCTTCCCACAGGCACAGCAGTGGGTTGCTGTGGTTCTTTGGCACAAACAAGATGTCCCCAGGTTTCTGTTAGAGGCTCTTCTGGTTTCCTGTGCCTGCCTGGACCTCCTGAGGTTGTCAGCTGTGTCCTGCTGGCTGGGAAGCAGGTCACCTGAAGCACTGAAGTGTGGCTCATTAGCATATGTGGGAGGAAGGCATTGTTAGTCAGCAGAAATGGGCTGTGACCCAGACCATCACCCTGAGACCTGAGGAAATGCCTGAAAATTGTCTACTGAGTCTTCTTGGGTGCTCATAGAGCAGGGTCAGGCACTAGCTTAGGTCACACGGGCTCCTCCCTCAACCTCAATAATCTTAGTCAGGGGACCCAGCGTCACCAGGACACACTGTGCTCATCTTAAAAGCAGTGCCTTGGCTTAGTTGAGAGAGTTCTTGCCTAGCATGTGTGAAGTCCTGGATCCCATCCCCATGCTGCATAAGTGGGCAATGGTGACCCATGTCTGTAATCCCAGTGTCAGGGAGCAGAGGCAGGAGAATCAGAAATCCAAAGTCATCCTTGGCCACAGTGAGTCACAGGCCAGCCTGGAATATATGAAACCCTGAATTAAAAAAAAAAAAAAGAAAAGAAAAGAAAAAAAAAACCAGAATTAAAGCATAGCTAAACCCTTCGATACCATATACTGTGTGTCAAACACGCCTGTGAACTTAGCCCAAAGTGCCAGCGGCCATTCTAGACCCTTGATATTGCTGTCTATGCCAGACTTCAGAAGCCCGGAGAATGTCTAGACTGTTTAGTTCCCAGCACTTCCCAAAGGGCACAGACACAGAAAGTAGGTTGACGGACTGAGTCTGTCCCTGTATCTGTGAAGGTCAACCCAGGGCCTGGCACAGAACAGAGCTCTGCAGACATTTGGAGCCCAGATGTACATACCTACCTTCCTCACATTATCGTTATCATTCATTTTCAATGAAGAACTGATTTCTGGAACCCCAAGAACTCTCACTCTTGACCCCTGGGAATTACATTTCCCATCTCTGAGTTTTTAACTAACTTCATTGAGGTCTTATTCATGGAACATAAAATTCATTCATGTTAACTGTGTAATTCAGTAATTTTTAGTTAACTTTCCAACATGCACCATCACCACCATAGTCTAGTTTGAGCACATTGTCAATGTCCCAGCAGGACCCCTCATGCCCACTTGAGGTTAATCCAGACACTGCTGTGCTTGCTGTCTCTGTGAACTGGCCTTTCGGGTGCATTGTATACAGTCTACAGTCTGGGATACTGGGGTGTGGTTTATTTCTCTGCATGTTCCTGAAACACACTCATGGGATGTATCAGTATTTACATTTGGGGCTGGGTAAGGAGCTGCTGCACATTGATATGCAGGCAACAGGAAGTGGACTGAGACACTGGGTAGTTTCTGGAGCACAGGAAACCTCAAAGTCCTCTTCCACAGTGACACACTTCCTCCAACAAGACCACACCCACTCCAACAAAGCCACACCTCCTAATAGCGCCACTCCCTTTGGAGGCCATTTTCTTTCAAGCCACCACAGATGCGCTCCTTCCAGTACCAACATTCCCCTGAAAGCCCAGAGAGTAGCTCATAAGTCACTCACTAACTACCTGCCCTTTCCTAGTGAGGGTTCACTAAGCCCCTGGCATGATCAGAGATGAACCGCTAGATAGACAGACGAACAGAAAATGCATTCTCTCCTCCCTCTCCCTGCCAGCCTGTTTCGGTTCTGTTGTGTGGACCTCAGCTCCACTCCCATCCCCCAACCCAGTCCCACAGTGCCATCGGATGACCCCCTGGGCATACAGTTTCCAAATGCTGCCAGAGAAACTTGCGGTCTCCCTTTGTCAGGGTGGCAGGGGCAAAAGCAGCCCTGGCCTTTTTATCTTTAAAAAATGGGATTTGTTTGTTTGTTGTTGTTTGTTTTTTAAAGCTTTTTTGTTTGTTTTTGTTTTTGTTTTTGTTTTTCGAGACAGGGTTTCTCTGTATAGCTTTGTGCCTTTCCTGGATCTGGCTCTGTAGATCAGGCTGGCCTTGAACTCACAGAGATCCGCCTGCCTCTGCCTCCTGAGTGCTGGGATTAAAGGCGTGCACCACCACCGCCCGGCATTAAAGCATAATTTTAAGCAGAGTTTTTTTTTTAAAAAAATAATCATTTTTTATATTTATTTATTTATTTATTTATTTGTTTGTTTATTTATTATGTATACAACATATATGACTGCAGGCCAGAAGAGGGCACCAGATCTCATTACAGATGGTTGTAAGCCACCATGTGGTTGCTGTGAATTGAACTCAGGACCTCTGTAAGAACAGTCAGTGCTCTTAACCTCTGAGCCATCTCTCCAGCCCCCGCCCCCCTTTTTTTTTTGCCAAGCAGATTTGGTCTCTTGGTGATCTTTAGGGATTCCAGAATTTGGGCACAACAACAGGTATATGACAGGTGTATGAGAGCTGACAGCAGCCATGGCCCATCCCCTGGTTAAATGGGGCCTTCTCTTTGGGCTTCAGTAAGTTCCAGGCATTCATGAAGGCCTTCCTGTTCTCTGATATCCTGGGCCAGGATGGGGGCAACCTGCCCCATCTTCTTTTCTCGCTCTTCTTGTGTGTTGAACCAGTCTTCAATTATACCTAGACATCCTAGACATCCAACTCCCTTCTCCGCAGTCTCGGCCACGCTCCACTTTCGAACACCCGCTCTGTGCGGCTCCTCCCAGATGAACCTCAACCGCGGCACCTTATTTCCCCGTTGTTTGTTTTTTTAAAGCATAATTTTAAGCAGAGTTTTATAGTGTGAAGCCCTCTAGGTAACAAGCTTCTAAGAAACAGTGCGATGGCGTGGCCATTCTGCCTCCATTAGGATCCTGAGTTAACGTCGCTGCTTTAATGGGCTCCTACAAAGAGACACTCCTCTCCCATTCATTATCTCAGCTTTTAACTTTAACTGTGGGGAGGAGAAGAGGATTTTCAAAATTCAAAGACATCTCCTTGGAACAAGAAACTCATCTCACACTCTAGTGGAGGATTCTCCTGATACAACTGTCAGGCCTGTTGGCAGCCCTACATCACAGGCAGTGATGACCTTTACCTTCAGAATGTTCTGCAAAGGAGGACATTTATGCAGTGCACACCTGACTGTGACAGGAAAAAAAAATGCTGAAAGAGTCTCAGATGCTGATGGCCCAGAGAAGGGTGGATGGATACGAGCTAAATCTGGACTCTTCTCTTTCCTCCTCCATTTAGCAGAACACCCTATCTTGGGTGAATTCTTTAACCTTTCCTAGCTCCAGGTGCTTCTCCCATCTGTGGATAATAATATCCTAGGGTTCTCTGTGAAAGCAAAATGAGGTGTTGTTTGGGGAGCAGGATGTAGAAGCTATTTTGGTCTCAGTTTGAACTGAATAGCCGGCACATTCCAAAGCGAGCTGTGATGCCAGGGTGCAGAAGGAAGGACAGCGGTGACATGCAACTCCTTTTCCCTTTCCTTTACTGCCTCCAGCATGCAGGGGAGGCTGGACCAGGGGAACAGCTGGGAGAGAACAGGAGGAGCTTTGGGGAAAGCCATGGGTATGCTCTCAGCTCCAACCGTCCACTCTTTGTCCGCAAAGAGTGGCCTCAGAGGAGCAGAGTGTCCCTCGAGCTGAGATGCTACTGGGGACTTAAGTCTGTACCACACTTTAGAAACCCAAAGGGAGACAGAGAGGTGGTAGCCAGCTGGAATAATGAGGAGTAGTGGGCTTTGGGCTTGCCAGGATAAACTGAAATTATTTTCCATAAGTCTGAGTTATGCCACAGAAAAGTCGTGGACTCTGTAGTTCCTTGTTGACTTGGTTTTGTTTCATTTGTTTGTTTGAGACAGGGGATCACTCCATAGCCTAGACTGGCCTTTAGGTCACAGCAATCCTTCTGCCTCACCCTTCTCAAGAGCTTTGGGTAGAGTAGAAACTCTTTTGCACAAAGAAGCTGTCGGTACCTGTTAGATGCTGAATGTGTGCCTTCCAGATTTACAAGCTGAAGCCTCTGTGCCCAGTGCCTCTGGATACAGCTATATAAGGAAACAGGACTTCTAAAAAGCTGACTGTGGACCAGTGTGGTGGTATTGTGTCCCCTAAATATTGTGCATGCTAATAAACTTATCTGGGGTCAGAGAACAGGACAGCCACAATATTAAACGTAGAGGATAAGCAGTGGTAGCACACGCCTTTAATCCTAGCGTTCCAGAGGCAGAGTTCTACCTGGATCTCTGTGTGTTCAAGGATACAGCCAAACATGGTGACTCATGCCTTTAATCCCAAGAAGTGAGCCTTTAATCCCAGGGAGTGATGGCAGAAAGCAGAAAGATATATAAGGCATGAAGACCAGAAACTAGAAGCTTTTGGCCTGGTTAAGCTTTCAAGCTCTGAGCAACAGTTCAGCTGAGATCCATTCTGGATGAGGACTGAGAGGCTTCCAGTCTGAAGAAACAGTATCAGCCGAGGAACTGGCGAGGTGAGGTAGCTGTGGCTTGTTCTGCTTCTCTGATCTTCCAGCATTGACCCCAATAGCTGGCTTCAGGTTTGATTTTATTAATAAGAACTTTTAAGATTCCTGCTACAGACCAGAAGGATGGCTCAGTGAGTAATCGTACTTGCTGCCAACCTGGATGACCTGAGTCTGATCCCAGGAACCCACATGGTGGAAGGAGAGAACTGACTCACACAAGTTGTCTTCTGGTCTCCACATATGCACGGTGGCACACATGCAGCACACACACACACACACACACACACACATTCACACACACTAAATCACTATGTAAAAAGTCGATTAGGTTAAACTACGAGGTCCTTAGTGTAGATCCCAAAGCAGTGTACCCCGGGGATGTATACACACAAAAGGCAGACAACGGGAGAACAGAGGGGGAGTCAGGCACCTGCAAGGCTTACCCTTGGCCTTGGGCTTCTAGTCTCCAAGATTTAAGTTGTTTAATCCCCACGTCTGTGGTATGTCTATGGCAGCCCTGTCTCTGATGCTTTAGGAGGGAGACTTAGGCAGCCACTTCCTGGGGAGTTCAGAGATCCTCAAAGTTTACAAAGAAGTACACTGTCTGAAATGCCCACAGGTCATGCTAAAAGATAAGCCTAGGGTCCAGCTGGTGTCACCATCTAGATCTTAGGTGTCCTCTAAAGGCCATATACTAAAGGCTTAGTCACCAGCCTGAGGCAGTATTGGGGTGGAAGCTTTGGGACCTTGGGCCTCTCAAGGAAAGGTCACTGGGATCAGGTCCTTGATGGGATGTCTGGAGCTTAGCTTCTCCCTCTCTTATAATGGTTGGTTTTAATGTCAACTTGCCACACATTAGAACCACCCGAGGAGGGAGCCTCACCTAAAGAACTGTCCTGATGGCCTTGATTGAGCTGGGAAGACACACGCTGGTTGTGGTAGCAGCCCAGATGAAAAGGTATTTCAGAGGGAAGACTGTCTTGCTGTTTGCCAGGTTGGCCTTCCCCAAGCCTCAAGTTGATCTGTGCTGTTGTTGTTGTGGCTGCTGCTGATGTCTTCACCAACAGCAGAACCAGCATTTCCAAGCTTTCTTTGTGCCATAGGGACCAGAGAAACTTCTGGACTTCCAGCACGACATAAGAACTACTGAAGCACTCACCTTATGGACTAAGAAACTACCAGTTGTTGCTTTCCTGAGACAGACAGCCATTGTAGGACTACTCCAACCATGGAGGTGCCAGCCTCAAGTGTTAGATCCAAAGGAAACTCCATTTCCCCTAAATTCTGGTGGTTAGACAAAAGCCAGCACTCCTCGGGAGCTTGTGAAGCTGGTTCCCCTCTACCAAAGGAGCCATTTCCCTATCACTGGCAGAGGGACAAAGGCTATCTGTGATGCCTAATAGCACACCAAAGCACACACTGGACTCCAGGCTCCCTGAGTACCCCAAGTAACTGTTACCCATTTCAGAGTCCATGCTAGCACCCAAGCTCTTCTCACCTCCTCTCCCATACTGTAAATTTCCCCCCTCCTGGGCTTTTCCTCCCCAGCTACTCGTTCTCCTTATAACCCTGCTATTTCAGCTGTGCGCGCTCTCTCTTCTGCCTGTGGCTGTTTTTGTCTTCCTTGCTCAGCCCCCCCCTCTGTGTGTGTGTGTGTGTGTGTGTGTGTGTGTGTGTGTGTCTCCTCCTCCTCCTCCTCCCCCTCCTCCTCTCCCTCCTCCTCCTCCTCTCTGTCCCCTCCTCCCTCAGATCTCCTGAACTCTCCCTCTCTGTTCTGCTCCTGCTTCTCTCCGGGCCGTCTTCAGTTTACGACTTTCTCTCCCTGCTCTAGATCCTTCCAGATGCCTCTGGCTGTTCTCTCCCTCGTGTCTACAATAAAAATCTTCCCCTCAACCATGCCATGGAGTGGTCATGTTGTCAGTTTATACACCCAGGACCTAGTCACTACTGGGTTCTCAGTGACTCAGGTGTGGTTTGACTGTTGTGACTATTTTCAAGCTGACTTAAAATACTCTGATATATATTCTGTACGTACACACACACACACACACACACACACACACACACACACACACACACACTTGGTTACTTTCCTCTAGAGAACCCCATCTAAAACATCTCTCCTCTTTGCTTTCCAGCTGCTGGGACATGAACAGCTTTCTTCCACCGTGTGACTATGCCACGAGGAACCCCACTGAAGTATAAGCCACGAGGAACCCCACTGAAGTATGAGCCATGAGGAACCCCACTGAAGTATGAGCCACGAGGAACCCCACTGAAGTATGAGCCACGAGGAACCCCACTGAAGTATAAGCCACGAGGAACCCCACTGAAGTATGAGCCACGAGGAACCCCACTGAAGTATGAGCCACAAGGAACCCCACTGAAGTATGAGCCACGAGGAACCCCACTGAAGTATGAGCCACGAGGAACCCCACTGAAGTATGAGCCACGAGGAACCCCACTGAAGTATAAGCCACGAGGAACCCCACTGAAGTATGAGCCACGAGGAACCCCACTGAAGTATAAGCCAAAATGAAACTTTGCTCCTTAAAAGTTGATTTGTTCAGGTATTTTGTCCAAGCAACAGAAAGTTAACTAACACACCACAACAGGAACCACACGGAAACTTTAATGGCTTTTCCGGTCCCCCCCCACCCCCCGGCTGACCTCCCAGGAATCAGATAAAAGCATAGCATTGACTCTATCAGAGGTGGTGGGGAGGTTTCCTCCCCAGATGGTGTTGGAAGTCTGGCATCCTCCCCACCAGGACTGAGCTTATCAGTTTTTTTCATTGACACGATGTTAAAACTATTAAGTAACTAAGAAATTTTTGGTTCCTGAAAGTCATCCAGGAAAATTACAGATTTCCCTTAACTCATATCCTAGGACAAGAGTGGGGCCCTACAGAGAATAGTTAGATAGAGTGATGGGCAGAAATACAGCTGGCTTCCTGAATATACTCCCCAAGTCCTGTGTGTTTACTATATAAGAAAACTTATTATCTCATGTATACAGCTCTTCAGTCCATCTACAGCCAAGCCAGAGGCATCGATCACTGAGCAGTCAATACTCTTGCCTCTCTGTCACCACTGGAGAAGCTCACCTTCCTCCATGCCAGACAAAGCTGATGGCCCCAGTCCAGTCATTTCCTATCTGCTCATTCCTCCAGCTGACAGTTCCGGTACAGAAATTCTATAAAGCCAAGGAGTAAATGCCACCCTCTAAACACACAGGTTCATTGAGGGACACTGACTCCCGACCAGGAGGGAAGCTGAGCGAGCCTCAAATTCACATAATGCTCCAATGAGAACTGAGTTCAAATCTGGCTCCCTCATTTAAAGGTCATGTGACCCTAGGTGAAAGATTTCGCTTGTCTGTGCCTCTATTTCCTTGTCTATTGGGGGTAATAAAGCATCTACTTGACTAAGTTATCATCTAGAATAGATGAGGAAATAAATGCAAAACTCTTTAAAGCAATATCCAACCAGGGCAAAGTCAGTACACAGACTTAGCATTACCCTGCATGACCTCTCAAAGTGATGTTCTCAGTTTATTGGCAGCATGAGGACTTCCTGGTGGAGAACAGATTCTTAAACCAAACTTCCTGGGTTTGAGTTATGCAAGAATGGGAAACACTACCGGGTAAGTGTTTGGTGTTATCTCACTATTAACACTGTGAGATAATAGAGTGATTTCTATATATATATACGGTGCATAGCATAAGAGCTTAATAGTAACAACTGCTATTTAGAAACGGTTACTTCAATAAACCTACATGCCCCTGAAGATTCTGGTCACTCAAAGGTCTCAGAGGCATCAGCTGTTTACTCCTTTGTTTGTTTGTTTGTTTGTTTACTCCCTTTTATACTGTTGATAGGGAGCCTCAAGACTCTTCCAAGCTTCCATTCTTCCAGACACTGTAACCTCCTGTTTACCACGTGAGACTTGGGAGTCTCTCTCCCACCCCCTTTTTGGGGCATATATTTCAATTTGGAGAGAATGTTGCCATTGGGTAGAACATGCCATATAACAAGGCAAAGCACCCTTGCACATAAAATGAAATGAATAAATCTTTAAAAATGTTTTTAAAAGGCATAGCTGCCTCTTATTATCAGCAGAGGATTGGATTCAGGACCTCTGGAGACACCAAGAATCTGAGAATGCACAAGGCCCTTATTTTAAATGTGATATAGCCTTTTTTGAAAAACTATGCATACCTTCCCACCTATTTTAAGTCATCACTGGATTGCTCCCACTATCTAGAACAACACAAAGGTTCTGTAACTATTGTTCTGTGCATGGGCAAGAAAAACAAAAGCAAGGGAAACCGTCTGTGCCTGCTCAGGACAGATGAAATTTAAATGATAATTTTTAGCCCAACATTGGTTACATTCTCAGATGTGAAACCCATGGATACAGCAGACCCGGCTCTGCTTCCCTGCTGGGAGGCTGTCAAACTTGCCTACAGTTGCTTTTCTCTGTGTGTAAGCCAGAGGTGTCTCTCCAGTAAATAGGATGTGTCCAACCCAGAGTCCCATCCTTGGACTAAGCACTCAACCATTGCCTGTGTTGGCCCCGCCCTAGGCTCTTAGCCTCTCTCCAGGTTCCTTCTTCCAGGGTGGTTCCTACCTTGCACAGGAGAGGCGAGGTATCCTGTCCTGCCAGTCTCCTGAGATGGTGACCTTTTTGGCGGTCCAGATCTCTCTGGTCCTCACTCACCACTCACTGACCCTGAAGACTGATGGAAAGGGAAACAGAATATGAAAAAGTGCCCCCTCCTGGCAGGAAATCATTGTTTCGCCAATCTCAGAACCGATAAACAAGTGCGACATTGGAGAAAGGAGGATACAGTGCTATTCGGGGCTATTGTCACAGCCTTGAATGTGTACGAGAGAAACAAAGGGGGCCTGTGTGCAAATCCAGGGACAATGCTGCTGTGTCCCCAGCTGCTTCTATGTCACTCCTGGGGACAGTGGATGAAAGATGAGGCCATGGTGTGCTCTGAACTCAACTAATCTTAGCAACTGGGCCATTTAGGACATGGACAAGACACAGACACCTTCAGTCTGTCGTTTCTATAATGGGAACCAGGGGACACTGCCCCAAGAATGATCTATTGCTTTCCGGCACTTTCAATACATGCTAAAACCCCAGTGTCTCTCTCCTCTTCCCTCTCCAGCTTTCAATGGCCCAAGATGTTAGAGTCAAAAAAAGCTGTAGTAATCGTTTTATGATCTCCAGTGCTTAGTTTTCACAAACACAAACAAGCTCTAGCCAATATTCTGACTTACAGCATTCTGTGGCTAACTTCCACACTTCGGTACCCCCAAATCTTTTGAAACTAGTCAGTGGGAGTTTTTAACCTAAGTAATTGTGGTTAGTTTTCAAATGTCAACATGCTGCAGCCAATAAACCATCTGAGAAGGGAGTCTCAATAGAGGAATTCCCTCACTTGGGTTAGCCTGGGTTAGCCTGTGTGCAGATTTCTGGGAGGTTCTCTTGGTTGTTAGTTGAGATGGAAGACGTACTCTGAATGTGGGAAGCACCGTTTCATGGGCTGGGCACTGAAATGCATGAGGAAGATGAAGGGTAGCTGGGTGTGAGCAGCAAGCAAACAACATAGGTGCATTTGTTTTTCTCTCGGCTCCTGGTGCGTGCGGTGTGACCATGATCTCGAGCCCCTGCTTCAACGATGGGCGGATACTTGGAACTATAAGTCAAACCCTTTCTTCCTGTCTGTTGCTTTCTGTCAGCATAATTGTAGCAGCAACAGAGATGAAACCAGAAGAGACGTGTTCTACTGCATTTACATCGTAATTGCATGTCCTAAGAAATAAATGAAACCCTCGATAGTCTGATAACTTACAGTGAATCTATCATTTAAAGAGCTCTGTCAAGATGCACTTTCCACAGGAAATAAATAAATAAAACAGAGAAGTGAATCTATTCACAGTAAACATTCAGTTTGGTAGACTTCAGTGCAGGACAGTCTATAACAAGCTTGTCTGCCCTTATTCCCATACAGCTGCTCAGCTTCCAAGTTTAGAATTTTTGGAAGCATTTTAATTGACATTTTATTGTGTTGATATCTGGCACACTCCACATCATCTCCAGCCAAGCACTGAGCACTTACTATTTGCTCACTAATGGTTAGAAGTTTGGTTAGTGGCATCTGGAAGACTGATGGCGGCGGCGGCGGCGGCGACAGCTATGACCCTTGCAGCAGCTGCTGAGGCTGCCCACACACTGCCGTGGCATGCCTCAGGTGCTCCACGCCCTTGGCACATTCATCTTTCCCTGGTAACTCTTCACCTAGTTGTGTTTATTCAAGTTAAAAATAGCATCTTTAAAGTCAGGTAATAGGGAAAGCCTAGCTCCCTCCTTCACAGGTTTTTGTTTCTTAGTTCTGGAAGTCAGTTCTTGACATTGGAGTCACACCCCATCTTGCAGTTGAAGTAGATGCAGTACCCAGCAAAGAGAGCTCCACACATGGCAGTGGAGGTGGCTGTTTTGGCCTCCATCTTTGCTCCGCTGGGATGTGAGCCTTCCCTAGTAGCTGGCAAGCAGTGGTTAGTGCCTTGGGCTGGAGGCTCACAGCCTGCAGCCACTTTGAATCAGGATATGGGAAGGCTGCCCTTAAAAATCTTACACAATATTTCAAGGCCAGAAACCCTGGAATGGCTCAGCTGAGTGGTTCTGCCTCCCAGCCAGCAGGACACAGATGACAACCTCAGGAGGTCCAGGCAGGCACAGGAAACCAGAACAGCCCCTAACAGAAACCTGGGGACATCTTGTTTGTGCCAAAGATGTGTGGCCGTGGGAAGAATATTCTAGTTTCAGTCCCAGAGGGTGAATTTGGGACCACAGCCCCATGCTTCTTCATCTGTGACTCAGGAGGAGGTTACTGTGGGTCCCGGCAAGGCTGGCATTTGTTCACCTGCAGTAACAGCTAGAGGTGGAACTCGGTTGGTTATTCCTAGTTTGAATTGGTCCCTGTCATGTCACTATGACACAATACTGGGCAGGAGCAACTCAGAGGAGGAAGGCTCATTTTGGCCTGCCAATAGGGGACATTTGCTAGCCAGGTCCCAGTTCCTGAAGGTTCCACAACATTCAAAACAGCCCCCCAAGCTGGGGACCAAGTGGTCATGGCGTGAGCCTGTCAGGTAGATTTCAACCGATAACAAGGTTGCAGTTAGCTGTTGGCCTGGCTACTGTTGCTTTAAGACTCTCTAGAGGCCCGAGGTTCTGCCTCCAAGGAAGGAGGCGTTTGCAGGCCTCAGTTCCTTGCTGCATGAGCCTCAACAATGGGTTCCCAGAGCAAGAGACCCTCGCTAGGGAAAGAGTCCAGGGAGAGCAGGGCCGAGACAAGCACCTCTGAGATAGGTAATACTTCCATATGCCTTCCTGCTTTCTGACCCCTTTCCCATCGCCTGTTCTTCAAACAGGAAAGTTACTAAGAACCCTAAATGACTTGGCCTCGCTCTCTGGATAAGGCTAGTTATAGTGCCAAGCCCTTACTTCTCCATAAACAGAAAAGAAACTATGTGCCTAAGAGCACTGCGTTTTTTTTCTCCCCAGAGTATATGGCAGGTGTGCATGCATGCATGTGTGTGTGTGAATTCCAAGAATTCAAATAGGCACTGCTTCGTTTAAATCCAGATGGAGGGTAGGCTGATCATTTCTGGGTGTCTGTATTGCCAAGGTGCCTGCCAAGCCTGCAGATGTATTCCCCAAATCAGCCAGCCTACTCAGAAGGGCAAAGGCAACACCAATTTCCCTGAATTAGAAAGTCCAGACAGTTGCTCCCTGGAAACCATCCTACACCCGAGTTTTCCCAGCATCTCGGCCCTCTTGGTCCTTGAGTTTAGCCATCCTGGAGTGAGACTTCCGGGTCTTCTGCACACTCTAGTACGCTTACGCCATCCCCGCCTGCCACAGTAAAGAACTACAACTCCCAGCATGTCCCACGAGGTGTCATGTGGCACGCCCCGCTTGCTCCTATTGTCACGTGACTCCAGAAAGATGGCGGCCCTGACAGTGGAGCATTTCGCGGCCCTCCAGAGCCTGCTGAAGGTATCTTGCAGGGGTGGGGACGCGTGCGGCGGCTGCCTTAGTCTCTGGGACTTTGTGCAGAGCAAGAATTGGGAATAAACAGGCCCTGGCTTGGAGCACTCCCGCTCCGCCCCCTCCCGCCCCCCGCCAGTACTTCTCTGTGTGACCCTGAGAAAGTTGCTCAGCCTTTCTGAGCTTTTAAACTGGAGCAACAAAATTAATCACTCCCTGATATTACGGTGGAAGTTAAAAAATAGATAATCGATGTGAATGCACCCAAGAATTAGTGACTACGAGTGGTTTTCCGGACTGGAGCACTGGGGTGGCAATCAGTTCCCCCATTTCATCCAGGTCTCTGCTCGCTCTGTCAGAGAAATTCTGCCCCTCTCATCGGCCCAGCCCCGGGTTGAGTGCGTTTTGTCCCACTGAGGTCCAGTTTTGGCCTGTGTGAGGGCTGAGACACTTTCCTGATCGTCTTTGGTAAGGTTTTAAGGTTGAAAGGGACATTCTCCTGGAGACCTGGTAAAGTTTGAATTACTCTGTGGAAGGGTAGGTTTGCCTTCCTTCCTAGAATTTATCACTAGCCGACATGGCGCATCTGTTTATAGTCTTTTCTGAGGAACATGGCTTTCTTTTTGTTTTCCTTTCTTCTCTCTTCTCTAGTTGAAGGCCAGTAATGATACTCACGACAGTATCATTATCAGCCCTCTCTAGTATACACCTCCACAGTAAGCATACACCTCCGCTGTAAGCATTTGCTCGGTCCACTCCTGGAGGGTTTGTTGTTCTCAAGTGTATTCCAACAAGCAGTACAACACCTGGCACCTAGTATGTGCTGAAGAAGTACATTAGTGTAACAGTTGTGACTAGAAACCTAGAGTTCTCATGCCCAGCCTTTAACCTTCATTGTGGTTGACTTGAATCATTCCTTCTCCATGCCTGCTTCGCTTGGGACATTTCGTTTCCCTTGGTAAACTTAAAAAAAAAAAAAAGTACATGATGTAGATATTGAAAATGCAGAAATCATGAGGGCGTCACTTACTGACTACATACTTGTAGCCGACACTAGGTCACAAACTGAGACAGCAGTACCCCCAGAAGTCCTTCATTGCTCCTTACTTCCCAGTAGTGCATTGCTTCTGACACAGTTAATTTAATATTGCTCATATGTGAACTTTACAAAAATGGAACACGTCAGCATATTCATTTTCACATCTGGCTCTCAGGCGTGATTGTGCAGCAGTAGCTCGTTCATTTTCTTGCTATTTCTATTTTTTTAATTAAAATTTATTGTAAGTTAACTATAGAGTCACGTAGTTGTAAGAAATGTGCAGAGAGATGCCATTTACATTTTGTCAAGTGTCCCCTAATGGTGACTTCCTGAGAATCCACAGAACAATATCACAATTGGGGTATTTACATTGATACAGTCAATGTAAATGACTTTGACTAAACTACAAGGCATTTCTATCAGTGTCAGAGCCCTGTGTTGGTGTCTTACGGCCATGCTCACTTGCAGTTGGCTTCCAAACCTCCTTTACACTTCTGTGTTCTTCTGTCATTGTTTTTCATTTCAAGAACTTTTTTACATCTCACTGTAGATGATGCTTGTGGATTGGCTTTCCTCACTCAGACTAATTCTCTAGAGCAGGGTCACACATCAGATATCCTGCATATCATACGTTTACATTATGGTTTAGAACAGCGGCAAAATTACAGTAATGAAGCAGCGATGAAATAATTTTATGGTTGGGGGGGTCACCGCAGCACGAAGAACTGTATTAAAGGGTCACGGCATTAGGAAGGTGGAGAACCACTCCTCTAGAGAATCATATGAATCATGTGTGTCAACAGTTGCCTCCCTTTACTGCTTAGGAGTATTCTGTACTGTTTTCTCTTTGTCAGCTCATTGGTCTATTGAAAGACATGTAGAGTATTTCCAGCATTCAATATTACAGATAAAGTTGCTAGGTCATCTGGAAGTTGCATGGTTTAAAGACATCTCTATACTTTTCCAGTGTGCCTGTACTACTTTACATTACACCTGTACCAGCATCATCATTTGGGGTTATCTCTATATCCTATCTGAATCGTTCTGATAAATGTGTCTTGGGTCTCAGTGTGTGTGTGTGTGTGTGTGTGTGTGTGTGTGTGTGTGTGTGTGGTCAGAGGACAGCCTTGGGTGTCAGTCCTTGTCTTCAGTCTTCTTGGAGACAGGATCTTTCTCGTCAGTTACTGCAGCATACACCAGCCTCACTGCCCAGGAGCTTCTGGGAATTCCTCTGCCTATCATTGTCTGACAGGAGACCTGGGATTGCAGGCATGTGTCGTGCTTCAGCTTTTGTGTGTGTTTTGGGGATCCCAATTAGGTCATCAGGCTGTGTAGCAACTGCTTTACCCACTAAGCCGCCTCCCCAGCCCTGTATCTGTCTTTTACATTTCACTCTGTGATCCATACTGGGCCAATTTTGTGTAAAATGTGTGATACTTAGGTTGAGTGTGCTTTCTTAATGTCATATTGTTTCAGTACCGTTTGTTAAAAAGACAAATTTTCCTATGCTGAATTACTTTTGCAATTCAAGAATCCTTTGGGCATATCTGTGTAGGTTTGTTTCAGGGTTCTCTGTTTCCTTGATCTATGAGCTCTTCCCTCTGAATATGCCCAGGCTTGATCGCTCTAACTGTATAATAAATCTTGAAATCAGACCAGTTCTTCCTACTTTATTCTTTTTTTCTCAAAATTGCTTTGGCTGGGGAGATGGCTCAATCAGTCAATCATGTGTTAGGCAAGCATGGGGATGTGAGTGTAATAGCGAGACCCCACGTGAAAAAGCCGACGTGATGGTGTGCACTTGCAATCCCAGTACTGGGGAGGTACAGCTGGGGAAGGCTGGGCAGTCTGGGCTGTTTGGCTGGTCCAGACCGATGGTAGAACCTGTTTCAAGAAGCAAGGTGGATGGCGCCTGAGGAGCCACAGTGAGATTGTCTCTACCTCTACATTCATGCACATGCCTGTGCACATGCATCTCCCAACACATTCCCAGGCAAACGCGCGCGCGCGCGCACACACACACACACACACACACACACACACACACACACACACACTTGCACACGTTGCTTTAGCTGCTCTAACTCCATTGCCATTTAATGTTGGGGAATATTTTAAAAGTGTGTTGCATTTTTCCCTACTGCTTTTGTTAACAATTCAAAGATGTGTTTGATTAAATAAAATTAACCTGTGAGCAGGAGGCTGTGCCAGCAAGTAGCTGACAGGAACTGGTAAGGAAGAACCAAGTGTAGCAATGTTTTTTTAAGTGGGGACTGAGAGAAGGACACTGGGTATTTTGGAAGCCACCAGCAAAGGGAGAAGATTAGCTACCTGCTATTCAGCCTCTCTGAGGGAGCAGAATTCTACCTCAGACCTTGAATTGTAAGTTCTTTAGATTTAGATAAAGTTTCCCTTAGTAACTTTGAAAGAGTCGGTGCCTGAGGGAACAGAATCCCCACAGGCTGCAGCCCTTGTGGTGGAAGCTGTTGCTTAAGGGGAAGCCACTGTAGATAATAAAAAACAGGTAACATTTCAGCATATATTTTTAAATGTTTGCTATATCTAAAATGAACTTGCTTAGATTTTGATAGGAATTGTTTTTAACCAATTAGGAGGAATTTGCCCTCCTTAAAATGTTGAATCTCCCAGTACATAAACTTGATATGTCTCCATATTTATTTCACCTTTTCTGAGCTCTTTTGTCTCAATGTGTAGTTGCAGCACAGAAGTTCTAGGACTCATTCTTTGACCAATTGCAAAGGACGCTTTTTAATAATTATGTGCATATAACTTGACATGACTTCTCTCAGTGATAGAGTATGACCTGACCTGAGAGTTGTAAGATGAAAAAACCCTTTCTCCCAAGCTTTTGGCCCATGTTTTATCACAACAATGGAAAGCAAACCAAGACAGTCTTCCTGGAGTACTGGGCTACAACCAGAATGAGCAGAAGATACACTCTCAAGAAAGAAAAGAGGGAGGGGAGAGAGGAAAAGGAGAGGGTGGAAGAAGGGGAAGTGGGGAGTTGAGGAGCCAGAACATACTAGAATGCTCTTCTCAGAATTGTAGATGGGAGAAGATACCCAATAGTCCTGTGAAAATATTGATACATAGTTAATAGTTAAGGCCAAAGCCAGGGCACTAAAGCTGGAGCACGGTCCTTGCTCATCATCACAGTAACCTTTGCTTTGTATTTTGAAAGGTGACATTTTCACTGAGAAACATCTGTCTATTATTCCGAGTTAAGATGATTCAGTGTTTGAATGCTGACCTTACAACAGTGTGGAAGTAATAGCACTGGGTCAAACCATACCTTGGATTTAGATCATCTCCTGGCTTGCAGCATCTGGGAGAGATACTTGAAATGACAGGTGGCAGTTCCTCAGCACCTCAGTGGAAACAAGAACACTTCCATCCAGCATACCATCGCCAAACCACTATGTTCCGTAGTTAAGGTGTACTGTATGTATATTCTAATTAGGGTATTTTAAAGACAAGGCTGATGTAATCCCATGCTAAGTCAAAGAATGTCTGTGTAGAAATAAAGCTGGCTTTTGTGTGTTGATTTTGTATGTCCAAACTTGTTGAGTTCACTTATACTAGGTTTTGGTGATTTTGTGTATCCACATAGAAGATGATGTTTATCAGCAGAGACTTTTAAGTCTTCTATGTAGTCTGCATAGCCTTCAGTTCCTTGTCTTTCCTTTCTCTGGAGCTCTCGGGGTTTTTCTCAGAAGAGTGAGAGTAAACAGCCAAGGACAGACACTGACGACTCGTATGTTTATGGGGCTCATAGAAGCCCTGATGAAGATGTAAGGAGCAGATGAAGTCCTGAGAGAATGTGTATTATTGACAAGGACTCCAGTGCCTCAAACTCATGGGAATTGGCAAAACCTTCACTGGCTCAAGCTCAGGGACTTGCCAACGCCTTTGGTCTGTGTGCAGATGCTGACAGAGCGCTCCAAAAGCATCCACTGCAGCTTCTTCCTGCCTATGGAGATTAGCTAACCCCTCTTTTGGGTTAAAGACAATATATTGTTCATTTCTATATGTTAATATTTTGCTAAGAATTTCTGCGTCAGTTTTTATGAGGGGATGAGGATCTGTAATTGTCTTTATTCCTTTCTTTCTCCTTCTCCCTTTTTTGAACTGTCTATCTGGTTTGAATATTAAAGTAATTTCACCAATAAAATGCATTGAAAACTGTCCCTCTGTTTTCTAAGAGAGATTTATAGAATTTTTAATCTTGACGTGTTTGTTAGAATTCTCCAGTGAAGATGTATATGTCTAGAGATTTCTCTTTTGAGTTAATGCTGTGGATTCAATTTCCTGAGTAGTGACAGCGATTGTGTATCTGTTTCACATGCGGGGCGTTGTGATGGGGTTTTGAGTAATTGGTCCATTTGTGGAAGCCGTCAGGTCTGTGTGTAGCTTCCCTTATCCTTTTGATGTCTGGCTTGTTGTTCCCGCCAGCTCTTTGTTTCACCCACTTCCCCTGTCCTCTTATTGGGGAGTGTCCCCCGGATGTCAATTAGAGTGATGGATGGTGCTGCTTAATTCCTCCTCCTGTTTCATAGCTGACTGGTTGTCAGTTGCTGAAGGAGGGGTGTCACTGTGCCTGTTCCCTTTGGGAAGTCACCCGTTCTCCTTACACGTCTGTCAGTTACTGCTTCGTGGTCTGCAGTCCTCTTGTTGGTTGCGTACACATTCTGGTGTCTTCTTAGTGGACAACATCTTACAGCCTTTTATAAGACTGTCCTGATAGTTTTCTCTTTGTGAAGTGTGCTTTACCTGTTACCAATGTGGCCATCCCTGCTTTCCATTGATTGATGTTTGAATGGCATTCTCTATTCATCCGTCCACTCTTAGCCTGCCCATCCACTGGCAGATTATTAAATGTTGCCAGATCCTTGTATGCAGCATTTAATATTTTTCATCCACTCTGTCCATTTTTCTATTTCAGTTAGAATATTAGGTCACTTAGAATTAATACAAATACCACCATGCTAGGGCTTCACTACTCTTGCTGGTTTTCTGCTCATTCTTTAGTTTATTTTTCTTTTTTACATTTCTCCACTTTCCCATGGGTTATTTGAACGTTTTAAAAAGAATTCTACTTTAGGGGCTGGGAAGGTGGATGAATGGATAACAGTGCCTGCTGTGCATGAATGAGGACCAGAGTCTGAATCCCCAGCACTCAAAAAGCTGTGCATGGCCACACAGCCACTTACTATGATCCCAGCACTGTAGAGATCAGGGACAAGAGGGTCTCTGGGATGTTCAGGCTGCTGGCCTAGCTCCAAGTTCATTGTAGAGATCAGGACAAGAGGGTCTCTGGGATGTTCAGGTTGCTGGCCTAGCTCCCTAGTCTCAAGAGAATAAGAGGAGAGTGATGAAGCAGGACAGTGGACATCCCCTCTCTGGTACACACACACACACACACACACACACACATTCACGCATGTGCACACATACTCATGCATGCACACACATGCACCATGTATGCATGTACATTTACACACAGAATTCTACATTATCTGGGGTTCTAAAATGCACTTTTAATAGAGCCTTCTAGTCACACTGTGTATATATAGTTTATCATAGTCTGTTGGTGTCATCATTTTATCAGCTTGGATGAAGTCTAATTATAACACATTTGTGTTAAATATTTCTTCTGCATTACATTTGAAGCTTCACCAAACAATGGTATAATTTTTGCTTAGCCTTCCAATATAATTTAGAAAATGTAATTTTTTTTTTTTACATCTTTGCTTGTTCTTTTCTATCTTCGTGTTCTAGAAAAATCTATAAAAGCACTGACTGCTATGGTCAGAAGGTGGCAGAAAACTAAAGAAAAGTGTCCTGCACATTGTTGATGCTGATGGTGCCAGGATCAGCTTGTAGAGCTCACATACCGCTCTCATGGTTCTGTGTATCCCCAGCATGCAAGGAAGAGGCCAGGCTGTCTGAGGGGCAGTATGGCAGTGATGACCCAAGATAGTTTCAGTCAGGTCACAGTGGCCCCCCCCACACACACTTCACTCATTCCTTCTCTGTTGAAGAACAGTCTTCATGCCAGAGCTCCTGACAGATTATCTTAGTTTTCTTTCATTCCTGAAGGAAGTTTCGCTAGCAGAGGGTTCCAGGGCAACAGTACGTTCCATACCTGAGAAATAGTCTCTCTTGCCTTTCTGACATGAAAGCTGTTGACATTCTGGGTGTTTCTTACACTGCTTACAAGTTTTTTGTGTGTTGCATTTTTTTAAGTTTAATGTCTGGTGTGCCTTGGTGTGAGATTTTTAAATTATGCTCTTTAGGGTTTACTTGGTTTCTTGAAACATTTACCATTAAGTCTGATTAAATTTGGAAAGTTTAATATGTTCTATTATTTCCTAAATGTTATCTATCTATATCATCTATTATCTATCCATCTATCTATCTATCAATCATTTATCTGTTATCTATCATCTATCTCTTATCTATCATCTATCTATCTATCTATCAATCTGTCTATCATCTATTTTCCCTTTCCTCTTTATCTCCTTGCATGACTTAATTGGTACACTTGTTAGATCTTTTGTGGAGCCCTGCAGACCACCAAGGCCTCGTTGATTAGTTTCAGTCCATTCTTCCTCTGTTCATGCTGGGTAATTTCATATAATGGGCTGTCCTCCATCTATCAATTCTTCACTGTCCCTTCCATGTTACTGAGCTGGGTTTGTCCTCTGAGTGTTTGTTTGGGTTGTGTCTCTGGTATTTTTCATTTTGTTTGCATTATATTATTGTTGCCTTCTGGTTTTGTTTTGTTTTGTTTTGCCAGTCTTTTTGTTTCAGGCATGTTTTTAATTAATGGAATATTGCAATCATAGCTGCTTCAAAATCTTGGTCAGATCATTTTAACGTCTTCTGAGACTGTCCCATCATGTAGCCCAAGTTGACATGCAACTTCTGATCTTATTTCCTCAGCTTCCTGTGACATCTGTTCCCTCCACCTTTTCATCCATCTTGAAAGCCTCCTGGTTTCTGGTCACACGGGTGATGTTTATTAGAGCCTGGACATGTTCCTGTAATGTTCTGAGACTGTGCGTGGTATTTAAATCTTGCTTTAGCTGGCTTTCCCCGACACTGCTAAGACAAAGAAAAGGGGCATCTTTTGTCAACTTGACACAAGCACACTCTAGATAGAGTCATCTAGAAAGAGGGGATTCCAATGGAGATCATGCCTCTGTCAGACTGGCCTATAGACAAGGGCATTCCCTTGATCAATAATTGATGTGGGAGTACCCAGGCCACTGAGAGTGGTGCTGGCCCTGGGCGGGTGGTCTCGAGAAAGCAGACTGAGCAAGCCATGGGGAACAGGCTGGGAAGCTGCTCCTCCATGGCCAAGCAGACGAAGCAAGCCATGAGGAACAAGTAAGCACTGCTCCTCCATGGCCTTTGGTTAAAGTTCCTTCCTCCAGATTCTTGCCTTGGCTTTCCCCTGATTGTGGACTGGAACCTGTAAGCCCAAATTAACCCTTTCCTCCCCAAGTTGGTTTTGGTCACTATCTTACTACAGCAAGAGAAACCTCATTAATCCTACCTGGAAGTAGAAGTCCAGATTCCCCACAGGGTAGTGTGGCTTGTTACAGGCCAGTGGGAATGAAGATCCAAGATCCCCTCTTATCTGTCCTGGATACCACCTGTAGAGTCACAGAACTTTAGAATCAGTCTCTCTCTCTCTCTCTCTCTCTCTCTCTCTCTCTCTCTCTCCTCGAGATATAAATGGAATTTATTGGAATGACTTACAGGCTACAGTCCAATAATGGCTAGCTGTGAATGGAAAGTCCAAGAATCCAGTAGGTGCTCAGTCCCACGAGGCTGGGTGTCTCAGCTGGTCTTCTGCATATGCTGGAATCCTGGAGAAGTAGGCTCCAATGCCAGTGAGGGAATGGATGTGCTGGCAAGGCTTTGGCAAGCAGAAGAACGAGCAATCCCTCCTTCTTCCATGGTCCTTATATAGATTCCCAGCAGAAGGTGTGGCCTAGATTAAAGGTGTGCCTTCCTGCCTCAAGATCCAGATCACAAGTGTGCCCTCCATTTCTGGATTGTAGTGCATTCCAGATATAGTCAAGTTGACAACTAAGAATAGCCATCACAGTCCAACCTAACAGATGCTGGGATTCCTTGCTGTAGCCTCACAGGGCTTGCTGCTCATGGCGAGGCTTCCTCTCAGCCATTGCCAGCCCGGGTGATGTGTGTTCACAGTTCTTTATGTGACTGTCGTTGGGGCTGAAGTAGAGTAGTTACTGTCTCAACATTTTCTGTCTTAGGAGGCTGCCCCTCTAGGGTAAGGTCTGGGGTCAGGCAAAGGGAAACCAAGAACCCCAGTACTGTGGCTTTCCCTGGGCCACATCCTAGCAGGTCTGCCTTCTCCTCCATCCAGAGTTATGTTTGTTTTCCCTGAGTGCCCAGGGGTGTTGGGTCTCAGCAGGAAGAATAGGGAAAGGGGTGTCCAGTCTGCTTCCCCAGAAACAGACGTGTCCTCTGATCTTCAGTGTTTAGACACACTCAAAAGAATCATAAAAGAACCAACACAAACGTTTGCAGAGTCTAACTTGGTGGACTTTCCATCTGTAAATTAACTCCCAGGCCTCCTCGAAAGACGTTGTCCGACAGCTGTGCCAAGAAAGCTTTTCCAGCTCAGCCCTTGACTCACCGAAACTCTTGGATAGCACATGTTCCAGCTTGTCTGTGACCCCGGAGGAGGCCGAGCAAGTAAGTGTGGTGAGAAGTGACCGTCACCCGCCAGTCCTTATCACCTGTCGCCTCTTTCTTGACTTCCCAGTCAGCTGCATGCCCAAAGACATTTTCTCTTTGACACATTCGTTGACACTGTAGCGAGCCTTCGCAGTTTTGTAAAAATATTAATGAATTCAAAGGATTCTGTCTTTGAGCCTTTCCTTATGACACATAAGCCCCCTTATGATAAATAACCAGAGTTCCTGGCCATTTTCATTTCAGGCTTATTACCTAGGCAGTATGGATAAAAAAAAACCGACCTTTTGTGATTTTCGTGCTCAGCATGTGACTTGCGGATGCTGATGAACTAACTGTCAGCTGAGCGGCTGTGGGCAGACCTTGCAGAGAGATCTTTGAGCTGGGCACCGAGGCCTGAGTGGCACTAGAGAGTACCCACTGCTGGGCTCAATCAGGCTCCCTCAGGGATGCTGTGTTCCCCACACCCCCTTCTTGTCTCTCCACCCCGAGACACCTTCTGCTCAGGTCATGTGATTTCCGTCAGGCAGCTAAGAGGAAGCCAGAGTGACTCGTGCTAAGTTACACAGCAGTGGCCGTGTTTCCATCCGGGGCAGATGTGCTTGACAGGACTGTCTCCGTCCAAATGGCCCTGCTGTTGTCACTTGCCTTTAATCTAGAGCTTTATTCGTGGAAATCAACCAGAGGAAAGTAAAAAGCAGAAGAAAGACTGTAGACTTAGTTTGGATGCCCTTAAAATAAATGCTGAAGCAAGGACTTGGGTACAGCTGGGTGATTCTAGGAAAAGAGAGGTAGGAGTCAGGAGAAGATGGATGGAGACAAGCCCATCACAAAGCACGTTGACGAAGTGGTCACTGCTGTGATATTAGCTCCCACTGTCACTGCTGGAAGCTTCGATTCTCTTTGCTTCTGGGTTATAGTCATTTATAGTCAGACAACCCCCATGGTATCAGAGAGAGCCACAAAGCAGAGAAACAGTCACCTCCAGAGAGCTTTCTTGGGTTCAGCTAAGCATCATTATATTCCTAAGTGAGCTCCAAGCTACAGTCGGCTACAGCTCTTCAAGGACATTTGCGGGGAGGGCAGCCTCGGGATAGAGCGCTGGGCCGCTGGGCAGAAGCCCTGCGTTTGCTAGGCAGTGTCTACAAGGGTGTAAGTGGGAACACATAGCAAGGCAGGGTCCAAGACTCCTCTTTCACAGAGGGGGTCACCCACTGGCCAGGAGCTGTTTTGCTTTGATCTTTCAGGTGACAGCTAAGGGTAAGGACCTATGGTGCCTTCCACTCCAGGGGAATCGATGTCTTCTCTAACAACCCAATAAGCACAGGCTCCGATTCTTGCAAAAAGGGTGCAGCCTCACTCATGGAAGTATGGCCTAGTGTTTACACAGCCCTCTTAGTCCAGAGGCACTGGGCCAATGCAGGGTTGCCTAGTAACTCAGCTGGCTTTGCACTTCTCTCAGGTTACCAGGGAAACAGCATCACAAAGTTAAGTGAAGGTCAGATTCTTCCACAGAAGGCAAAAAGATATATTTTCCCTCTGCCCACAGCTAACAAGTTTCTGACAAGCTGATGGCTTCCTAGGTCAGGTAGCTGCACCTGTCTTCTAGAAGGGCCAGGGAACTAGCAAAGGCAGCTGGGGTGTCAGCATCTCCTGCAGAGGCCCCACACTTGAGATAACCCACGCATGTGGCTGTGGTGCCGTGCCCACGGGCGAGTGTATTGAGCTGCACCCCTGCCCCTCTGTGTGTGCCTGTACCCTCCTGCCTCCGCCCTGCAGCTACGGGGTGCTCTCTTTCTCCTGCAGCTGCTCCGGGCTCTGCACTGCTTCACCAGGCTGGTGGCATTCCGTGACCTGTCCTCTGCAGAAGCGATTCTGGCTCTCTTTCCGGAAAACTTCCACCAAAACCTCAAAAACCTGCTGACGAAAATCGTCCTGGAGCACATGTAAGTGTGTTCCTGAGAGTCCCTTCTAACTTGCATGTTTCTTGTTATCACTGTTCTTGTACTATTCATGTTCTTGTCATTACCATTAGTATATTATATATACTATTATAGACACAAAGCCTAGATATAATGTACAAGTGTGGGTGAAAATGCATGCAGATAAATGACTGAAGAAAATAAGATGCTTGTAACCCCACACCCAGAGGTTAACTTCATCCATTTCTTATGGAAAGCCATTTATTTGTTTACTTATTTTTGTTATTTGAGGAAGGGGCTAATGTAGCTTAGGCCGGCCTTGAACTTCCTTTGTGGCCAAGGATGACATTGAACTTGTGTTCCTTCTACATCCACCTCCCAAGTGCTGGGCTTATAGGCTTGTGCTACCACTCCTAGCTTGAAGGTGAGACCCTGGCTGCTGTTTCTCGTGGTGATAAATTGTGTACCCTAACAAAGCTTGCCTGAGGATCAGAGGACAGAGCCGGCCACTAGATTAGACAGAGAGGCCAGACAGTGGTGGCACACACCCTTAATCCTATCACTTTGGAGGCAGAGATCCATCTGGATCTCTGTGAGTTCAAGGCCACACTAGAAACAGAGCCAGGCAGTGGTGGCAGACACCTTTAATCCCAGCACTGGGAAGCACACACACGCCTTTAATCCCAGGAAGTGACAGCAGGGCGGAGAAAGGTATATAAGGCCTGAGGAAACAGGAACTAAGGCAGTTCAGCTGAGACCCTTTCAGGTGAGGACTCAGAGGCTTTCAGTCTGAGGAAACAGGATCAGCTGAGGAGTTGGTGAGGTGAGGTTGGCTGTGGCTTGCTCTGCTTTTCTGGTCTTTCAGCTTTCACCCGAATATCTGGCTCTGATTTTTTTTATTAGAAGACCATCTAAGATTTGAGCAACAGTTTCTTTTAGTGTATATATAGAGAAGCTGATCTTATGGTTTGATTTTTAACGAACAGGATTTTGCCATTTTATAGCTTGCTTATTTTTAGCAAACAGTATTAATATTGATGACACTTCTGTAAATGTTTACCCTTAGGGTCATTTTTAATAGTTAAATGCAAAATATATTCTAGCACATGGAGGAATTTGGTATAATTTTTAACAATTCTTTAAGGTTAGCCATTTAAGGTATTGGCAGTTTCTCCCAAAGACTATTTGCAATAGAAACTTCGTTATGTATTCAGTTTTTCACTTACTGACTTAAAAGCCTTGCACATAGCGGGACATACTGGGCTTTGCCTTATATTGTCAAGCTGGCTACCAAAAACATTGTTCCAACCCCACCCCTTTTTTTGAGACTAGGTTTCCTTGTGTAGCCCAGGTTAGCCTTGCATGCGGAGTCGGTTGTTTGTGCTGCTGGGATTAGAGGCATGCACCCCAAAGCCTGGCCTCCCAGCACCGAGACAATTTCTCCTTACTTTTCTTTCCCCAGTTCTGTGAATGGGAAATGGAACCTCATTTTAGCTTCTAAGTTTTTGAAATTAGAGATGCTGGTTGTCTTTTTCCCGTGTTTATTGGTCATTTTTAATTTCTCTTACGAATTGTCTGTATTTTCTAAGCTGGGAAGATGCTTTTCAACACAAATCTTAAATAGAAATGATTGTTGTTTAGCCGAAAGCTTTAAGGAGTCTAGCAGCGGTAATTGGTAATGGCTGTTTCCCAGGGCTTTGTTGCCGAGTTAGAACTCTCACGTGTGACCACTTTCTGTTCTGTCTGCCTGGCACCTCACTCTGGGGCCGCTTGCTCTAGCATTGTGAGGCGTGTGGGGGGTGTTTTGTGTAAGGTGCAGCTCTCGTAGCAGTTGCTCAGGGAGGGGAGAGTGGATTGACCTCTTCTGTTTGTCTTTGTGACCAGTGGCACAATAAGACTGTGTGCGACACAGTAAACATTCTATACTGTCTTATTACAGGTATTTATGTGGAGGGCTGTGGGGCATGCCACGGTGCCATGGGGTCAGAGGGCAGCTTGCAGGGGTCAGAGGGCGGCTTGCAGGACTTAGTCCTCTCTTCCTCCAGATGGGTCCCACAGATTGAACTCAGGTCCTCTGTTAGGGCTGCAAGTGTGTTTACCTTCGGCCTTTTGTGTTTTTGTGTTTATGTTTTTTTGTGTTCTGAGCTATGAAAACTCTCAGCGCTTGGGCCTTGCCCTCACTGAGCTTTGCAAAACAATGACAAGCTGCCTTCGGTAGGAGGGGTTTTTGAAGCCCTTTCTGGGTGAGCGGCCACAAGCCGGGTCCCTCATTATCAGAAGGCTTTCCACTGTTTCTTCCTCATCTCTCCCTTCAAACAGATCGACTTGGAGATCTGAAGCCCAAGCAAACCAGAGTGAGTACAGAACCCCACCCCACCCCCACCGCCTTCCCCTGCCCTCCCCTGACACCCCCCCCCCCCCCCCCCCCGCGCCCCTGCTCCTCAGTGCCAGCTCTGAGTCGTCCCCACCAGGAACTTGTACAGGGGACCACAGACCAAAGAGAACTATTCTAACCCCAAACCACACTCTGTGATGTGCCTTTTAAATTTCCCTCTTGAAGATGATGATGATGATGATGATGGAAGCAAGTTGCTAAAACATATAGAAATTCCTAAGCAGAAAGCGAAGTACTTAAAGTATGTGTCAGTTAAGACAAAAAAAATCGAGAGGGGAGCAAAGCAAGCTAATAGGAAGGAGGAGAAGGAAGGAAGTGGGTACAGGGTGTGATGTGCTCAACATAGATGCACGTGACAGTGACCTCATGGAACACAGCCCCCTGTACAATGAATGTAAACAGAATTGTGTGTGTATTGTGAGTTGCAAAAAGGGAAGCTCAGTCACTGAAATTACTCCTGGAGGTTAGGAAGAGCGCGCTGCTGAGTGACACCCTTGCACTTGGGTTCAGTCAGACCCAGCTGGAGCTGTCTGCGCTGACTCACCCAGCCCTCCCAGTCCCCTGCAGTCCAGGCTTCTAGAGGAGGGGGTCAGCAAGTGTGGGGCTCGCATTCAACGAAGGCCATTTCATCTATAAACCAAGTCTCTAGCACGGTCACTGAAGCTGCCCTCTCTCTGTGACTCAGGCCATGGCCACCTCTCTGCTGTGTGTCACTCACTTGTCATTCCCTCCGACATCTAGAGTGTGGGTGTGGGTGTTGCAGATGCACCCACTGGGAGTCAGTGCTAAGGACAGGTGGCCGCAGGCCTACAGCCCCCTGTCATTGAATCAAAGCTCAGGAGAGACAGGTTGTATAAGCCCTGACCAAAACTGTCCCCTCCAGTCTCTCTGCCGCGCCTGCTGGACCTGGACTGGAGAGTGGACATCAAAACCTCCTCAGACAGCATCAGCCGCATGGCCGTCCCCACCTGCCTGCTCCAGATGAAGGTATGCCCACTGTCAAGCTCCTCAGAAGGAAAGAGGAGTGATAGTGAGTTGGCCTCCTGCACCCACAACCATCTAAACACCAGAAGTCAAAGTAAAAAAAAAAAAATTACCACTCCCCCCCCTACACACACGAGATGCTTGTTCACAGATTACTGTTGCAGGACCATGTGGACTTAGTGGTCATAATGAAATAGTAAAAGCTAAAAGCGGGGGTTTCAGAATGACAGGTGCAGGGCATTGTGTTTCTTCAGTGATGTGCTGATGTCTGAAGGTGTCTGGCTTTAACAGCAGGGCTATGCATGTAGATGTCAGCCAGCCCTCTGGATCTGTCAGGTAGCCTCTCACCAGCTTCCTGTCCAATAGAATTGGGCCGGCACTGTTGCAGTACAGCCCGAGCTTCTGTTGGCGGTTGATCGGTCAGTATTTCACTTTCCTGTTCACATGCCCTGTCTCATTATCTCCATCTTAGTGTTCTTTTCTGGGACCCTGCAAAGGCACATACCCATTTTGTAGGGTTTGTGTACTTGAAGTTAGAAGAGTGTAATTCCACTTTACCAGACCCCCCAGAAATTCAACATCTGTAGAAGATGAGGAATTGTCTTTAGCAGGTCCCTTTCAAAGTATAGTAACATTTGGGGCCGGCTGTGGGAGAAGCTGGCAGTGGTGGCTCAAGCCTTTAATCCCAGCACTCACTCGGGAGGCAGAGGCAGGAGGATCTCTGTGAGTCTAAGGCCAGCCTGATGTACAGAGTTCCAGGACAGCCAGGGCTACACAGTGAAACCCTGTCTCAAAAAACCAACCCCTACCCCAAACATATAGTAAACATTTCATGTCCTCCTTTAATATCAAAAGTATATCTGGAACTTTTCTGTGTCCAGGGAGCCTGTTGTTAAAGTGCGGTATAGACGGGTAGGGTTTTCTCACTTGAGTGCTAAGACCCAGTTTCAGAGGTAAGTGAGCCTTCACTCACCCATAGTGTGGAAAAGGAAAGTGAGCCAGGCCTTTAGAGCATCTCCTTCATTGCCAGCTGCTAAAGTGGAAGGCTGGCTGGCATTCTCTGCGCACTCAATAGCGACCTTCTCTTCAGGAGCCAGCAGAACTGAGTAGGGCTCCCTTTCAGGGAGAAAGAAAGACAGGCACCTTTGACTTTCGGGACCATGTTCTTCTTGCAGATCCAAGAAGACCCTAGTCTGTGTGGAGACAAACCCTCCATCTCGGCTGTGACCATGGAACTGAGCAAAGAAACGCTGGATACCATGTTAGATGGTCTGGGCCGAATCCGGGACCAGCTTTCCGCTGTAGCCAACAAATAGGCCAACCAGCTCCCGACCTGGGACGGTGCGGCTCTCAGCACACGGGCTGCCGGCTCTCAGCACACGGGCTGCCGGGGCAGATGGCGGCGTGGAGGGGCTGTTGCTCTTCGGAAGGCACAGTGGGGGAAGGGAGCGGCCGAACCCATACCATTCTTCCTCGTGCTCAGTTTGTTTCTCTTCCTGGTGATGAGCAGAAGCCTCCACCTCTGAGAAGGCCCGGTGTGGAGCTGACTTCCTGCCGTGGCTGTGTGAGGGAACATGCTCTTTCTATCGGCTGCCTGTGCGTGCTGCTGTGGGAAACTCGGCCCAAACTGTGGAGCTTGCCTAATGAGCTGCCCTCCAGCTCTAGCTCAGAGCTGAGTTCCTTTCCAGACCTGGGATACATGGAGGGAATCGGGTGAGGCCAGCAGCGCCTGCTCGCCCGTCCGTCCGTCCGTCCGTCCGTCCGTCCGAGAGGCCGGCAGACACACCAGAGTGCATGCAGCACCACAGCGAGACCCTCAGCGCCTCCCCTGAGCTGTGAGCCCTGCTGGGCCGCAGTGCCAGCTCAGAAAACTGAAACCTGCTATTTGCCACTGCTCCTGGGCGAGAAAGTGGAAAAAGTTGGAAATAAATAACAGTTTTATGATTCTGGTCCTGATTCTTTTTACTTGAGTTGATGTCTTCAGCCCTTGCTACCTCTCATCTGGACAAATGACCTTAGCTTCTTAACTCCAAGCTAAGCTCACAACTGTGTGGTGGGAGCCAGTGCCCGGTTAATGAACCTCACCACTCTCCTGCCGTTGTCCGTCACGTAAAACAAAGCAAAACAGAAAAGAAACAGGGTTAACAGGAGAGGCACGCCTCAGAGTTTGGCCACGTGAGAACAGCTCTCTCGTGTGCCTCATGTGCCATAGGAGCCCGTTTCTGGGAACCCTTACTCCTTCAACAATGTCCACAGTAGCACATGCAGCCCTGGGGTGTGTGTGTGTGTGTGTGTGTGTGTGTGTGTGTGTGTGTGTGTGTGTGTGTGTGTGTGTACGTGAGAACAGCTCTCTCGTGTGCCTCATGTGCCATAGGAGCCCGTTTCTGGGAACCCTTACTCCTTCAACAATGTCCACAGTAGCACATGCAGCCCTGGGGTGTGTGTGTGTGTGTGTGTGACCGATGGTGAAGAATATAGGCTTGGCAGTCAGGCAGCCAAGCTGGGAAGACAGCCCTGCTTCTTGATGGTGATGCACTTGACCTCTAAGGATCAATTCCTGCCCACCCCTGCTTCCCTTTTTTAATTAAGTAGACACATAATTGTATCTTCCGTATAAGACTGTGTAGATTAAATCGTCTAGCACACCTGAAAGCACTTAGCCCTGGGGCAGCTAATAGGCCCAAGAACGTTAGCGGTGACTATTAATAGAGGCAGCCGTGGGAAGCTCTGGGCGCCGTTGCATTGTCTAACCAACGGGGTTGGTGTGAGGATGGATGCTGTTATCCTCCCTTTGTGGAGGAGACGGCCAGCCCATGGAGGTTCAGTCACCTGCTGGCAAATGGCCTCGTTAGGATGTGGGGCCTGCTTTCTCTAGCTTTCTCTCTGACACAGGACTCTGCAAGGGACAGGAAGTTCTTTGACTGGCTTGGTTTGGAAAATCCGAATCTGAAGATAAGAAATCTAACCCCTGGCCACCCAGTGAGATCCTGGGAAGTCAAGACAACCCTCTGAGCTGCTCATGCCGAGCAACCTGATCTCAAAAAATATTTTTACTAATTCTTTGAGAATTCCATACAATACATCTTGATCATATTCACCACCACCCCTTCCCACTAACTCCTCCCAGACCAGCCCCCACCCCTCCATCCCTTTCCAACTTGTGTCTTTTTTGTTTTGTTTTGTTTTAAAGATAACCAGTTAAGTCCAGTCTGGGCTGTCTACACACTCATGGGTTCCAGCCATCTCCTGGTGGATGATTAGCTTAAAGGGGCCACACCCTTAGAATGGACTCTTCCTCTCCCAGAAGCCCTAGATTGTCGGTTTCTCCAGATTGTGCTCCCCTCCCCCTCTATCCTGGCATGCTGACTGGCTTGATCTTGTGCAGGTCTTACCCTGGCAACCACAGCTGCTCTGTGTTCTTGGGTACAGGGTTTCGTCATATCCAGAAAACACTTCGAGTCTGGTCCCCCTGACTTCAGGCCCTTACGGTCTTTCTGTCCCCTCTTCTGCAACTGCCCTGAGCCTTGAAGGGGAAGCAGGATACAGATGTCCTGTTTGTGGCCGAGAACTCCACAAACACACGCTGCACTTGTGAGTTTCTGTGCTCACTACTGTCTGCTGCACAAAGGAACTCCTCCAACAAGGTCAGAGAGCCCTGCTAAGCTGTGGGTGTGGAGATACAAAGTAAGGGGCAGTAGCCTGTCCTAAAAATGGCCACCCCCATGGAGAGCCTGTGGATCCCGTCTGTAGAAAACGACTGTTTCATGTTTTGCATGCCATGGCCAGTCATGGACCTCAGACCCCAGCTACTTAAGGTTGACAGCCGCTGCTCTCATGTAGGGGTCAGCCTTGATAGGAATTCACCCCATTTTCCTTCCAGCTCCTGTGACCTGCTGAGACCTCACATCCCATCTTCTCAGTCTCCCATTAACCATCGTCATTTGTAAGGAACTTATACAAGGGGTGCTGTCTGTGTGTCTGGGAAGGTGGATATTCTATTTGAATGCAATGACACTTACGGTGTGGGGTCACACGTGCTCACCCGGGAAAGTCAGCCAATGTTTGGTGCCCTTGGATAAATCTACTTTTCTACGGGACTTGGGTTTTGTTTTGTTTTGTTTTGTTTTGTTGTTTGTTTGTTTTTAGCAAGGATAGACTATTTACAGGTACCATATTTCTGGTCGGGTCAACAGGATTGCAGAAGAACCTCTCACTTCCCCATTGATCTGGAAGGAGGTTCTTCACTGGGTGATGTATGGTTTCCTGGTCCCTCTCTGTATGAGGAGCGCCTCTGTAAGTAAGCCCCTTTCCCTGGGCTGCAGGAAGATTTGATGTGCAGATTCTGTCCGTCAAAGGACAACAGTCAATCTCGGGGGTGACAGTGCTCCTGGCTGCCCAGCACACTCCACCTACACAGCACAGAGGTGAGCAGCTGTCTCAGTCCTGATCAATGTGTCTGTCACTGAGATTGTGCTGTGGATGTACCTCACTCCAGAAAGCCAATCTGCCTTTCCCTGCCAGCATCAGTCCAGAAAGCCACCCCGGCCTCTGGGCTCTGGCAGTGAGTCAGCAGTGCTGAGACCTGCTTTCCTGGCGCTCAGAGTGCGTCTGCTCCAGCTTACCCAGACCCCAGAGGATGAGAAGGGAGATCAGTGTTGAGCCAACCCCATTCCTCCTAGTGTGCCCATCCATGCTGGTGGATGAGGCTGCGTTACAGCATATCTGGAGGTGAGATATTCCTTGTAGTGGTATTCTAATTGTACTGAAATGTGATTTTGATTGTATGTTAATAAATAAAGTTGCCCGGGGGTCAGAGCTATTAGAGCCATAGAAAGAGTGTGGCGGTGGTGGCGCATGCCTTTAATCCCATAGATCTCTGTGTGTTCAGGGATACAACCAGCATTGGAGACATATGCCTTTAAGACCTAGGGGGCTGTACATTCAGACAGTGACGAGGCAGTCATGTGTTTGGGTTTACAACCAATGAGAAGGCAGATCAAAAGACTATGAAAAGACATACACACAGGAAATAGGTCTCTTTCGGAGAGCTAGGACCACCACAGGAGGAAGGGTGAGATTTTAGCTCTGAGCTCTGACCTCTCGGCTTTCTCTTTTACATTGGTTCTGTGTTTCTTATTTAATAAGACGGTTGGTTACATCTACAATTCCTCACGAGTTATCCACCTGATTTTATGATGCTGATTCACCCTCTGGGTAACAGTTGAATCAGCCTTGAACTTGCCACACATTAGGCTGATGGGCCAGTGACTTCCGGGGATCTGTTTCGTCTTGCCTGTGCTGGAATCATAAGCATGTGCCACCATACCCAGCTTTTTCACATGGGATGCAAACTCGGGTCCTTGTGCTTGAACGAGGACTACTGTCTGAGCCATCTCCCTAACGCGGCTGATTCAGCCGGGGAGAAAACTTGTGGTTCTCCACAGATGACCTAAGTTTGTCTTGAATGTGCTGACTTCCAGTTCTTCCCAGCTCTCCCTGCCTTACTGCCTCTGTGCATCCTACCGTCCTCCTTCCCCTCCCTTTTCTGGTGGTGTTCAGTCTGAAGACAAATTGGCATCAGAGTCAGTCATCCACTGGGTCTCTGCACCCACACAGGTACCCTGTCCCAGCATCCAGAGTCAAACTGTCCAGCCCAGTGTTCACAAATTTCCAAGTCCGATATGGTTTGAAAGCTGAGATGTTACCACAGTGAGAAACTTTTATTAGTTATCATTCTTTTTAAATTCTAATCTAGAAGCTATTGGCCACCTGGCACTTTGAAGATTTTTCAAGCCATTAGACACAAGAACTATTCTGAGCCTGTATCTGCTGACTTCCAAATACTGATAGCTCCTGAATTTTCTTAACTGCACACTGTTGATCTTTGTAGCGCTTCCTAGCCTGTTCGGTGCTCGCATTTCTATGGCTTAGTTGCCCTCGTTACAGTTTGGAAAAGGAAATCCAGTTTACTAACAGTTGTCCCTGGTTGGTGCCAGAGGACCCTAATCTCCAAGGAGAGATTTGCTGTCCCTGAATGCCCGGGAAAGGCCCCGGGGGGCTTTCAGAACTCACCTAAGGGGAGATGAGGGCACTGTTTAGGCAGCATGGGTTTATGGTACACCTCATGGGCCTGCTGGCGGAAGAATGAGTCTTTCGTGACCATTGGGGTCAATGTTGCACACAATGAAGGGTGCCACCACCCCACAGAGTGACACATGAATGCAGGCATGGCTCCAGTCCTCGGAGGACCTGGTGGGAATTGGGAGGAACTCGCTGGGTGTGCGTCCCTAGGGCTTAGCCTCTGGCTAGGATTTCAGAGGCTGCTAAAGCCCTCCCTAAGCTTCATGGAGTGAGGCTTGCTGTGTTAGGTGTTGATTTGGCTGTAACAAAAGCCCACTTTCCCTGAGTCAAAACATTTAGGCATGTATAATGTAAAAGTCCAAACCAGTAGAAGGCCTGCGATAATAGGATGGTTCTGTGTGGGGGACCGGCCCCCACCATTGTTTACCCCAGGGACTAGTAAGGAATAAGGAATAAGAGACTTAATTAGAAATCGAGGGGAGAGAAAACACAGGAGAGCCTCGGGTGGGCCTGGATCCTTATCCACCGGCCCAGAACTTTATTCCAAAGGTCTATTTATAACAATGCCAAGGGGTGGAGCAAAAGACCTCCCCCTTGCTAGTTACAGTCAAGTGCACACCCTCCCAAACACCTGATACCCAGGCCCGTGGTCCAATCAACCTCTTATGCAGTCCTGCTGGGTACAGCCACTAGGAAACCTAGTGGGCTCCGACGTAGGTTCTTTTTGTCGTCTGCTTTACCAGTCACCAAGTGTCACCCTCACTGCCATGGACAAAGTCTGCTCACCACTCCGTTCTGAGGCTGCACCCCTAGGAGGAAGAAGAGAATGCACCGGAAGTTGCCACATTCTTTCCACTGTCTCCGTTGCTCAGGCTCACACAGCCTGTTCTCAGCTGCAGGAAGGTGGGAAGAGGACAGCAGAGACATCTGATGGGCGATGTCATAAGCACCCACTCGGGGACTCCAGCACAATGTAGCCTCAAGTGTGGGGGACGAGAAGAAGACAGAGCGCCATGTGTATGCTTCTTGGTAAAGGAGGCCGTGTCTCATTAGCCTGGTCCTTACGGTTACTACCACAGAGCCCAAAACACAACAGATTGACCAATAATCACCTACCTATAATTCACAAATTCATACGGGATTTGAGCGCCATCACTAACCTGTGAAGTCACTTTTATAGAGGTCATGGGTGAATTTGAATAACAGTTTAACGGAAGTGACATTCATATATATTGTCTCTAAGTCAGTCTATGTTGCATAGGCCCTAATTCATTAACTTTAGCTATTCTTTATGCTTTTAAACTTTCACTGACTTCAAGTCCGTGGGAGTGGGGATACCTATAGCACATTCTTCCACCCACCATAATTTATGGGTAGAAGGAGAAAGGATGGGAGTCCTGAGTGAAGATAAAAACCCCATGGCCATAGTGACAGTGGAGGGTAGGTGTCCACTTCTAGAGGTTCCACCATTATTAAAGGTTGGGGACCAGCGTTTATAAAGAGCCAGTGGAAAGAGGTGCTGGGTTCTCTCCATCAGCTAGGTGGAAAAAAATAAATGAGGGATTTACTGGGTGGGTCTTGAGTCGAGATGAAGCCCACATAGCCAGTCCTTTGTCCCAGCTGAGTCCGGTCTGGAATGCCTTCATTTGATCCCTGTTCCTCTCATAGACTCGAGAGCAGCACCCGGCAATGACCTAGGAAGCCGGACCCCCAGCCTGTCTCCTCTGCGTCATCTTCGTGGACACACTGTGTGTCAATGGTCTGCCTACTTGTCTCCATCCCCAGACCGCTCATCCCACAACACACACTTGAGCACTCGGGTGATTGGCAGTTCCTGTCGGCACTAAGTTTCCAGTTACCAGATAAACTGATAACCTGTCTCTGGGATTAATTTCATAAAAGATGTCACTTGTCAAGAGGTCATACCCTCTTTGGTGACTCAAAAGCCTAAAGCCTAAAATCGAACGGGCGAGGAAATGGCTACCTGCTTCTCAGCGAGGTGCAGCTGGAACTTGCCTGATAATTCCAGCAGGTGGCGCACTTGCCCTCTCGCGCTCGTCTTGGCCTAGAAAGGAAAACAAAAGACCAGAGTGGGGAAGGTGAGGCAGGAACAGACCTCCCCCAGAACCCCAGCTGGGGAGAGGCTACCTGTAAAGGAAGTCCTCAGATCAAGGCCTGTGACTTCCAGTTATACCCCCAGGGCAACCAAGGTTGGAAGAAGGGGTAGAGGGTAGGCAGTGCAGACGCCCAGGGAGCCCTTAAGGACATCCATCCCCCTGTATCTGGTTTCCTGAGGTAGTGCCTACTGCCTCCTTGCGGCTTCTGCCACAGGCTAGCAGATCCTGTCCGATTGGCCTCATCAGCTGCAGCTTCTCCAAACAAGGTTTGTTAGTGGTGACCACAGGGTCGGGGTCCGGCCAACAGAGGTTCCTGTTCCTTTGGTAGACCGTGGAGACAGGACGGATGCAAGTTTGGGGTGGCTCGGACTAAGTCTCAACCTCTTCACCAGTGTAAGAGAGAGATCAAGCTTAACTCTTCCTGACAACCCAGGCTGGAGCGGATTAATTATGTATGAAGGTATCTGAGTGGAGGAAGATGCCCATCAATGTTGGTTAAACTTCTATGTGCGAGCGGCCTCTTCCAGGTAAGCGCCTCCCTGTGTAGGCAGGAAGCTCTTGAGTTCTGATGTGTGACCGGGAGGTCTGATGTGCGGGGTGTGGGTGGTGAGGAGCCCCAGGGAACTCCATCTGGGTTTCCTTGCCTTTGGGTTCAGCAGAAGCTTCCTCCTCCTCCCCTCCTCCCTGCTGTAGGCATTGTCTGAATGGAGTCAAATGGCATTGCCCTGCCCCGCATTCTTAATGGCTCCTTAATGCCCGCAGAATGAAGGCTAAACTCAGAATTGATACTCAGTGTCCTTCCTAACCTGATTTCCACTTACATTTTAAGCTCTTGGAACAAAAACTAAAGAAATGGCTTAAATCTGAATTAACAGTGTAAAGTCCAGGAGCTGGAGGGGGTGGAGGTTGTAGGTAATGAACATGGACAGGTCTGGGTACCAAGAATGGAAGCTCTCCACTCCCACCCCTTCATATTCTCTCTCTCTCTCTCTTTTGTTCTCTTACTGTGTAAGGGAGTATCCTGCTTGCTATAGAGCTGGCTTCAAATCCATGAGTCTCCTGCCTCAGCTTCTTCTGAGGGCATGGTGACTTGTCCTCTTGATGTGTCTTCCCTAAAGTACAGAGTCTAATTTTTGCTTATTATTTTGTCCCTAGCACCCAGCATGGATGAATGAGAATGAATGAATGAATGAATGAATGAATGAATGAGTGTCCTGGGAGTGCCATGGGTTGACTAAGCCACTTTGTCCAGTGTTCACTAGCCCCTGACCTTTGCTAACCTGAGAAGCTGGGAAGAACAGTGCAGCCAATGAGAAAAGCAGTGCCCCAAACAGAGCAGCCGTGGTCCAGCAGCAGGGGGACCTCATGATGACAAGGAAGGCAGCCCTGTTGGGCCCACAGCCTCCCGGAATGCTCCATCCTAAACCTCCCAGGAAGGTGACCCTGGCTGCAGGACTCTGGTCAGCCAGGGGGCGTGCCTGTCTAGCCATCTGTTTCCCAGGATACCGTTTCCCGGGCACAGATGGTACCCAGAACTTCCTCACCATGTCAGTCAGCTGTGGAGGATGCCGCATGGCTGAGGCTCAGCCTGGTCTCTTTCGACCCCATTTTCTCCACTCCCCTCCATATGGTGGTTTCATTTCAGAGTTTTCCAAAAAGAACTGCTTCATCTGGCTGGCTGCTCAGCATCTCACAGGTGGAAATCCAGAGCATTTGGGGGAGGTTAAAAAGCACTTTTTCTGCTCTGTCTTTTTTTTTCCCCACCCCACGCTGGGGATTGAACCAAGGGCTTTGCACGTTTGACAAACGCTCTACCACAGAACCCCAGGGCCCTTGTCATTGCTTGCTTAGGAGGGGTATCTGTTTCCGTTACCACCCTGGGCATCCCCGTTTCTCACCTGGAATCGGGGACCAGCCTTGAATCAGGCCGCCTGCTTGTTCTCCTCAAATTCAGCCTTTCCAGCACTCTCCAGGGCGTCAACCCACTGCAGGACAGAAAGACTGGAGAAGGGGAAGAGGAAGGAGGCCCGGAGCTGCGGTTCTGATGGAGTCTCCCAGCAGCTGACAGTTAACTCCGGGATGATAACTGTGAAGGTTTACATAGAGACAATACTCCTTTTTCATAGAGGCATTTCAAATAAGAGTGTTAAAATATCAATAAGTCATACTTCAGGCCTAAGCCGGCCTTTGAGTTTGGCCTTATCCCCTTCCCATATGCAAACTTGCAATTTTTCTAGGAATCCCACAAGAGACCCCGTTAACAATAAAAGGCATGTCAAGTCCCGCTCTGCGGCCCTTGTGACCATGGTTTCTTAACAGATGGTCCTCTCCAAGGCACCTCTGGAGCAGCCCTATAATCATCTCATGTATTAGAAGAGAAGGAATCGGGGAGGGGGGGTTCTTAGTAGTTGGGAGCTACCTAAAGAGTATTTACGGTTACTGATGAGACATTTGTGTGTGAGTCTCCCTTGAGAAGTCCACACTGGCACTTGAGTCTGCCCACCCCCCTCCAACATCCCTCTTTTTATTAACCCTAGACACAAATGTTTGTTGAAATATCTTCCTAATAAAATCCAGCTCCATTTCATACCAGCTCATCCTGAAATTCTTTTCTGGGGCAAAGTCAAGAATCCCAGTGTGGTGGTTTGAAAGAAAATGGCCCCCAAAGGGAGTGGCACTATTAGGAAGGAGGTGTGGCCTTGGAGGAAGTGTGTCACTGTGGGCACAGGCTTTGAGGTCTCTTTTCTCAAGCTGCACTCAGTGTAATAGTCAGTTAACTTCCTGTTGCCTGCAAGCCAAGATGTAAGGACTCAGCTCCCGCATGAGGATGTCTGCCTGCACGCTACCACGCTCCCTGCCATGATGATAATGGACCGAGCCTCTGAAACTGCAAGCCAGCCACCCACTTAAATGTTTTCTTTATAGGAGTTGCTGTGGTCATGGTGATTCCTCACAGCAATAAAAACCTTAGCTAAGATGCCCAGCTTTGCCTGAAGAAGCCTCTGGAAAGCATTCCTTGGGCTGCAAAAGTAGCATCGTGGGCTGTGTCTCTGGTCCATGCCCATACAGCCATGGACAAACCTGGTTTTCTGTTACCCTCCAAACCTGGTCTCACCTGCCCAAGGTTCTTTACCTTAGTAAATTACAGCCCCAACCAGAAATGTGGACCACTTCCCTGCTGTCTCTCCTTCTCAGCCTCAGGCTCATCCTCAACTGTTTAAATGCATGGGCACACACCCTGATGGTCCTATCTCTTAATGTACTCCCCACAATCCATTCTTCTTTATCTATGTACCCATGTTGTCACGGCACAGATCATCCATCAGCCTCTGCCTCCCAATATCCTGTTGCTCCCCATCACCTCACTCCCCTGCCTCTGTCAGTTCCAGGGTCCCTTTGCATATTTCTAATCCCAGAGTCTTTGTATGCCCTATGCCCACCCCCATATCTGCACCTGGACAGTCTTTCCCTGCTTTTCAAAAGAGTGGCTTCTTTTCATTTTTTCAGGGCTCATCTAGAGGGCCATTTCCTCAGAGAAACTCCAAAGCAACACTGTCTGAAGACAGTTCCTCTCTATATTTCCAGGCCCTGTTCCCCACCCATCTAAAATAAAGTTCTACTAATTCATTGAGTTTACATGTATTCTAAGTTATTTTCCATGCTCATTGTATGCCTTCTCATTGCATGTTCCATGTGGCCGAGAAGCTGGATTTGTTCACAGTACGTCCACAAAGCCAGAGTCCTGGCCCAGAAAATATTCTAACAGTCGTTACATGCAGGTAATGTGTGACAGGAAGATCCCTTGTGTCTCATGTCACTGCCCTGCTTTTGCCAGCCAGTGGCTCTCCTTTATCTAATCCACAGGACCCCTCAGCGTTTCTTCATGACCTCACCTGAGTTCAGCTTGTGCTCTCCTTGGTGTGTGTGTTTGAAATCAGTCAAGAGCAGAAAGCTTACATGAGCGTCAGTGCCATGATGCAGGCCAGGGCTGTGGCCAGCAGGTGAGCAAAAGGGATGTGGGACAGGTATTTTTTTTTTTTTTTATGAACCCAGCCTGCCTCCATTATTTGATATCTGAGTTTTTATAAAACCATAAGAGAAACTGAACACTGGACCAAGGCAGCGAGAGAAAACCTCCAGAACGAAGCAGCTGCTCTCAGAGTCTTGGTATCTGAGACGCCATCTTAGGCAGTCTATATGAAGATTCCCAGGAGAAAAGGGCTCAGGGAGTGGGTTGGGGCGCATAGTGGCTGTGAGGGTTAGTCTTGATGGTCAACTTGATGACGTTTAGAATCTTGATAGAAACAAATCCCTGGGCGTGTCTGCGAGAGAGGTTCTGGATTGGGTTGATTGACTTAGGAAGACCCACGCTAAATGTGGGTGACACCCACCGTTCCACGGGCTGGACTCCTGGAGTGAATAAAAAGGAAAAGCAAGCTGAACAACAGCATTCGTTTCTCTCTGCTTCCTGACTGCAGATGCAATGGGCCCAGGCACCTTGCATTTCTGCCAACATGACTTCTCCACCAAGGTGGACTGTGTCCCTCTGAACTGTGAGTCAGGATAATCCTTCCCTCCCCTATGCTGCTGCTTTTCAGGCAGTTGGTCACAAAGGAGGAAAGGAACTAAAACCACTGGTTTAGTTCACTTTCCCATCATCAGGAAGCTAACTAAGCCTTAGGGGCCACACAGCTAGCCCCGAGTCCTCGTCCAGCAGACAAATGAAGGCACTAGAAGTCACAGTGTGAGAAAAGATCCTCCACAGAGGATGAACATGTCACCATCACTGGCAAGATGCCCCAGAGGAGTGTGGTAATTAGAAACCATGGGCACCAGGCTGCGTTCCTGATAAGACCAGACCAATCAAAAGCCAAGGGGAACAGGTGAAGGATCTGGGACCTCCGGCTTTGTGTCTCAGGCGAGACTAGAAGAGGAAAATAAAGAAGAAAGCTCCTAATACCAAAGGCCATCTCATGGATTCATGATATTCCAGCAGAGGCAAGGCTGGGATCGGCACTCACAGGAAATGCTGATTGTTTTGAGGGCTGTCCTTTGGCTCATGTGGGAGTGTGAGGGTTTCTCTAACTAGGTTTTATGTAACTTTTCCTGGGGAGACATGAACAGTTGCCTATACACTTCACATAGAGCACCAACAACAAACCGGAGAAATGACTTAACCCAACTTCTGCTGGTAAACCCCTGGATTTATGGCGGTTACTTACAGGACCATGGGTGACTCTAAGCCTACCTCAGCAAGGTGACAACTCACGAAAGCTGCAGCTCCTTCAGGGAGTCTCTCTTTCCAGTGATCATTGCTGTTTGTCTAACCACGACAATGATCTTGTGAGTTTGTAAGTTTTGGGAGCTTCCTGGGCCTTGTAATTTGCATTCATTTGCATGTATGCACACATTTCCTTTATTTCTTGAATCTTATCATCCTCTCACATGCCTCCAGGAGAGGATGTTTCAAACGAGGCTGTAGCTCCAGAACACCAGGGGATCCACTGTGGGTTCCCTGGCCTCCCTGCATGTTGGCTCTGCCAATTTTCCCTCTGGGCTCTGCTGCAGATGCACAGCCCCTCCCAACCTAGACGAGGGGCTGAAGTCCCATGGATGGCCTTCACCAGAGCAGGGGCTTCCAGGGCCCAAGGCATGCCACGGGTGAGAACTGGAGCCCCAGAGCATGCATATCCTGGCCTTGTACCCCTTTCCAAATTCTTTATTAAGACGTGTGTATAGGGGTATACTTGCCAGCCAGAAGGCCAGCCATCGGCTGCTCAGACTGGAGGCCAGTGACCCCCACCTCCCATTGGTGAGACCCAAGATGAAGGGAAATGGCTTAGGGTGGGAATGGTCCTTGTTGTTGTTGTTCATAGTACATGTCTGGGTGTGATCTCTCTTCTTCCCACAGAGTCCCATTAACTAGCATCATCGGTCAAGTTTCCTTTGTGGTTGTTACTGAAGAGTTATAGTTTGTGTGTGTGTGTGTTGGGGGGGTTCTCTCCTCTGTTGTCACAATGTGACCCCAAGAATCCCAGTTCTTTTTGGTCTACTGTGCACCTCTGATCAACTGTCTCTCTCACTCTGACTCTCACTCAAGTCCTTCTCTAGACTTCCCCACTTACATGGCCCACTGAATTCTATCTGTATTCGGTAGCCAAGTCATCACTTTAAACTATCAGACATTCTTACTCCTAAACTCATGCCCTGCCATAGGGCTAACTGTACACCTATCCCATCCTCTGAGCCTGGGGAGGATTCACTTTACCAGAGCCACCCAGAGTTCCTTGCTGTTCTCAATCACATAAAACTCTTCTTCTATACCCTGCTCCCAATACCCACAGGTTGGTGCTCAAGTTTCAACCTAAGCATGAGCCTCTCATGTATCATACTTTCCAATATGATTTGCTTGGTGTCTGCTGAACCAAGTGAGCCTTTGAGAAGGCAAGCTCCCCGAACACAGGGACAGTGTATCATTTTCTGTGTGGCATCCCCACCTTCTAGAACTCAATCTCCTTCTCATTAGAGTTCCATGGTATAGGGGGCATGGAGGTCTTTGTGCTCACAGACATGTACTAGGGGAATCTGGAATGTTAAGCACCCAGGGTTGTTCCCTCAAGAGAAGGAATGCAAGACCTGCTCTCTGCTCAGAAGGCTGGAGCAGCTGTGTTTCTAGTCTGGTGACCTTTGCGCTATCTGTGTGGCCAGAGATTTTCTGGCACAAGATCCTTCCCCAGACACTTATGACAGATTTGTTTTTCTCCCTCAACCTATAAGCTTTACAGAGAGTTTTTAATGTAGTCACGTCTGATCTGTGTTTAGCTTACTTTGTTCTTCAGAGATTTGTGTATTTTTTGTTGCGTACATAGGATTGAGCTTTCACCAAATTGTGTTGTGCTTAAATAACCCTAAAATAAACCACTTGGGGTCAGACTCCCAAAGTGTGAAACACTAGCAACCGAGTCACATCGAGCCAAACTGCCTTCTTGCCTCTCCTGGTGGCTCATCTCTCTGCTGGCCATGAAGGTTGCAGAGACCCCTGTGCCACGGGAGCAGTGTTTATGTTATACCCTGAATTTGTTCAACTAGAACCTTCCCTGGGCAAAAAGTCCAGCAGCCCTTAGCTTCTGTTGTCTGTAACTTACCCAAGATTCACAAATGAGGGTGCTGAGAGTCCTCCAGCTGACTGATGCTAAACTCTTTGATTTCTTCTACCTGCCTGCTGCCCCATCTCATTTCATCTGCTTCCATCCACAGGGACAGAACCCTGGACCCCAGCACCAACTCCATTGCCCCGTCAATGGAAGGCAATCCACTCAGGCACCCAAGCTTCACTTCAACAATGGGAATTAGGAAATGGAGGTAAAAATTAAAAACTTGGAGAGAGCCAGAAAACAGCTGGTCCCAGTCATAGAAGAAGTCAGATAAATAACATGTACCAGGTGAAGCTGAAGGTGCGCAAGCCTGGCCCATCAGCTCACAGCATCATGCATATGCTTCTCCAAGCTTTGTGTCCATCACTCTAAACCAACCTCAGGTGTCTGGGGGAAGCACTAGAAGGTTGTTTTAACATCAGCTTTACCTTGCACTTGTCAAAGGGTCACAGATAAAGGTCTGAGTTGGTCATGCATCTCTCTATTTCCTTGTCCCTTTGTATCGTCCTTGATCCCCATCTCTGGGTAGTTATAACAGCTAATATTTATGAGCATTCGTTGCAAGCCAGACATGGTTCTGAGCCTTTCATATAGTTAGAGTATATAATTCATACAACAGCTCCATGAAGTAGGAATTGTTATTCATATTTATAACAAAGAAGAAAACAGGTCTGGAAAGTAACTTTGTCCAAGGTCACACAACTAATAAAGAGAGCTGAGAGTTGCTCCCAGGCAATCTTGTTCCAGAATTTGTGGTCTTAACCCTCCACATTGTGTACCTCAAGCTAGATAATGGTGGTGAATACGCCATGGGAAATGCAAGCTCCTAGACGTTCTCTTGTCTGTTTGTATACTTCCTCCCCAGGGATATAGAGTACCAGGACGGGGTCCCTTCCTCCTGGCAGCTTTCCAGAACAAAGGACACTTATGTGTCTTCATGGAATGCCTGCGGAGAAGTAAAGTGGTGGAGGAGCCGGGGTTCTGGGTGAGAGGTTACAGATCATTTTGTTTCTACTACAAATAGCAAGTGTTTGCCAAATTCCAATCATGTGTCAGGCATGGTTTGGAGTATTTCAGATATTGGCAGGAGTAATTATGCTAGCCAGCCTCACAGATCCTCACCCCTGCAATTCTCGCCTTGTCTTGTTCCCCCCATGCTGAGCAGAGCTGACCTGTGTGACCAAGAGATTCTGCGGAACCATGTGTGAATCCATCACCGCCTTCTCCTTGGCCTTTTGGGTGGTTCTTTTGGAATGAAGCCAGCCACCACACAGTGAGGACATTCATACGGTCCTGTGGGGAGGCCTTTGACCAACAGCCATATGAGCAAGGCCACTGGGAAGTAGGTCTTCCATCCCAACTTGAGTCTTCAGGTAACCCAGCACCAGTCAACATGTGATACACCCTGGAGAGACAGCTTGACCCAGAACTGCCCCCAGGGGTAATCTCTGAATTCCTGACCCATACAAACGTCAAGAGATACAGAATGGTCATTGTTATTTTGTGCCACTAAGATTATTACAACTAAGCTGTCCTAACTCAATCATCACAACAACTGTATAAAATACATTTTCTTACGTGGTACAGATGAAGCAACTTTTGAATTACTAAAGTGACTCAGCCGGAGGGGATAGAATCTCCTCTAGCTGAGGAGATTCCACCCCAGAGCCTCCCCTCTTGGAGGTCACATGATGAGATCTCTGCTGAGAGTGATTTTCAGGTGGATGGAGCAGTTCATAGTGCAGGGTCCCCCAAACTTGGTCAATCCTTAGAATGGCTCTATTAAAGGTGTATCATCTCCAGCACCCTTCCTAAATGTTTGTCCTGCTGGGTCTAGAACAAGGTCTTCAGGTGACTCCCCACATATGTTTTAGGGCTCACTGATCTTCTTGGAACGCCTCCTTCACAACCACAGCCACCTCATTTCTCTGAGCAGAGGAAATTAGAAAATATTGCGGTAACCAAGGATCTCATGGTGTGATCCCCGCAGACTTATTTCTCTTTCTTGCTTTATCCAGAGACCCACTGAGCTGTCTTCCTGCATCTGAGCAGCAGCATCAGGACCACAGGGCTGTCATAATCACTACTGCAAGGCAAGGGGAAGAAGGAACGCACTGTTCGTAAGGGCCACACCAAGGTAGCATCTTCCATGCCCACCACATTCACTGGCCATATCCACTGTAATGACATAACTGCAAGGGGGGCTTCAAATACGAAGACCAAATGAATATCAGGGGAACCTCAGAAATGTCTGCCACGCCCATTATTTGATTATAATGATTGCTTATCTACTTATCCATTTACTTATGCTGAGGACTGAACCCAGGGCTGTAGCATGAGAGGCAGTTCGCACCACTGAGGTACATCCCAGCCTCAGTGTTCATCTTGATTCTCAGCTAGATGAAAATTATTTGAGGTCAAGGAAATCCTTTAATTTGTTCCAGGTTAATTCCATCCTTTAATTTGTTCTCCCGACCACTTAGTCTTTGCTGAATGCATTCCTCTAGTAATACCATCACTCTACTGAAGTGAACGGAGGAACAGAGACGGTCTGACAGAGTTGAGCATACCTTGGTTCCCACACTCAGCAATGTGGGAATGAGGCTCAGTTACATTGTAGACTAGAAACGGCTGTGACTGCCTTTGAAGGAACATAGAAACATGGATCACCATGGTCACAGAGAAAAGGCTTAAAAGCAAGAGCTGTTACCTGGTATCATGTCTTTTGGCCTTGTGAATTCTGAAAAAGAGAAGTGTTACAGACATGAATGCTGTTATAATCTACTTAACCAAGGCTGTGAGAAGGATGAACTTTCAGGGCCAGGCAAGGCCCTTGAGAGAATATGCAAATATTGTGTAGGCCTGAATACATAGGGAGCTTCCTACTCACCTTTTCTAATTTGTTTACAAAGGCAGGCACTCGAAGTTCTCATGGTGAGATGCTTAGCCATTAAGGATTCCAAGTGCTAACATGTACTGGGGGCTTCCTGTGTTCCAGGCAGGGCTTCACGTGTGTATGCATGTTTACTTCATTTCGTTCTTGCGAGAACCCCATGGACGGCTACTGTTTTCATCTGTTTTACAGGTGAGGAAGCTGGTTCTTGGAGAGGTCAAATTGCCCAAGTTCCCACTGCCCATAAGAAGCTGAACTGTTCTTCACTCCAGAGTCCAAACCAGCCACCACCAGAGTCACAGTCACCTGGGGATATTAGAAATGCAGATTTCTGCTTCCCATCCCCACCCCCTCTTAGACTTGCTGAGGCAAGTGCGTGGTGTGTATTTGTGTTTATATGTATGTGTGTATGTTCATGTCAGTGCACGTATATGCACGGGTATGTCTGCTTGAGTGTGGAGGCCAGAAGTCAGCCTTGGGTTCTGTTCCTCAGGTACCACTAACCCTTTTCCTCTCAGAGATGGAGTCTTTCATTGGCCTGAGATTCGCTTAGGATCCACCCACCTTTGCCTTCCCGGTGCTAGAATTACAAGCACGCCCAGCTTAAAACAAACAAACAAACAAACAAACAAACAAACAAACAAACGTGTTCTGGGGGTTGAACTCAGGACCTTGTGCATGCACTTTAGGGGATGAGCTCTCTCTCCTGCCCCAAACTGTTTTTTAATGAGCATTCAAGTGTTCTCCAGCCCTGGAGAAACTGGGAGGAGTTTCCACTCTGCCATCCTTAGCTCCGGCAATCCTCCTGGCTCTTAGTGTAGCCAATCTTACTAAATGTGCAAACGGACACTTGCCTACGGCCAGCTTTTGTTCAAAGCCTTTTCTGCCTCTCAACATCAGAGAGCACCGGAAGGAAAACACCTACCCCAAATGATTTAGAAATGTTTTCTATGCCTTGTTGGAGTTCCCTGCATCCTCAGCTCTCCTCAAACTGGACAGCTCAGTCATCGGAACAGATGATCGGACAAAACTGAGCCAAACTCCCACTCTGTGCCTGTGAAGGTGAAGCAGAGGATGGCTGATTGTAACCTGGGGGTGCTATTTTGTTCCTTGCCAAAACCTCTGCACCTCAAACTCGTGTGCCGCCAACAGATTGGGACCTGGACTCTCTGGGCCCTCTGCCTCTGCTGGTTTTTGCCTTGCCCCGGCCCCCCTTTCTGTGCCCCCCCCCCATATCCAGATGGCAGCAGCAGACACAGCAGTATCGGCGGCTCCAGGCGGCAGCTCCCAGGCCAGCTGCATATTTGATTAACAAGAAAGCTGGGCAGATGCATCCTATCACAGAGGCAGTGAGAACGCACCCACCAAATGCCAGCCTCTTCCAGCACTTCCCAGCCAGGGGAAAAATTTTCATGTTATGCTGATGCCTGCCTGGTAAATGATCCCATAATGACAGTTGTGGTGACTGAACACTGGCTACGGGTCAGGTATCCTGAGTTGTAAAACCCTTCGGTAGGGATTGTGTATGTTGCCTAATTTACGCGTAAGTAGTCCGAGGCCTAGAGCAGTGGAGTAACTTATCCAAGGTGACAGAGGTGAGGAGCAGAGAAGACAGGTGCAGACGGGTCTACAGGCCCCCTCTACAGATTCAGCCACCCATTTTACTAGTGAAAATCAGGATGGTAACATTGAATTTGGGCCAAGGCTGCCAGCAGAGGCTTATATGCAGTTAGAATTTACCTTCTAAGCCCCCTAAAAACATCCAAACAAAGGCTGCTAATGTTTCACAGCCGTTTATTGAGCAGACGTACCTTGTGGTATTTTTTTTCCGTCATGAATTCTTTTTACTCATTTACAGTTTTAAACATATCGCACTAAAAGGCCTGGGGAGATGCCTTGGTTAGTACAGTGCTTGGTACACGAGCATGAAAATACTTAAAAGCCAAGTACGGCTTTGTGTCCCTAACTTCCAAGTCTGGGAGGGGACAGGGCAGGAACAGGCAAGTCTCTGGAGCTCACTGGGCAGCCAGTTTTCCCCAGTCAGTGAGCCCTAGGCTGAGTGAGAGAACCTGTCTGAAAAACAAGGTAACCACCAGTTGAGGAGGACACCAACACTGATCTTTTTGTTTGTTTGTTTTTCGACACAGGGTTTCTCTGTGTAGTTTTGGTGCCTATCCTGGATCTCACTGTAGACCAGGCTGTAGACCAGGCTGGCCTCGAACTCACAGAGATCCGCCTGGCTGTGCCTCCCGAGTGCTGGGATTAAAGGCATGCACCACCACCACCTGGCACCAACACTGATCTTAAGTCTCTGCATGTACATGTACACATCCACATCTTCACCTGCACACACATGCATCCACATCTGCATGTGTACACACACACACACACACATACACACACACACACACACACACGAACATGTACTTATATCATATGCAAATGCATGTGTGCATATCATTAGAATATTAATTATGTTGGTTATTGAACTTCTTCATGCTCCCCTCGATTTGTGCTCGACAAGACTTGGTAGACTTGCTGAACCATACAAGATGGACACAGAGCAAGCCAATTATTGCATGTATGTAGATGGGGATATTGAGATTGAAAGGCGTATCAGGTCGTATACCCAAGCTCACACCACAAGTGTCTGGGGCCGGATTCCACCCGACCTTCTCAGGGCCCAGAGCAACTATTCTTTTCTCTTCACAAAGCCTCGTTAGAACCTTTCTCCAGAGTCACTGTATCCTGTACCGTAAAGGAGGACTGTGGTTCCAGGTAGCCAGCTTGCTCTCTGGACTGTCACACCCAGACATTTCCTGGAACTCTCCTGCTCTTGACCTACATGGCGGAATCCGTGGTGTGCAGAGCATGCTGGCTGAGCTCTGGCCTGCAACAGCCAGAGGAAGAGAAGGAGAGGTCATCTCAACACAGCACTCTGAGGCCTGAGGGAGGAGCTGTTCTGCCCTCCCTGAGGCTGCACTGAAGGTGTCCAGGTAGCTCTCAACCCCCTCTCCCCATCTCCCTGCCTCTCTCTTCTGCCCCTCCCTCACACACAGAGCAGCAGCAGCAGCAGTGGCCTGCCTGTAGGAGAATACAAACATCAGCTCTTTGTCTCTTTTGTCCTAGGTTTCCCAGTCACCCTCTGTAAAGCCACATAATTTGTTGGATGGAAAGGGTGTAGACATTCTGTGAGCTGATTTGTTTTTCTTCTGTTTGGGGCCTCAGCTGGGTGTTTAATGTTTCCTAGGATACCACAGGCTGTGGGGAGGCTGGAAAGAGGCCTAGCTTCTGCCCCATCCATTACTGGCCATTCCATGTCTTGGCTCTGGCTGAGGGTCAGAGGGGTCCAGGGCTCTCTGCAGAGGACACTTTTATTCAAGGCAGGAGCTTGGAGTGTCCAAAAAAAAAAAAAAAAAAAAACGGCAGATGATTGCTAGAGCACTGGAAGCTTGGGATTGCTTCAGAGACGCAAACATAGGACCTGGTAGCCACCTTTGTCCAAAGTAGAAGCCGTTCTCCAAGGGTGATGGAGGACTCTTCATCCCCAACACGTGACATCTTTCGATCTGATGACCTGGAGTCTCTATCAGGAGGCGTGGTCATCTTCTCCAAGGATGATCACACCTCAGCTCCAAATATATTGTCATTACAAGGCTCTAGAGGTCCAGTAGTTGGTGGGCTTCTGTCTCCACCTTAAGTACAGGCTCAAGCAGGGAGGTCTTTTATGGACATCTTGTCAAGCTTCATATTGCTTCTCACCCTTGAAACACAAAGTCTGAAGGATGTGTTGGTTCTGCTGCTATGAATGGTCAGCCTAGGAGGACCAGCCTGAATATTTAAGAAAGCAGTAGAAATAACATTGAGGTAAGATGTCATTTGGCTGTGTATAGTCATCTACTGATACATAATAAGTTACCCCAGAACTTGATGACTCAAAAGGGACATATTTATGATCTCATGGTTAGTGTCAATGGGGAATCCAGACAGTTTAGCCAGAACCTCTGTCTTAGATAGCTCAACATCTGAAGACTTTGTTGGAAAACTTCCAAAGTCATGTGACATTTAGTCAGATTCCATTTCCACCTGTTGTCTACAGATTGCCCACAGCTCCTTGCTAGATGGTCCTGTCCTTCAGACAAATATAATGCAGGAAGAGAGAGAGAATATCAGCCACTCAAAGGTCATGGTCTTTTAACTTAATTATGAAGAGATACCCCAACATGTTTGTCATATTCTACTGATTAGGAGTGAATCTTGAGTCCATCCTACATCCAAGGAGAAGGACACGCACAATGGCATGAATATTAGGCGCTGGGAATCACCGATGGGTCATGTCAGCCTCTACCTACTGTAACCTGTTAGGAGTGAGCAGACCACATCTAAAAACTGTATGTCCATCTTTTGGGGGAACCCCAAACACTTGCAGAGTTTATCCTTGGGTGGCCCTGCTAGACAGTTCATGACATTGGCCATAATGAGTTGAACTATGGCAGAATGACTGAACAAAAAGGAAGCTGATGAATTTGCCCCAACAGGTCCCATTCCTTGGAATGCTTTAGTGATGAGCTCAGAGAAAGACATGGAACATTTATTTGTTTACAAAAATGTTCACGGCATTGGGTAGATGAAGTTCACACAGCAGGCATGCTCCCTGTCTTTATGCAGTAGAATAGGAAGAGGTGTTGTTCTGCACGGAGTAAAGGAAATAGGCAATGGCAAGGAAGGCCATGATCAAGGAAATCCAGCCATCACCATAAGAAAACATTAGTTCTAAGGAATTGTGTTGTGGGATAGTCCTTTGGATGAATAAGGACAAATTCAGACAGAAAAAAAAACCTGTAAATGGGTTACAGTATGTTTAAATATATATAGAGATTTGGGAGAGAGGGAAAAAAAGAGAATATATACAGTCTTAGATTTAAAAATATAGTTTTAAAATAAAGTCCTTAAAAAAGAAATAGAGTGATAAAAAACATAATAAGCCTCATAAAAATGAAATACATACAGTGAGTCTAGATACTGTATGTTATTGTGTTATCTTCAAATTTTTTGGCTGCTAAGAGACACTGAATTGTAAAAACTGATAGATTAAACCAACCTATACATTTAAAAAAATACCTTGACTTCAAAATTTAAATCAAAAGCTATGTTACTTTGGGAGAGAGATTATATTTTTATTTCCACAGGAAATGAGAGGCTATGGATTGATTCTGGGTTAAAGAAAATCAAGTTTGATCAAGGAAGACCCCCTGAAATCCTGACTACAGACATGGAAAAATAAATATAAAAGAACTACAAGACATGTGATGTATATTTTACCTGCTCAAACACATAACAAAAAAATCACCTTTGGCTAACTTGTATACAATACAGAGTCTATATTTTATTAATATAGATATGTATGTTACTTTTAAAAGCTTATGTATTTTCAGAGCAAGGGGATCAGACACCAATGAAAAGGACCAGTTGATTCAGCATCCAGAACAACTTCAAGGCTGTTGACTGAGATGATCCAACCTCACAAAATATTCCAGCCAAGACTTAATAATTATCCTTATTTTCTCAGGATACCCCAAAGATTGCCAGCACCCCAATCAATAGGAAGTAGCTTAGAAAACTATGCCCTCATTCCCAAAATGTTTGTTTTAGATATAAATGTTTGTTTTCATTTGAGGGGGGTTGGTTACAAATTGTTATTGGGTTATTGGTCATAATAAAAAAAAGACTAAACAAAAGAGTTAAATTCAGAGATCTCTTTCTAAAAGAAGAAAGGGGGTATGATATAGAAATGATGGGGGGAAGGGTAGATTATTGAATGCGGCGCGCTCCTCTCGACCAGCAAGGAAGAACGACCGCCACACAAAGATTCTTCCCGGATCACACTTTATTGGAGAGCCTTTGGTTAAGGGAGAGGTGGAAGCGAGGGGAGGGAGCAGTGAAAGCGGCTGCTTTATATAGGGAAAAGAGGCGCGAATCGCTGGCTGAACTTAGCCTGTCGCCACCAGGCACCATAGGATTGGTGAGGGGCCAATATAGCTTGTGCATATGCAAAGCAGAGGTGTGTATTTCGTCGAAAGCATTGTCTTAGAAGTAATAAATCTTCAGAATGCAGAGAAGTCAGCGCCATCTTATAATGGCGATTGTCCCGGCTCCCTGCAATTGAATCTACTTTAATCAAAAAAAACAACTGTTAATCTCAAAATGTTTTATATTTGTATGGATTTTAGGTTATTAATACAAGTTTAAAGTTAATTTTGTTATACTGTGCATATATTTCTACTCTTGTCTAGGGTATTATGTTTATTCAGCTCATTTAAAAATGTAATATATAATTAAGAAGTACAAATTAATAGTTATCTATAATAGCAAACTTATGATCATATTTATTAGGTTTTCTTTTTTTCTTTTGGTTTTTCGAGACAGGGTTTCTCTGTGTAGTTTTGGTGCCTGTCCTGGATCTCACTCTGTAGACCAGGCTGGCCTTGAACTCACAGAGATCCAACTGGCTCTGCCTCCCGAGTGCTGGGATTAAAGGCGTGTGCCACCACCGGCCAGCATATTTGTTAGGTTTTCAAGGTCATACAGAAATATATTTCAGATAGAGAAGCAATCTTCAAACACTTCAAAGAATATGGCATTTTAAATGTTTTAAGAACTTAGACATTTCTCAACAGTGAGACATGTCTGCTCCTAGCAGAACCAGTTACTTCAAAGAGAATGATGGCCATCAAAGAAACTCTGTATGAAGTTTGTTTTCTATATGGCAAAAACTAGCCATGTGGGCAAAGACACTGTCCTTGCCTCAATTGCTGACAGTTACTGTAAAAACTGGGCCAGCAGAACACAGCAAAGTGACTGCTGAACTTTGCCAAGACAAGGTAGGACAGTCCTTCAAAATTCCCTGCTTCACAGGAAAGTCTGTCAAATATGCTAGGCCTGTATGCCAGAGTTGGATCCCCCAACATTACAGAGGAACTTTGGGTGACTGTCTAGGAAGCCTGATGTTCCTGTCATTAGGTAACATTTCATCCTTCTAGGGTCTTTGATGGAGTTGAAGACTAGATAGTCATAGTTATAGTTTTTCTTAGTTGCAATAAGAGGTAAATTAGATATAAAACTTTAAACTCACCAAGATAAGATAGAGTATTTTCTTGAAGTTTGCCAAATATAAATGGATTGGATATTGCTACTGTAATTCTTACTTAATGACTATTTTTGTTATATATAGTCTTACTATATTAAAGTTAAAACCTTCCTTTTTAATTAGACAAAAAGGGGGAAATGCTATGGAGTATGCTCATTGTTAATAATAAAGCTGATTGGCTGATAGCAGGGCAGAAAGAGATTAGGTTAGAAAGCTTAACACAGGGAGAATGCTGGGAGAGAAGGGTGGAGTCAGGGCAGTCAAGGGGGATGCCAGCTACCCACCCAGCAAGCAGGAAGCATAAAAAAATGAGGTAACAAACCATGAGCTGTGTGGCAAAGCATAAATAAAAATATGGGTTAATTTAAATGTAAGAGTTAGCTAGTAACAAGCCTGAGCTATCAGCCAAGCATTTATAAGTGATCACATAAGCCTTTGTGTGATAATTTGGAAATGGCTCCTGGGATGGGAAAACTCCATCTACAGAAGTGAGAAGAAGGAAAATGTAGCTGGTATTACAATGTAGAGGAAACAGAGGCAGGAGCATAGCTGAGGGAAGCTCAGGCACAAGGAGAAGTGGGCACTTGTTCACTCAGCACCCAGCTTAACAATCCATTACTGTTGCAGAGATAAGGAGGATTCAGATTGACCTGATTTGAGTCTCTTGGTCAATAGTGAAGCAACTGAGCACCTGACCAGCCACCTGTGTCCCCTGTTAGATAAGAGGAGGAGGTTCAAGGAGCCAGGATCAACTTCATTTAGATTAGTGAAAAGTGGATCTTGACTCCTATGATGTCAGGGGACATTCATTCCCCTAAAGGCTTCTGCTTGTTGTATGTGTAGGTAATAGGCAACCTTCTCTTTTCTTTTGTTCTTTTCTTTTTTCTTCTTTTTTTGGCAGTAGTAGGAATTGAACCTAGGGCCTCACGCGTGCTAGGCAAGCACTCCACCACTGAGCTATAGCCCTAGCCCTAAGTAGTCCTCTGAGCAAACAGCACACCTTTTGCTCCCTGGGCCGTTGCCTGACAGGATAAACGGGGTACTTATCTCCATTTCTATCTGGTGTAATTCTGCATAAGGCCACATATTGGAAAGTTTTCTTATAACATTTTTTTTTTCCTGTTCTCCTCTTCAGGTCAGAGCACAATGAAAGATAGAGATTGAGTTGCCGTTGACTCCAGCTGAGGGTTCATGGCAGCATCCTGCTCAGATGGTTTCTGGAGTCCCTGCTGATTCACTTTTATTTGGTTTGTAATTCTAAATCTCTGCCCAAGCTCCCTGAGCAGTGGTTCCACCCACCTTTGAGAGTCTGTCTGTCCAGGGCTACATTCAGCAACGCCATGTGCTTACCTGAAATTGGCCCTGGTGGGAGTATTTACATCACAGAACTTGGCAAATACAGCAGCTCACAGCTTCCTCACCACAGAGCTCCTGGTTAAACATTTACCTGCCTCTAAGGAGAAGCCTCCAGAAATTGCCTTATTAAATATTATTTTCTTGTCCTTTAAAAATTGTGACATCTCTGGGTTGTTTAGTTTCTCTGCTTGCCTCTCCCACACCACTGCTTTTAACATTTCCCCTCCTCAGAAAGACTAACAATTCTGTGAACTGGTTGATATAAATCCAAAAGCTCAGGACAATCAATGTAAGAAAATCCTCAGAATTCTACAGCAAATTCCTGTGTTCCTGAAGTTTATAAAAATCTTTTTATTATACCCCAGTTTAGCTCTGGTTAAGATTCATCTTCTACTGATATGCCTCTACTCTAGTATTTCTTAGCATGATACATTTTGCAATATGATCATTCTTTGTCCCTGACAGATTCACTTACAAGGTCATGAGGAAAAGTAGAAGGAACACAGGAAAGCAAATGGATGGTGACGATGGAGTATAGGACACAGGGGACAGAAGTCTGGATGTTAGAGTGAAGGCGTTGAATCTCTCTTGGAGTTAGTATTTTGTGTTTAGTCTCTGGCATATTAATCAAAGAAGCTCAACATTGAACATAGTGTCCCTGCACTTTTCTAGACCTATTCTTAAAAGTGCTGATTTCTTACAATTATGTGTCAAGATCTTCACTAAGTGGTGAGTTATTTCAAGGATTATGTGTAAGGATTATGTCCTTAATTACGTCACCAGCCTGCGACAGCATCCCAGCCTAAAAAGCAGGTGTGCCCTCTCTCTTTCTGCACTGTCTCTTTCCATATTCCCCCCACTGCATGGTCTTTCTCTCCCTCTTTCTCTCTCTCTTCCTCCCTCCCCCCCTCTCCCTCCCCCCTCTCTCCCTCTCCCTCCCCACCTCTCTCAATAAAGCTCTAGAAAGGTAACTATGGCTCGTGACTCTTCTGTCACCGATACATCCAGCACCCTCCTCTGTCGGCATGGCCATCATGGCCAGCCATGAGCACCGCCACTTAACCAACATCATGCAGTCCCCTGAAATCCTTCAGTTGAAATCCTAATCACAGGTACCCCCAAGGGTGGCTGTTTAGAGACAGGCTCCTTCTAAAGAGGCAGTGAGGTGAAGGAGAGGTCATTGTTATGAACCCATCTCCACATGACCCACTGCCTTGTAAGAACAACAGATTCAGATGCTCGTATAGACACAGCAAGGAGACTGTGTGCAGACACAGAGGAGGGCTGATCCATCAGCTAAGGGGGAGGCTCGGAGAAGTCAGTCGGCTGACAACCTGACCTCGGACTCCTTAGAACCACGAGGAAATGAGTTCCTGTTGTTTGAATCACCTAGCCTGTGGTTCTTCTGTATGACAATCCTAGTAAACTAAGACAATTTTGTTTGGCTGTTTTTACTACAAGTTGTTATATATTGAATGCAAGTTTGTATAAGAAGAGAGCTTGGCCAGGCCTATGGTTTGCTGTTAGATGTTTGGCTCTTGGCCTGCCATTGGGAGGCGAGGGAATATATAAGAAGCCGGTCCTGGGTCTGGCAAGATGGCTCAGTGGGCCTAGCCACTTGCTAACGAGCCTGACAACCTGAGTTTGATTCTGGGGATACATACAGTGAAAGGGAAAAACAGATCCCTGCAACTTGTCCTCTGGCTTCCACATATGTCCCAAGGCACATGCACTCTCTCCTCACAATAAATTTAAGAAAGGGGGGGGGCGGTAGTCAAGGTTAGATCACAGGAATGTGCCTCGAAGGGGCTATCAGAACCTGGCCCCTTCCCTTCCAGGCTACAGCCAAGTAAGCAGGCCTCTTCTGCCAGTTACTCCCTCCATCATGTACTGCACGGCTCAGACCCAGAACAGTGGTAGCACAGGCAGAAACCCAGAAGACTGTGAGTCAAAAGTAAACATTGCCTCCTTGCAAGCTGATTGTCCCAGGTGTTCTGCCACAGTGGTGGGCATCTTACCAAGGGAGTCAGGAAGAGACTGAGGCCTTGACATACCAAACCTATGACAAAGTGACCTCCAGGGCAGGTCAGAAGAGTGGGTGTTCCTATGGGTTTCAGAACCCATAGCCAAGCAGAAACCTGGAAGGGGCCATAGGTTCAATGGCTCAACAACTGTCAGCCTTGGGATTGATTAAATACACTAAAGACAGGAAATGGCCTCATACAAATTCGAAGGAGACCCAGGACAAAAGCCTCTCTGTCACTTTTGCCAGAAGCAGTTGCTAGTCGCTTTCGGTCCTCAGGCTGGTTTGGGTTGCATTGAAGTCTGTGTTTCCAGTCTCCCTGTGGAATATTCTCTGTTAATTCAGCCAGTACCAGACAATTGAGATCAAAACAAAATGCACACAGTGAGACTTTGTACTAATAGTTTAGCCAACACAAAGCTAAGTGAGCAGGAGAAAAAGAAGCAAATCAATAGCAAAAATATCCACCAGATGATGCATCTAGAAAAAAATATCTAATTATACAAACACTGCATCTGCAAGAACAAAGTAAATCCAGTCGAAAGTCCTAGGAGAACAAAATGACTCCAAAAGCATTTTAATGAGATATGGCAGCGACATCCAGTGGGACTGGGACAAAGGCCATGGTGGGGGCATCTGTTGGTTAGGAGTCCCATGGAATGTGGGCAGCTGGGAATCTTCAAAACAATCTCAAAGGCACTTTCAGATTTATCAAAGATGAAGCCCATCGCTCAGAATCCGAGTGTCTTCTTAAGACTGTTGAAGTACAGAAGAGCCATGCTGGTCAGGCAGATTTCTCTGAGTAAAGTAAATTGCTAATCTTTTATAAAATCATTGGGAAAGTGTGCTGGATTAGGGTGGGTTTTAGAGGCAGTGGGTCGATGTCTGCCTCAGATGTGTCTTCACAAGTGCAAGTTCTCCCCAGGGATTGGTTGATTTCCATACACAACACTGTCTCTCATGGGTTGGCTTTCAAAAGTGTGTTCATTGAAGCAAACTGCCATTCACCCATTCATCCAATTTAAAACAGCTCTTGGTGTGTTTGATTCAAGATTATAGAACCATCATTGATGAACTAGACAGGCTTAAAACCGGTCCTAGTAGAAGCTGATTGTCACGATTATAGAAAAAAAATCAGCTTTCCTAGGAGCGTGGAACATCATAGAACTTACCTTTTTAGTTTACCTATTTGTCTTGTGTATTACCTGTCCCTTAACTCCATGAAAGCAGGGATTTTTTAAATTTGTTTTAATCCCTCATGGACTCCCATCATCTAGGACACTGCCTTGCATAAAGCAGGAGCTTAATAAAAATTCATTAAATGAAAACCGGGCGGTGGTGGCGCACGCCTTTAATCCCAGCACTCGGGAGGCAGAGCCAGGCGGATTTCTGTGAGTTCGAGGCCAGCCTGGTCTCCAAAGCGAGTTCCAGGAAAGGCGCAAAGCTACAGAGAAACCCTGTCTCGAAAAACAAAACAAAAAAAACAAAAACAAAAAAAAAAAAAAAATTCATTAAATGAATGAATGAGCCTGATCTTAAGACCTTCACCACAGAAATTACAGAAAGATGTGCTTTTTCTTTCTTTTTTAAGGTTTTTTTGTTTGTTTGTTTGTTTCATTGTGTAGCCCTAGCTGTCCTGGAACTCGATCTGTAGACCAGGCTAACCTTGAACTCAAAGATCCACTTGCCTCTGCCTCCTGAGTACTGGGGTTAAAGGCATGCACACCACTGCCTGGCACTCTTCCTTATTAACACCCCACCTTGTCATGGGGACGAGGATGGATGTAATCATGATAAATGCTCTTGAACTGAGGGTGACTGCTGAACTGTGGGACAAGGCTGAGTGCATGCTGTGCCAACTGTCCCCCTGGACGGCATCCCACGCCGCTGATGCTCTACAGGCAACACGCTTTGATACCAACACTTGGGTCATTATTCTTGGATGGTTGCTCCTCTGGCCTAGATAGAGCTAGGAAACATTCTGCTTTCTCTTTCTGGAAAGTGAATTCCAGACAGCGCTTTAGCACAGTGACTGAAAACCCAGGCTCTCGGGAGTGCTGACATTTAGTTTCTTCCAGTTCCAGTCTTCTCCCCTCTCTATATAATAATGGTGGGATACACTCCGTGTAGTTTAAAAAACAAAAAACAAAAAAACTTGTTTTCCTCTCTCTATTCTCTGAGAGTTCCACGTGTGTGAACAATGTAGTTTGATCATACCCATGTCCCCCTCCTTGCCTGTTTCTCCCAGACCCTCTGTGTAACCCCCTCCCGACTTCATGTATTATCTTCTTTATTGCTTCCCTATATAACCCACAAATAATTCAATAAGAGCCGCTTCTTTGAGCATGGGTACAGGGCCATCCAGCAGTACATGGGCAGTCTGGGAGAGACCACACTCCTAAGAAAACCAACTCTCTCCCCTCAGCCACCCACTGTCAATGGAGCCCCTACTCACATGATTATTTTTCATCAGCATTACCACTACCATGAAGCATTTTCATTCATGCTGTGGGCCTTTAGTGAGCTCTCCAAATCCTACCTGTTGTGTGTGTTTATTCCTCTGGGCGCAATCCAGCTACCACATTATAGCCACTATGACCATTGCCGTCACAGAACAGAAATGGTGGTGACCCTATAGTCCTACCAGAGAAATAAACAAAGCAGTGCCGTGACAGCAGGTCTATGACAATAGTAATGGAGACTCTATCATTCCATCGGAGAAGGTAGGGGTCATGGAAACCTCACCTGGCATTGCAGCCATCACTCAGCTTCTCAGCTTCTACAAGACCATCCACCCATTACAGGGTGGGATTTTTGGTGATCCAGCTGCTTCAGGGTCACCCACACTCCTATAAGTCACCCCTCACTCATTCTCCAGAGAGTAAGTGTGACAAGCTCATTAGTTTATCAAATTGGGCTTGGGTAGAGTCATTAGGTTATGGGGTTATTGATGGCGTATTTGGGGTGAATAGATGCATCTCCCTAGGAGAAGGTATGCAGCACGACCTCCAGTTTATCAGGCCCCTGGGTTCACTGAGGTTGTGTAAGGTGGCCAGGGATATTTCCCCCCCAGTGTTAGATCTTGAACCTAGAGTTTTACCCATGCTGGGTGATCATTCTACTATTGAGCTACATTTCAGTCCCCTTCATACTTTCCATTTTGGTATCAGGTCTCCATAAGTTGCCTGGCTTGGCCTTGAACTTGTGTTTTATCTAGGGAAGGTCTTAAACTTGCAGTCCTCTTGCCTTAGCCTGCCGAATAGGCAGGATTTTAGGCCTTGTGGACATACACTTGTTGTCTACAGAGTTGACTTTACCATAGGAGTTAAAAGATAAGCTGAGGTAGACGAGGCCTCTGAACATGATCACCCACAACTTTATTATACATGCACAGTCCACAGGTTCCCACAAGTGAACCGAAGAAAGGGGGCACTATGTTTGGTTGACTCAGTGCCAAACCTCCTTCCCCTCACCCAGTGTCACAGCAGAGTTTATGCCAGTCTGACATCAAAGCTGAAGAAGCAAAGCCAGCAGCCATATGCAGACAAAACAAAAAGCCCGAGCGGGCTTATCGAAACCGTATTTTCAGTAGCTCGCAGGCCAAAGCATTCCTAAATGATGCAAGGGCAACCTACCCAGGATTGGATAATCATCTACATATGTACTGTGTACCAGTCTACAGAAGGCAGTCAGAGTCCACACAGGACCTACAGAACGCCTACCGAGGGCCTGAATGTATAGCTGTGATCACTTCTGCATATGGAAAGTCCCTGGAGGCCTAGATCCATAGTTAGGAGGAAAAAATAAAGTGAGGACTGTAAAAGATAATGGCCTTCCTAAAGATGTCAGCTTCCTAAATGTAAAATTGGTGGCTCTGTACCTTACAAGGTAACAGGGATTTTGCAAGTGTGATTAAGTCAAAATTCCTGAGACTGGAGATCACAGATCACTTTGATGGTGCGTAAAATTATAAGATGGGGGCTGGAGAAGGAGAGAAGGAGCCCTGAGGACAGACACAGGGTTTGCAGTGGTGTGGCTGAGTCAGTCAATGGGGGCACCCACAGAGACTGGGGAAAGCGGGGAACAGTGTCTCCTCTGGAGCCCAGAGAAACGGCACACTTCTGCTAACCTTTAGACTTTGATCCCTGGAAGACCCAGTTGTACTTCTGGCCTCCAGAAATGTAAGGTAAGTAGGTATTGTTTGAAGCTACTGCCTCAATGGTAGAATTTCTGAAAAGAGTGATCACAGTCTAGTGTAAGGACCTTCTACAGCTTCCGGACAGAACACTGCAAGCCTGTCTCACGGGTGCTTCCGGGTCTGCGCTGCTCTGTGCCAGTCTATTAGTATTCAGACTCCACCTTCCTCGACCCCTGCCTGCTCCCTCCCAGAAAACCACATTTCAAAGAATCTTCCAAGTGGCTTCCAGATAACTTGGCCAGTGGGCACTGTTAACTGAAGGTGGGAAAAGGAGAGGTCAGAACACTCCCATTTCTTTGTCTCTGCCTTTGGAAGATTCTCCAGCATTTTCTCTCTGGCTCCCATTCCTATTGGCAGTCCTGCCTTCTGCAGGCTCCACTGGGCACCAGCTCCCATGGTTTTGGTTCCTCCCTTCATCATTCCTTCCTAAGAATGCAATAGCTTCTTGCAATGGCTAATCTCTGGATGGTTTCGCCTCTCAGCTTCTCCATTACCTGGATAGCCAGTTACTGTGCCAACTGCCTTCTGTTAGAAAGACCTGGAGTGGTTGCTTTCCTGACTAGGCCCTCTTCGTGAAGGCAATTCATAGAGTCTTACAGTTCTGCCTTCTTTTCATGCTCTGAGAATGTTGACTCTGTCTTCTGGGACTTTGATAACATTGACTGTATTAAACTCTGTTGGCTTTATTTGTTTTCAGTATTCTTTTATTTACCTTTTTGAAATAGGATTTCATGTAGGCCAGGTTATCTTTGAACTTTCTATGTCTTGGAGGATGACCTTGAACTCATGATCTTCCTGCTTCTACCTCCTGAGTACTAGGACTATAGACATGGCCACCACACCCAACTTTTATTGGCGATTTAAAAGAAGGGCAAGCTCTGCCTCAATGGCTTGTGGTTCCTCACTCCCCTGGCTAAATAGATTTGGTGGTGAGTGTCTTCATCCATGTGGACCACAGTAACACACAAGGATGACACACAGAGGGAGGGAGGAAGTCAATCCTTGTTAGCATCTCAATGCTTTCTGATTGTCATGTGATGCAGAAAATGTAAGCCCCTTGAGTCACACGGGTGGCCAGGCCCCTCCCCAGAGGACCTCTACCTGCCAGGTTCCACCCACACAATACTCTAACTGCGCTAACTGCTGGATCCTGTCCCTGCCCTATAGAGTAAAAAGCCCAATCCCTGGACATGAAATCCCACCAATCTCCACCCTGGAAAGCTCCACCCTGAAACATTCCACCCCCTTCCCAAGAAGCTCTATATAAGCCCTGTATCCTATTCAATTTGCTGCTGTTTCTCACCTGACCAGAGGCAGTCACCCTCCTGACTTTTTCCCTCCCAATAAATCTCTTATGTGAGGTTTGTTGTGTGGTGTGGCTTTGTGGTATTCCTTGGCTCCTGGTTGTCAGGATACCTTTCCATCTGAGCTGTAATTCTTACATTTGATTCTGTGATTCAGATAGGCTTTCCTAGTGCCAGTGTTTCCCCTGGTGATCTAAGTTGCACTGGTATCCTATCCCTCATCTCCACCCGAAACAGACTCACCTTCTGGCTCACCAATCGCTCGGCACCCCATCCACCAGAATCAATTAGTTAAGTTTCTCTTTTGGTCGGTGTAAACATTTCCCTGAGTCTGAGGAAGTGACCATTGAGTGTCTGGCCCCCCTCTGGTACTCTAGGGGGCAGAGGTACCTCCAGCCACGGTCTTTAAGTCTACAGCTGGTCCTCTCTACCTGATTCCATCTCACCACCCTTGGAGCTGCAACCCTGCCGTTTCCTTAGGCTTAACCAGGCTACTGTGCCTCTTCCTGTCCATTTTTCCCACCTTCCCCCTGGAGCATCCCATAATTGCACAGCTCCTTTAGGCCCTCGTGGCTTTTGTGGCCCCATTCCCCGACCCTTTCATGTGGATGAGACCTCCCCTCCTAGAGCCTGGTTTTCGTTCTCGCCTTCTCTCCTCTATGAAAACCCTGGTACCAGTCCCTGAGTCTCTGCTGGCTTAGCCAGGCTAAGCCCCTGACCCACATTGAGTAGGATGATGACCCACTGAACAGCTTGGTCCTTGTTCCGTCCTCCCTGAGTCCTGGGGACATCCATGACTACAGGCTGCAGTGACATTTTCCTTCTCTCTCATCCATGGGAACATGTCTTCCATACCCTCCCATTCCTCCTTGTGATGCCTGTTAGAAAAACTTTATTCACTTTTGCAACCAAATTTGGCTTCAATACCCCTTAGATAGTCAATCCAAAGGGCCACCTAGTGGCACCTTAGATCTTATTATTTGAGACCTTTACAAATACAAGTGGTGGAGGAAATGGAAAGAGATCCCCCATTCCCTATTTCTCAGGTTCAAGCCCTGTTTGTTTTTGTCTAGTCTTTCCCTGCCTACACACACACACACACACACACACACACACACACACACACACACACACACACACACACACTGTGTAAATGTCTTGTCTTTTAAGTTACCATAGATAGATCTGTAAGTCTGTTGCAAAGTGGGGGCTAGGAACTAGACCTAGCAGGAAGGGAGAAAGCAAAGGGTAGGCCAGCTGCAGCATGCACACACCCTGCACACACTCTTCACTGGCCGCTGCTTCTCAGCTCCCTCTTACAGCATCCTTTGTTTATAGCCAGGACTCAAAAATTTCCTATCTCCTGATGCACTTGCTCTTGGATTCCCTTCTCTCTCTCTCTCTCTCTCTCTCTCTCTCTCTCTCTCTCTCTCTCTCTCTCTCCTACTGGACTCCTGGAGTTCTCCCTGGTGTTTGGCTGTGGATCTCTGCATCTGCCTCCATCAGTCATTGGAAAAAAGTTTGGTGATGAGAGTTAGGGTATTGATGGGGAAATCTGCAGAGACAACCAAACCGAAGTAGTGGGAACTCATGAAAGTTGAATCAATGGCTGTGGAGCCTGCATGAGACTGGGCTAGATCCTCTGCATGGTGAGACAATTATGTAGCTTGATCTACTTGGTGGGGAGGCCCTGGCAATAGGATCAGAATCCATCCCTGGTGCATGAGCGGGCTTTTTGGAGCCCACTACCTGTGATGGGACACCTTGTGCAGCCTTGAGGTAGGGGAAGAGCTTGGACTTGCCTCTACTGGATGTGACTCCCCATGGGAGGCCTTGCGTTATTGTGGGAGAAGTGGGGGGTGGGTTGGGATTCTGGGGGGCAGGAGGAGGGAAGAGGGGGATCTTTGATTGGTGTGTAAAATGAATGAAAAAAATTCTTAATTAAAAAAATTTCCTATCTCTTAGCCTTCTTTATTCTCAGCTTACTGATTCAGCTTTACAGGGATTCAGGTGACTTTTAGGTATGAGTGGCATTAGACTGCTGTCTTATGCTGTCCCATTTTAATTAAAATCTAGCTCTGGAGTTAGGGTATGGCTCCCCCTCCTCTAGACCCAAGCATTCTTGTTTAAAGGTTTCTTCCAAATCTCTGTCCCATAACAGGCAAGCCACCTGCTCTGTGACAAAGAAAGGAAAGCAAAACAAGATAAAGGGACAGACTATTCCCAATGGGGACCATTGCTACTCATCTCATACTCTCTTGGTTTTGTTTTAACTCTCTAAAACTTTCGCTAACAGCAGAAAGAGTGGTCTTTGTCTCTTCCCCAGGGAGGAATGTTGCTTCTATGTCAACCAGTCAAGTAGAGTAAAAGGCAAGATCTGACAACTCCAGATGGATCTCCAAAAATGTAAGAAACAAGATCAATGACTCTGGCCAGGGCTCCTTGACAGTCCATTATGGGATTGGATGCTACCCTTCTCAACCCCCTTTCTCCTGATTTTCTTAATCCTACTAATTGCACCCTGCTTTATAAACTTCTTATCTAGATTTCTTCAACAACAGATTCAAAAGATCTCTAACCAGACTTTTAATCAGTTGCTATTTGCTATTATAGGATTACCAGCCCCTACCTATAGAGGCAGAGGCCAGTGACTCCCAATTATACCTTAATGGTGAAGATCAAATTCACCCAAAGGACTTTGATACCCTGATTCAGCAGGAAGTAGTCTAATGATAACATTGCTCCCTTTCCCATGACCTGATGGTTTATCAATAATAAACAAAAAAGGGTGTGTGTGTGTAAGCCAGGCCCCTCCCCTGAGGACCTCCCCCAGGTCCCACCCACAGAATACTCTAACTGCCCTAACTGCTGGACCCTGCCCCAACCTACAAAGTAAGAAGCCCAATCTCTGGACATGAAATTCCACCAATCTCCACTCCCTTCCCAAGAAACTCTATACAAGCCCTGTAGCCGGTTTCTCGCCCAAGCAACAGCAGCCACTCTCCTATTTTTTTTTTTTTTTTTTTTTTTTTTTACCCTCCCAGTAAATTTCTTTGTGAGGTTTGTTGTGCAGTGTGACTTTATGGTATTCCTCAGCTCCCGGCTGCCAGGACACCTTTCTATCCAAGCTGTAATGCTTACAGAAAGGCTCTCTTACTCAAGTGTGTGCTATTTTGTTCTCAGCCAAGCAATCAACGTTATTCTGCAGTGAGGTCAAGAGGTGCTGAGACTAGCATGCATACAGCCCTGTATGTGTTACTGACTGACCGAATGGCTTCTCCAGGCAGTGTTATGGGTGGCAGATTTGTGTGCTTTACCGGTCTCAGTCCCTTCAGAAGCAATCCCTCAAGACCAGGACCTTTCTTTTTGCATAACAAATTCCTACCTCCTGGCATCCACTACATTTTTTGCAGAATAAATGATTGAACTGAAAAAGCACGATGTGTGCAATTTGTCGCCAATAGGGGCCTGGGGCACTAAGAAGCCTTGGGACCTCTTGACCCATTGCTTTGAGCATTAATCACATTAGAACCATAGGATTCTAATGCTTTAAAATAGCTCACTTAAAGTTCTTACTTTCCCCAGTGGAAAGCTAAAGCTAAACCAGAAAAGCCACCCAGCAGGCTGGCGCACACCCAGGACTGGAATTCAGGTCTACATTCAGTCTAAAACGGACTATGCTTGTTTTGCTCTGGACCCATCACCTGTCCATGGATGTCTGCAGCCAAATGGCTCTGCAAGCTTTCCGGGTCTCTCCATGCTTCCTCTCCAAAGGCCTGGATTTGGAGTTCCCGGCCCGGTGTGCTTCAGGGACTCGCCAGGAATCATTCTTCACTTGGGTTCCATGGGGCAGTTTCTGGCATAGTCTGATGTCGCAGCACCGGCCAGGCGGCAAAGATACCTAGTTATCTTATCGGCAGGATCAGGTTTGAAACCTCTTCTTTCCTTTCCCGAATTCCAATCCATCCGTAACACATTGATGCAAAGAGCCCAAGGAAAGGGGATTCAAACATAAGTTTGGGGCCTGAAAGATGGCTCAGTGGGTAAAGATGCTTGTCAAGCCTGACAGCCCAAGTGTGGTCCCCAGAAACCACACAGTGGAAGGAGAGATGCCTGCAAGTGGTCTTCTGACCTCCACGTGTGCACCAAGGTGTATGTACACACACACACACACACACACACACACACACACACACACACACACACACACACAAATAAATTAGCTTGGACAGTATGCAGGACAGACTGTGGCCCAAATGAGTCTCTCTTCTACTTCTCTCTGCAAACGTGTCATGCTGATCGTCCCATCCTTTCCAGTCTCAGGTGGAGGAGCTGGAGCAGGATGTCGACAGCAAGCACCTGGCTGCATGGTGTCTTCCTTCCAAAGCCAAGCAGGCAGGACATGCTCCCGGCAGCTGCTCACGTGGTTGGGAATGGCTGACTCTCCTAACTGTATCCATCAGAAAAGGCAGTCCTCTGCCTGTGAGGAAGGGGCTATGTGGAAGGTGAGTGAAAGCCGATGGGTGGGAGGAGCAGGGTTCCAGCGAAGAAGTCGGTGAATATTGAGACGAGGCTGGGTAAAAGGAACGCGAACTTGCTGGGCTCAGAGCCTGTCTGCCATCCTGCTATGTGCCCTATGACTTTGTGTGCAGGTTAGTCAGCCTCTCTGAGGCGTGGGTTTTCTCATGCAAAGTGGAGATGGTAAGAATGCTTTTCTCAAGAGGTTTCTGGGCAGGTTCAATGAGATGATGCCTTCAGAGAGTTAGCCCTGCAGTCGGCACACGGTGATCAATAAGTATTTATTTCCCTCTCTACTGAGATGGGGAGAAGGTGGGACTCTGAGACCGGAGCCATGAGCTGAGCAGGCCTTACCTAGGAAGCTGCAAAAGGTTGCCACATGAAGCCATCTTCTCCATGCAGCTCCTTGAGTGGTTAGAGAAGGCAACCTTTGTCCTGTGGGCTTTTCTCTATGGGGAGAGATGCAAGAACGTGCCCAGCATGGGCCCACCAGCCACCTGCCAAGCGCCCGCTCCCTCCCTCCCTCGCTTCTCAGACAGATCGCTCTTGTCAGGTTCAGCAGCGGCCAGCTTCATCACTCTAATTGCGGTGTGGTTTGCGTTCATCAAGGAAACAGCAGGGATTCCAAATTAAATTCCAACATGCAATTTATTCAAGATATAGGGCCGACGGAGAGACTCTCTGCAGAGTCCTGTGCCTCCTCTTTCGGATGTAGAATTCTGCTGCTGGGCCGCTTGACCCACACATCTCCTGGGACCAAGGCTAGCTGGGGACTCTCCAGGGCTGCTGGCTGCTGGCCAGCTGCTCTTCCATTTCACAGACGGACTTGCTGAGGGAAAGAGGAGGGACTTAGACATGAGAAAAGTCCTGGGGTACGCAGAGGTCAGGATTGGCCTGTGCTGTCTATCTTGGGGTATTATGCATGACAGTGTGTGTCTAATACCTTCTGAAAAGATAAACGAGTCTGGATGCATGCTGGTGAGGGCTGTGGGAATCTCGTTTTGACCACCAGTGTTATTCCATCAGCATTCATTAGCTTGAGAGAGGCTTCTGGGCAGAAGTAGAGTACCAGTCCGCTCACTAATGCTTTGTACGAGTGACCCAGGCCCTTCTCAGCAGACCCACATGCCAGGGGGTTTCAGGCTGCTTCTAGCCACCTGCTTTCAACAACAGTAAAGCATTTCAGGACACCCCAATGAAGACGGGAGTCCATCAAACATCACTGGCATTAAGAAGCAATTGGATGGTGAGGGTGGTAAAGTAGGGATGGCTCACCTCACAAGTGGCTGTCCCCTGCCTCAGTCCCTTCTCAGTCCTACCCTGACAATCAGTGAGTAGGAGCCCACCCTGGTAGCCCCTCTCCAGTGGACCATAAGCTGCCGCACGATCCGTGATTTATGGTGGTTTATTGCCAGAGACTAATCCATCCCAAATAAGCTCTGGATTCAGAGGAGCAGCAAGGGATGCCAAAATAGCATCTAGGGTGAGGTGGGGACACAAGAGGGACAGGACTGGAGTCCTCGAGATGGATGACTCAGAAGGAAGTTCCTGAACAGCTGGCCCAGAACCCAGTTCCCTAATCTGATAGCTCTCCTGATGTTCATGAGGAAAGCATCAGGGTCTTGGGAATGGATTGAGTCTGAGGGCAAGAAATCAACTAATAACCCATGGGGAAGAAACACGCAGTTCTGAGCAGGAGCCAGAGGCCACTTCCAGCCAGGCCTGATGCTGTTACCAGGAAATCATGCAGGGAGTGAGATCCAGAAGGGATGTGTGCAAAGTCTTTACAAATAAGACAGAACCCAGGAATATTTCTTTCTAGGTGGATCCTTACTTCAAACTTTCTTTTAATTTTAACTAAAAAATGTGTATGTATATTTGTGTGCACACATGCCTGGCATCCAGAGGAGGGCGTTAGATACCCAGGGGCTAGCGTTACGGGCTGTTGTGAGCTTCCCAACAAGGAAGCTGGGAGCTGGACTCAAGTCCTCCGCAAGAGCAGCATGTGGTATTAACCACGGAGCCATCAATCCACTCGCAGCTTCTAACTTTTCCGTATTTGTTTTACTATGGAAGTGGGTGTGTGTAGAGGCCAGAAAGCTAGAACGGGATCTGTGAGAGGGGGTCTTAAAGGAGAGGGCCCGGGAGAGCACAGAGCTCGTGTGATTTGGAAGTGGAATACCGTGAGGTGGAGAGATGGCTCCATGGTTAGGAGAGTATACTACCCCCGCAGAGGACCCCAGTTCAGTTCCCGGCACCCACGTCAAGGGGCTCACCGCTGCTTGTAGCTCCAGCCCAACTGGGTCAGGCTCCTTCTGGCCTCTGGGGGCACCTGCACTCACGTTCACATATCCCACACAAGCTAACACACACACACTAATCAAAACCAGTGAACTGTGGGGGGGAGAGGGGTTTCCATGGGGAGGAGGAGCAGGGAGATGGGGAGAGAAGGGGATGGGAAGAGATCAGCCTAAACTAGTATGAGCAAACTTACCACTTTGTAAGCGAATTAAGAAAACAGCATCTGAACAAGCCAAGTCGGCACAGCAGGAGAAGCTGCTGGTTTCTGCTGTGGTCTCCAGCTTGAGAAGGCCCTGCCACCACCAACGCCCCTTCTGTGCGATGCAGGTCAGATAATGCTGCCCTCTTTCCTTTCACCTGCAACAATCAACTTAAAAACATGTGCGTGCATGTGCATGTACGTGTCACAGCATACCGGTAGAGATCGGAGGACAATGTGGAGGGGTTCTCTACTTCCACCATATGAGTCCCAAGGACTAAATTCAGGTCATTGGGTTTGGCAGCACCGGCCCTTACCCACAGAACCTTCTCACCAATCTTAAACTCTTCTTTCAGTTCAAATTTCCAAGAGCAGGGCCTGATAGCAGGGCCTTAGCCACCATTTGGGCTCCAGTTCCCTAGGAGTCTGAGAAAGATATTGATCCCTTCCTTGAGGAAGCAAAACTCCAACACAGAACTCTCCAACGCTGGAAAGGATGTTCAAAGCATGCCGGGCCAACTCCATTCCTAGATATAAACCCTAAACAAAGGCAGGAACATGAGCTGTTCTTTTTACATCCATGTTCATAGCAACATTAGTCAGAATAGCAAGGAGGGGGAAACAACCCAAATGGCCACCAATAGGTGAATCGGCAGAACATGTGCTATTTCTATACAGCTGTTTACAGAAACCAGACCGAGGCTCAGTTGGTACAGCTCCTCAATTCTCAACCTTCTCATCTTCTAGTGGACAAAGTTGGGCTGCAGGTTAAACTCCGAGGACACTTAGCGACCTTGGACACTGGCTTGTTCCAAAGAGCACAAATTATCTTGTCTCAGAAACTCATCATCAAGTGTGGGGAGGCTTGGAAGGGGAGATACGGGAAGAAGAGGAAAGGGAACAGAGGAAGAGGGCTTGAGAGGGAGAAGGGGGTGGGGTGGGGGACATGGACAGACAGAGGACTCACCTTTTCCAGGCTAATTGTCCCAGAAACCAAGACATCCCTGACCTCGGTATGGGCAGTTGAGCAGTGTGTTCTGGACTGCCATGGCCTGTCTGTGTTTCTTACTTGATTGGCACCTGCCTAGTTAATTTGCTTGACAAGAGCAATTCGGCTCCCTTCCGCGGCTTCCCAACGCGGGTTCTAACTCTAACCTATGGCCTGTTGTAGCTAGAGTTTTCCTGCCTTGCCTCGTCTGTTGGCATCTGTCTACTGGTCATGGATGTGAGGGGAGGGGACAGCCACCCACTCCTAGCTCCATGAATCCCGTCACCCACTCTCACAACTGCCCTTTTCTGAACAGCTCTCTGGGCATGCTGTTCTGTTCGGGGGCAAATCTAGTCACCAGTAAATTCATCTCCAAAGCTATGTCTTTCTATTTCTTAACACGGATTGTGCCCACACAAATTGTCCAAATAATTTACAAGAGACGACACCATACTTTTCAAAGGAGTCTTTCCTGGTTTGGAAACTACACACTCGGGTTGCAGGCTATAATGAGTCAAATTAAAGGTCAGAAGTGAAATTTCCTTTCCTCGTTAGGTACATAAAAATTAATAGCCTAACACTTCCTGACTTCCTTGACTTTAATTTCCTGCAAAATATGAATCCTTGCACCTGGAAGGTACCAAGATCAAGGTCCCTCAGATGTGGCTGAGACAACTGTTGTTGGCATTCTTGGACTACACTTCCTACTGCCCCCTCCGTCCTATGGTTGCCGTTGTGTGGACAAGTTTACCAGTAAAAGGATCTCATGAGACTTACAAAGCAAAAGAGCTCAGTACTACTGTATACTGAATATATCTCTATATCTATATCTATATCTATCTATTATATACTCAGTTTCTCTCCTTCTCCCCTCCTTTTCCCCTCTCTCCCCTCCCTCTATCTCTTCCTCTTCTCTCTCCCCTCCCTCCATTTCTCCCTCCTCTCTCTCCCCTCCCTCCACCCCTTTCTCCTCTGTCTCTCCCCAACCTCCATGTAGTTAGATACAATGCCTTTGCAGTCCTCGCCATGACATCCCTTGAACTCCCTTGAGCTACCTTGAGCCGTGAGCAGCAGCAGCACTTCTGGAGACTTCATGAAGGGCTTCTGGCCTTCCTTGCCTGCTGCTTTCTTTCCTTGCCCCAGGCTCAAAGCAGTTGTTCTTGGGTACTATGTCTAGGTCCTCTAGTTGGCACTTCGAAGCCATTATTTCATCAGCTCTTCCCATGTCACCGTAAGCCCTAATTTCCATATTAAATCCCTATTCCTGTAAAGTCTGCTGGGACTCTAACTGATCCCAGAGAACACAGCAGGCAAGTACAAACAGCGTTTCTATGAAAGAGCCACTTAATAATCTAAGCCAAGCCAGCAAGTGGGGTCAAGACATTTACATCCAGCCATTTCCTGGTGATTGATTCCAGCCCGAGCGATGAGTTCTGAAAGCAGTTTATGTTGTACTCACAAGGAGGCCAGCACGGATCTCCATTCAATAATTTCTGTAGCTCCTTTTCCCTGTTTGAGCAAGGGGTCATGAACTGGAGTGATTACTCACTAGCTCAAGAAATATCTGGTCCTACACCCTTAAAGTTGCGAGGCATAGTCACATGCTCTTAGTAACTCGCTGACTGGTATACCATAGTTATAAGATGGTAGCCATCTCAAGTTCCCTTGCAAAAGAGCCACACTTCATGAAGAGTCACACTGCATGAAGAGTCACACTGCATGAAGAGTCACACTGCATGAAGAGTCACACTGTATGAAGAGTCACACTGCATGAAGAGTCACACTGCATGAAAAGTCACACTGCATGAAGAGTCACACTGTATGAAGAGTCACACTGCATGAAGAGTCACACTACATGAAGAGTCACACTGCATGAAGTCACACTGCATGAAGAGTCACACTGCATGAAGAGTCACACTGCATGAAGAGTCACACTGCATGAAGAGTCACACTGCATGAAGAGTCACACTGCATGAAGAGTCACACTGTATGAAGAGTCACACTGCATGGAAGCATCACACTGCATGCAGGGTCAGGCAGGCATATGTTCAGGAGCCACTTCAGTCCTTGGCAATTGTTACTCACACTTGAGCTGTACTATTTCTTTTTTCTTTCTTTCTTTTTTCTTTTTTTGTTTGGTTTTTCGAGACAGGGTTTCTCTGTGTAGCTTTGCGCTTTTTCCTGGAACTCATTTGGTAGTCCAGGTAGTCCAGGTAGTCCAGAGATCCGCCTGCCTCTGCCTCCCGAGTGCTGGGATTAAAGTCATGCACCACCACGGCCTGGCCAAAGAGCTGTACTATTTCTAATCCCAAGATTTAATTGAGTTGATTTACCTGAGCACAGATCACTTAAGAACAAAACTCCTAGCACACCACCCCAAGTTCCTGCATACTACTTGGACCTAGGACTCACTCCCAATCATTTGAGTAGTAATTATATTGTCAAGAGTGGAATCCATGTACTTGACTCTTCCAGGGTCTCAGAGTAGCCATAGCTGAAATCCCAAGGACATCGATATCAAGATTCCAAGTGGATGGGGCTCCATCTGGGGAAAAGTTTCCAAAGAAGGGTGCTCCAGAAGAAGTATGGCAGAAACAAAGGCCCTGGCTGGGAATATGCGTGGTGGGTTCAAGAGCTGGCTGGCAAGGTGACAGTTGGAGCAGAGTAAGGGGAGGATAGAAGACAAGGGTAGGTGGGTCATGGGGGAGCCAGATGCCTTCAGGTCCTGTGGAACACCATTTTGATTTCTACCCTGTTCTGTCCTGAGTGAAATGAACAATTTTAAAAACAGCCTAAGGCAAGCAATCCAGATGAGATGACTGGAGCTGTGTGTGGGCGTGGGGGGTGGGGTGAGAAAGTCTTTCCAGAGCTAACCACATCTGGCCTCACATAGAATTCTCACTTGATCATGACTTCTGAATTTCAGCACACTGAATGGTGGGTCTTCTCATGGACAAAGGGTGAATGTATTCTCCATATGAAAAGAAGAATCCAAATGTGTTTGGTGACTCACATCTCAATCCTCTTCCGGTTCTTGGTCACACAGCTGATCTGCATGGCAGGTAGGCGTAGCTATGGTGCTAGAGAGAGTGCTAGGCAATGGAATGTGAGAGGTCCATGTGCAGCTTCCAGGTCCCTCTATACACACTGCCTGTCATGGTCCTTCTTGTGTGTTTCCCTCTGCTAGTTTATTGGCATGGCTCAACAGAGTGAATGTGAGGAGTGTAGAAAGTCAAATATGGAGTAGTACTGAAACATCAAAGTGAATCATCCTGGTTCAAAACACAAACCCAGCCCAATGGAGACACTGATGATATTTAAAGGAACATGCTTCCTCTGACACCACACCTTTGTCCTGCATGGTGGTGTCTTTAAGTGACACCCTTAGCTCTGGTGGCAACAAATGTCCCAATTCCCGAGGGGTGGCATCCTAGGTGTTGATGCACCCTTGCTCTCTGGCATAGATAAAATGATTAACCACAGGAAGCCTAATTAATTAACATCATGCATATGTGAGTCTTGAGGTCTTAAGAAAATGGGAATATATTTCTTACCCATCAGTTTTAAACTGCAGGTTGGGGCAGTGGGAAATATGTGGTAGAATAATTATCCCATTTCAGCACTTTCAGAGTTTAAGGACAGGTCTGGAGTTTGGGAGTTACTTCTTTCTATTTATAGGGTAGATTTCCTCCTATAGATATTTATGTCTGTGTGGCCAACCCCAGATGACTATCTAATGAAAGCACATGATACCAGCTTCAAATACATGATCTTAATTTGTCTTGCCTCTAGGTTTGGAGAAAGCTTGTTGACTTTTCTGCAATGTTTGCTGACGTTGCCTGTGCACTTTGCAAAGCATTTAATGCCTGTAGCTCTATTGCCTAAAGCCTACATTATTTTCTTATGTGTATTAAAATCTGGGCTAGTTAGTTGTGAGCCTTTCTCCAGTGAAGCTTTCCAGTTGATACACTAAGGTTTTGACTGTTACTAGATCCTTTCACATAGGAATTGTCCCTTTCCTACTCCGTATAGTTTTGGTGGTGCTGTCAGTCAAGGGATTAAGTCCTACCCACAGTAATAGCTACATGATCAAGGATGTCTAATCATGAGTTAGTTTAAAGGAGTGTCTATAAATTCTAGAATGTCTCTTCTTTCTCATGAAACCAATATTGAGCAAAACGGGGCTGAGAAATTCGGGGAGGATAATTCAATGTGTATGTATGTATTTGTATGTGTGTAAATGTAGGTGTGCATATGTACACACATGGAAGTCGGAAGATGACAACCTTGGGTTTTAGTCCTTGCCTTTCGTCTTCTTTGGAACAGGACTTTTTCTTTTTCTTTTTTTTTTTTTCCCCACAAGTACATTAGGTTAGCCAGCCTGTCTCTACCTTCCATCTCCCTGCAGGAGTGATGGAATCACAGGAGCTTAAAACTATGTACCGAGTTTTTGTGTGGGTTCTGGGGATTTGAACTCAGATCCTCAGGCTTGCACAAGTGTTTTTGTTTACTTAGCCATCTCCCCAGGCCCAGAAGCAAATTCTCTTTTAAAAAATTATTTATTTTTATTTCATGTGCATTAGTGTTTTTGCCTGCATGTATGAGGGTGTCAGATCCCCTTGAACAGACAGTTGTGAACTGCCATGTGGGTGCTGGGAATTGGACCCGGAAACTCTGGAAGAGTAGCCAGTGCTTCTAACCACTGAGCGATCTCCCCAGCCCACAAATTCTCTTTTTTGATAATTTTATACACAAGTAACATGTACTCTGATTTTACAATCATATTCACTGCCCTCCTTCTCTCTTGGTTTTTCACGTTCTGTCCCGGAACTCACTATGTAGACCAGGCTGGCTTTGAACTCACAGAGATCTACCTACCTCTGCCTTCCAAGTGCCGTGATCAAAGGTGTGCGCCATCACGGCCTGAATATTCACCTCTCAATATTCTCTTATCCCTTCTCATTCCCATGGACTCCCTTCTTCCTTACTAATTGCCTTATGTCTTTTTGTGCAGATACCCACACTTTCTGTGTGTTCATGATCACAAAAGCCACGACATACATAGAAAACAGTATTTCATAGCTTTCCTTCCAATCAATCCTCCAGCTCTTAAAATCTTCCCACCTCTTCTCGCAAGATGTTCCCAAAGGGGATGAAATAAATGTGCTATTTAGGGCTCAGCACCCACTAGTCATTTATTTTCAGTACTCAAGAGAACAATTGTGAGTCTCTGTTCTATTCACCCTTTACAAAAAGATGTTTCTCTGACCCAGGCTGAGAGCAGCATTAGTCTCTCAGTATAAACTTGTGTTCAGGAGGTAGTTTGGCTACAATGCCCACTTAGCAAAACATCAGTAGTACATCTCCAGGCCCCTTGACCTTCACAGCTGCAGTGGTTTGAAAGAAAATGGCCCCCAAAAGGAGTGGCATTATTAGGAGGTGTGGCCTTGTTGGAGAAAGTGTGTCACTGTGGAAACGGGCTTTGAGGTCTCATATATGCTCAAGATACCACCTAGTGTCTCAGACCACTTCCTGTTGTTTGCAAGATACAGAACTCTCAGCTACTTTTCCAGGCCCACATCAGCCTGCACACTGCCACACCCCACCATGATGATAATAGACTAAACCTCTGAATGGGAAGTGAGCCACCCCAATTAAGTGCTTTCCTTTGTAAGAGTTGCTGTGGTCATGGTGTCTCTTCCCAGCAATAGAAACCCTAACTAGGATAACAGCCAAACTTTAGATAAGGTTTACAGTATGAAGAACATATTGTACTAGGTCTCAGACTAATTGGGAAGTGGTTGGTTAGCCCTTAGCCAGCCTTTGTTGGCAGGTTTTATTAGAGTAGAGTCTGTAGCTGGGGATAACTGTTGATATCTTTTCTCCCCACCTCTTAGTACCATGAACACTAGCAAGCAGGAGGGAACTGCCACCTCAGTTCTAGGTTGATTTCTCTGTGTCTTGTATCCAACACGTATGGTGTCTTCAGCAACAGGGTCATACCAGCCAGTTCTGGTGGACCATAGACCGTATTGCTTTGGGAGCTCCCAAGAAATACACTATTAATGACATCATCAACTGCATCCATCCAGGCCTGAAGACTTGTTTGTAATAGACAATACTTTTCAGTGAGTTAATTACTTGTAACTGGGGGTTTTCCTTTATGTCTTAGGAACGTGCTGGATTACAGGATGTTATAGGAGTCAGTAGATTTTGTCACCAACCCTTCTGAATTTCAGTGGGTGCATAGCTCTTTTTTTCTTATGGATATGAATACCAGGTACACCTCCTTTGCACCAATCTAATGCTTTTCATCCAGCTGAGTCTTTGACTAGACAGACTTACACTGCCTGTGGGTTGTAAGCTAAATGGAGGTGAACAGTATTTTCCAGGTCACATACCAACATGCTCTTTCTTGAACGGAGACAATGCCTAAGTTTATGACCTTGAGGGGTTCCTAGGGGTACCAGATTTTTCTTTTTCTCTCTTTCTTTTTTTAAACTGGGCTCTCTCTGTTCAACCCAACTGTTTTGGGATCTCACTAGGAAAGCCTCTATTAACCCTGTATTTTTTTATTCACTGGAAAATGAACTGGTAAGGCCAATTGCGATTAAATTAGGGCCTTGGACACTCTGCCTCATGAGTTTTTCATGGGTTTTGCTACCCCAAACCACTATGCCACTGTTTATGCCCTACAGTGCCTAAGCTTAAGATTTACAAACCCATTGTGGTCCGCAATGTTAAAACTAGTCCACAGGTCAAAACTACCCAGCTCCTATTTCCATATAACTTTACTGAAGCACAGCTGTACCCAATCATTAGTGTATTATCTATGAATCCTTTGTAGCTGTAAAGCCAAACATACTGTCTGACCCTTTACAGAAAGGTTGCCAATGTCTGCTCTAGATTAGATCATTACAATTATTTCCTTATCTTGGGATCAACAAAAATCGGATTCAGAGGGCAGCATGAGAAACGAAGAATGAATACATGAACAAGCATTTGGGGCATTGTGCTTTAGAGCATTCGGGGTAGAATACCACACAGGGCTCTTGGGATACCCTTGCCTGACAGCTCCATCCCCTAGGAGCAGGGGAATAATACATGACCCAAATCTTGGTCTGAAGATTTGCATTTACATTTTCATGTGGATTTCAGTTCTGACCACGGACGAACTCACTTTGTTGGCTGTGGGTGCCGGGGTCCCACTGGGCATCTAGACGCCTACACATTGTACACATCAGTCAACATGTGCTCTAAAGTAGACCTGCAGGGACGTGGAGATGCTCCCTTGCTGCTTTGGAACAATCCATATTCACAAGCATGCCTGTGTCAGGTTCAGTCTTTGAATCTGTGGCAAGAATATGCAACAGTTACCGCAGCAGCCACTTGCCTTGTCCTGGAACTACAAACGCCGTAAGACAGGACTCACTCACTTCCCAGGGCCATTACACTAACTGGGGTGCACAATTTCTCCCCACTAGTCCAATCACACCAGCAGAACCCCAAATACCCACCACATTTGGAAGGTTCACCAATATATTCTTCCTTTCCCTCATTTTATTATGGTATTTGTTGGGGAAACTAAGCCAGAGATGATCACCCTCTTTTTATGTTGTTGGGGGGGGGCCAGAAAAGTGGGTCAAGAGACGTTCACACAGCAGAAAGAATGAAACCGCAAGTTTATTTGAGTATAAAAATTAAAAAAACAAACAAACCAAAAAAAGCAACCACATAAAACCTTCCAGTTTACATTAATTTTGAATATCACACACTATTTATTAACAACTTAGTTGAATTTCAAAAACATTGTCAATTGCAAGGAAGAGGCAGTTAAGTCAGGCAGTGAGTTTCCAATCACAGTGAGGCGAGTGTAGTGTCAAAACGAAGCACGGGTCACACAGAGAAGACACAGCGGAGACCATTTTTCTGGCTGGTGTATTTAAAAAATCCTGGCTGGAATGAATTTAAAAAAATATTGCTAGCCACTTACTTGGTATCTTGAGAAGAAAGGGGAAAAAACCTCAAGGCCCAGAGCTTTTCTATCTTATTTATTATTACTATTATTATTATTATTTTTAAAAATCAAATCTACAGTAAAAATGTTCCTGTGTTTGTTTGGAAAAAACAAAACAAAAAACAAACAACATTAATAGGCTCCCCTTATCTACTAAAACCATTTGTTTTTCCTAAAATGCCTTGAAGCAGAAAGCTCATGAGATTAGCTCACTGCTCAGTTAATTAAAATTAGAATCCTTTCCTCCAGACAACTTTCAGAGCACCAAAAAGAAGCAGGGACCCATCAAAGGAGGAGAGAGCCACTGACTCACCCGGATGAGACGCACAGCCAGGAAAGCTCCGTCTGTCACCCAGTTCTTTCTTCACTGGGTTACACACACACACACACACACACACACACACACACACACACACACACACACACCTTCAATTTCTATTTTAAAAATGAAAGATACAAGCAGCTAGGCTTATTTAAGCAAAACAAAAACAAACAAACAAACAAAACCCCAAGTGGCTAGCTTTCCAGCTGTCTAGTTTGGATTTATTTAAAAAGGAAAGTCAACAGAACAGCATCATTGAAGGCCACGTCGTCCCTGCTTCCTGCAGGCTCCATTTTAATTAGCATCGAACAGGTTATTGAAAGTTTCGTCAGCTGTGGAAAAAAGCTTTGAATGGGTGGCAGCTGCCTGAGGTGGCATCACCTGGTTCCAGTTTTGTCCCTGGTTAGTATGGTTTACCCATTATTGCCTGGTTGGTGGGGGTGGGTGGTGGTGTCATGCACTAGGGCTGGCTAGGCATCAAGAGAGAGGAAAGGTAGTTTAAACATACAGACAAAGGTTGGGAGACTTGTCCCTCTGCATTTTTCAAGAACTCGATAAATAGTGACTCCAAGATGCCCCAATGTAAATGCCGGGCATGTAGGTGAGTCTGAGGTGACATTATGGGCTGGGGCCGGGGAAAGGCAGCATTGTTTTTTGCATCTTTCTTTGGACCTCGCCAAAAGAGAAACAAAAACAAAACCAAACAGATAACTTTCCTATACACATATAAATAGTCCCTTAACTAGAAGGGAAAAAAACAAACACACCGTTTTAAATGCATTTCTAAGAGACTTTAAAAAATCCAATGGGAAATCTTGACTCCAAGTTATCTATTGCCCACTTCTCTCATAGGAGAAACTGCCGGGATGTTTGGCTGGACCTGGCCCTCACTCTAACCCTAACCCTGACTTGGTGCACTGTTCCTGGGTCTGTGTGTGCAGTACAGTGACCCGAGAGTTCTCACAGGTGGTACTGAATGTGGTTCTCATCTAAGTTAGGACTTCTAGGAGCATCCTTAAGTCCAAATGCACATGGGAAACAGACTGCCAGGTGTTGGGGGAACTTAGGGGCCTGAAGCTGCGGGTATGGGCACAACAGACTAGGCCTGTTTTATGGGGCAAAGGGCTCGATCACAGTTTGGGCCAACTTAACTTGGGTCCTCGTCCTTAGCTATGCCAAGTCATCTTGGAAGGGGACAATCCAGAAGCCAGGAAAAGGACCATCAGGTCAAGGCAGACCCAGGCTCTGGTAACCTATACATTAGGAATTGAGGGTTTTCAACAGTGGCAGGGTTTTCCTACTTTTTCAAGGATGATGCTGAGGATCTGCACTTCTAGAGAAGGCTCTCAAATTAGGATTCTTAGGCAAATTTATAAGGCCAGGTAGATTGTTTCTGAATCTGTCACAAAACCAAATGAGAGTGCTGAGAGCCAAAAGCTGTTGTTCATGTCAGAATTATTCTTTGGCCTTTGCTGCAGTAAGTACGATGAACAGGACAGTACAAGGTGGGATTTGATGTTCCCCTGGACACTTCTGGAGTGCCCTGGGATGATGGCCTTCTGGCAGCATCCTCCAACCCCAGTCTCCAAATGTAGCTATAAGGTGGCAGCCCAGAAGAGACCTGGTCTGGTGTCTTCTCACCTGAATGAGCAACGTGGCCCCAGATCCTTGACAAAGACACTTCCATATGGCTTCACCCTGCTGCCTGCCCAGTCACAAACCTACTGGATGGACCAACGGTAGCACAGTCATCTGAAGCAGGAGGCTATAATCGTAGGCCCTGAAGAACAGCGACCTCACAGAAGATGACAACACAGCATGTCAACTAAGAGGGCAGAGGAGTGCCAGGTCATTCCAAGGAACATCCCTGAAATCTGGAGGAAGAGATGGTGATGGGGAGCAATCAGCACCCCAAACTTCAACTTGAGACATCCTCAAAAGGAGCTCAAAGAGCGTCTCATGAGCACAGGCTGTTGTTAGAATTCAACAAGGTGGAGCAGATCTACCCACATGGACTTTGGAATCACTTTAGTTTTCTATTTCTTCAGTGCCCTCCCTGGGCATGGAGTCTCTGGGCTCAGCAGGGCCCTCTGGAGGGCCAGGCTGCTCTGGGCTGTGGCTGCTGTCTTCCACACTCAGGAGGCTGCTGGCCGCCTGGGAGCCCGCACTGACACTGTAGGCACTACCTGAGCGGGAGCGATAAGGAGGCAGGTCAGCCTGGTTCAGAGACTCGGTGTCGGACGAGTAGGGTGGAGGAGGAAGGTCATACCACGCAGGTCTGCAAGAGAGAAGGCAGGAGGAAGGCAGAGGGGAGACAACACATCAGAGTCAAGATGAGGCAGGTGATTCAGACCCAGCCCTCACACAGCCCGTTTCTGAGCAGATGGCTAGGAGAAGAGTAAGGCTTTACTGCCAAGTACGAAGGAGACCTAAGACCAGCAAAACCAGTGGTTTGAAACGTGAAGGACAGCAAGGTCAGTGTGCCCTGGCTGTTCCTGTCCAATGGGCAGTGCCCGTATCGTATCTCTCCTCTAGGTGGGCAGGAACGAGGCTGTTAAACACCACCCTCAGATCACCCTGGGTGTTCTGGGCTAAATGACTTACGGCCAAGAGTTTGATAAGGGAGGGATCTGGTCTCTTACTAAGTCTAACTTCCTGTGGCCTAGGGTGAGAAGTCACTCTCTAAGTGCCCTATCTCTTTCTCTGTACCTTGCTTGCAACAAAATTCTGTAACAGACAAGACCTTCTGTCTTCTGCTCTCTTCCCCCACTGCTAAGTCATTAAGTCAGGCACTTGTCGCTGTACCTCTCCTCTGTCACCTTGACTGCTCACAGTGACCCCTGAGATAGGCATTACTTTTATGTCTACTGTCCCGGTGAGGAATTGGAGGCCTGTGATCACAGATTAGTAAGGCACCAATGCAGGGACTGCAACCCCACCACTCTGTCTCCAGATTCATCGGGGTTAGCCTTACTCTCCTCTGGTTGGCCCGAATGCAAAGGTTCTGAGTGGCAAGCTCCTTAGCCGAGTGAGGTCCTACAGAACTCCTCAGCAGCACTGCCTCCCACCCAGTCCTTGAAGTATTGTCTGCCTTTGACGAGGAGGGAAAAGGAAGATGAAACCACACAGGAGCTGCCACTGGGAAGCGTCCAAGGAGGAGCCAGCCACCCTGGAGGCACATTGGTAAAATGCTGAATGTGACACACAGGTCCTGGGCACTGAGCAGAGGACCTGAAGGCAGGGCATGGAATGTCGTAATCTACGCAGGCTCTGATAGCTGGCTGCAGCACAGGACTTCCAAGAAGGTTGTCTGGTGTGTGTGTGTGTGTGTGTGTGTGATGAACACAGTGGTAAAGCATGAGCTTAGCATGTGTGAGACATGATTCCAATCTCCAACCTCTCCACCCATCTCCCCCATCTCTCTCTCTCTCTCTCTCTCTCTCTCTCTCTCTCTCTCTCTCTCTCTCTCTCTCTCACACACACACACACACACACACACACACACACACACACACACACACAGAGCCTTGGTTATACGGGATATTATGGAGGCCATAAAAGAAAAGGATAGGGAAGCCAAACAGGCATGATTTAGGCCTTCCACTCTAACTACAGGAGCCCAGTCTGGGCCTTCTACACTGGGGGTTCATGAACAATGCCATCTGTGTGAGCAATCCATTGACCAATGAAGTTCGGGGTGCTCTACACCATTCCTTTTACCTCATAAATGAAGCCAAGCAAGGCAAGGGAGTTATTTATTCTCTCGTTCAGTCAACAAATTAACCAAATCTCCCATGATACTTTTCTGTAGTAGTACATATGGCCCAGAAATGGTCAATGGCCTAAAACTGTGACATTGTGGCTTAACCAAGGAGGAGCAGGGAATCCTTCATGTAGGTCCCCAGATAAGTGACTTAAAACTGCAGGGCCTCAGTTACTTTCCTCATAGAAGTGTCCAGAGATGACATGGGACATTCTCGGAGTAGGTAAACGTCAATCACTGTTACTGCCTATAGTTACCAAGCCCAAATTCTCAGCTAGACTTAGGTAGCCCTGCGTGTACACATGTGTCTTTCCCATGTTAGATGCCTTCCTCTGCAATCTCTCACCTTTGGTCCAGCAGGGCCTCGGAGTAGGAGGGTGGAGAGCCTACTTCTGAGGCGTTTTGTTCGGCCTGGCTAGCCACATACTGAACACCATTATTGACATTGTAGGTGACGTTACAGTGGTGGGGGTGGTCCAGGACCACCAGGCGAGAGAGCAGAACAGGATGCTGCAGCCGGTGCACAGGCAGGGTCATGAGGTTGTTCCGTTTTCGCTGATGGTGCAGGACCAGTGCCAACAGCGCCACCACCAGGACGAAGATGACGGAGCTGCCGATGATGGCGTATGTGATACTGGGGTAGTACACGAGCTGGTTGTCTGAGGTCACGAACACCTGCCCACTGCCTGGTTCTGGGAAAGCCAGGAGAAAAGAGAGGAAGAGAGAACATTACAAGTGGGCTTTTCTAAGCCTTTGAGAATCAACCTAGAACTGTCTTGCCAGTTAGCAGAGCAGGGCTATTTACAGCCACCAGAAAGGGAGACCCCTAAATGTTTATCAGCTGTGGAATGGTTAGTCAGACTGGGGTATATCCCAATGTATTTTACACAGCCCCAAATGTAAATACTGATACACGCCATGAGTGCGAATTTCAGGAATATGCAGAGAAGTAAGCAAAACCCCAATATCCCAGACTGTAGACTGTATACAATGCACCTGAAAGGCCAGTTCACAGAGACAGCAAGCACAGCAGTGTCTGGATTAACCTCAAATGGACATGAGGGGTCCTGCTGGGTCACTGACAATGTGCTCAAACTAGACTATGGCGGTGATGGCGCATGTTGGAAAGTTAACTAAAAAATTACTGAATTACACAGTTAACATGAATGAATTTTATGTTCTATGAATAAGGTCTCAATGAAGTTAACTAAAAACTCAGAGATGGGAAATGTAATTCCCAGGGGTCAAGAGTGAGAGTTCTTGGGGTTCCAGAAATCAGTTCTTCGTTGAAAATGAATGATAACACTAATGTGAGGAAGGTAGGTATGTACATCTGGGCTCCAAATGTCTGCAGAGCTCTGTTCTGTGCCAGGCCCTGGGTTGACCTTCACAGATACAGGGACAGACTCTGGCGTCTGTCTGTCAACCTACTTTCTGTGTCTGTGCCCTTTGGGAAGTGCTGGGAACTAAACAGTCTAGACATTCTCCGGGCTTCTGAAGTCTGGCATAGACGGCAATATCAAGGGTCTAGAACGGCCGCTGGCACTTTGGGCTACGTTCACACGCGTGTTTGACACACAGTATATGGTATCGAAGGGTTTGCTTTAATTCTGTTTTTTTTTTTTTTTTTTTTAAATTCAGGGTTTCATATATTCCAGGCTGGCCTGTGACTCACTGTGGCCAAGGATGACTTTGGATTTCTGATTCTCCTGCCTCTGCTCCCTGACACTGGGATTACAGACATGGGTCACCATTGCCCACTTATGCAGCGTGGGGATGGGATCCAGGACTTCATACATGCTAGGCAAGTACTCTCTCAACTAAGCCAAGGCACTGCTTTTAAGATGAGCACAGTGTGTCCTGGTGAGGCTGGGTCCCCTAAGATTATTGAGGTTGAGGGAGGAGCCCGTGTGACCTAAGCTAGTGCCTGACCCTGCTCTATGAGCAAGCACCCAAGAAGACTCAGTAGACAATTGTCAGGCATTTCCTCAGGTCTCAGGGTGATGGTCTGGGTCACACCCCATTTCTGCTGACTAACAATACCTTCCTCCCACATATGCTAATGAGCCACACTTCAGTGCTTCAGGTGACCTGCTTCCCAGCCAGCAGGACACAGATGACAACCTCAGGAGGTCCAGGCAGGCACAGGAAACCAGAACAGCCCCTAACAGAAACCTGGGGACATCTTGTTTGTGCCAAAGAACTACAGCAACCCACTGCTGTGCCCGTGGGAAGAATATTCTAGTTTCAGTCCCAGAGGGTGAATTTGGGACCACAGCCCCATGCTTCTCTATCTGTGACTCAGGAGGAGGTTACTGTGGGTCCCGGCAAGGCTGGCATTTGTCACCTGCAGTAGCAGCTAGAGGTGGAACTCGGTTATTCACCCTCTCCTTCACCCTGGGCTGTTGGCTTTGTTTGTCACTAGGGTCCCCGAGTGAAGGAGGAGACGCGGCAGACAGTAGGCACTCAATAAATGCACAGAACTCCACAACAACCATCTGTTTAGTCACACTCTATGGTAAACAGTAGGTGCTATTATAATTTCTATTTTAACTCATGGAGGTGGGTTAACCTGTCCCTGGTCACAGAAGGAGCCTGGCAGCCAGGTGGCCTCCTTCTAAAGCCTGTAGAATGCATCATCTCTGCCTTCCTGATTAAAAAAAAAATATCATTGCAATGAGACCCCTTCAGGGCCCTTCTCTCTGTTGTTAACTTTTCTCTCTAGCCACACCCAACTTGGACTAAAAGCGAGGAGATCCCCCCAGTTCCCGGCTGTCATTCTAACAGGCCCTGCACATCTGAACTGTACAGAAAGAGGTAAATACAAGCCGTTTAAAGGTGGAAGTACACATCTGTAAGTTACCGGAGGAAAGAGGCTTTGGACTTTCCTGGAGACAAATAACTGCCACTCAGTTCTTAGCTTAGGTAACTAAAACAGTGTGTGTGTGTGTGTGTGTGTGTGTGTGTGTGTGTGTGTGTGTGTGTGTGTATTTCAGAATTCAGGATTAAAATACCTTCTGTGGTTATTTCCTGCACAGACCTGAGAGGTTATAGAGCTCTGGGGTGGATCCTGGAACCATCACTTCCAGGTGCCTGAGCCCAGGCAAGTGATTTAACTTTCGTAAAATAATAGCAGGGCTGAGAAAGTTAACAGCATGCATCTCCCCGGTCGGTCATCAGAAGACACAATGCATATATATGCAGAGTGTTGAGCACAGCCTGACAAGGGTTTGCACTTAGCAATGCTGATTCTTTTAAAAAGCAACATTACTTTAAAATCGCCATAATGAAGTGTGCATACCACAAACAGCGTTTTAAGTGTACAGTTGAGTAGCATTAAGTGAATTCAGGTTGTTGTGCTACCATCTGTGCTGTCCATCTCCAGGACCCATCGGCTCTAACTAGTTAATGCCACTTCTTAGCATGTGCATTCTTGATATCCTCACCATCCCTCTCTGCACAAGTGGTGGAGACCCTTGGTGGGGTGGGGGAGCGGAGCTGGGTAGATTTTCTCACGGAAAGTAAAAGTGTTCAGCGATTCCGAAACTCTGACATCCGTCTGACCACTGGCAGCATTATAGATCCAAGAGGGAGCTCTTTAACGAGCAGACAGTGAGGGCTTTTGTATCCTAAGGATCTCACTGTTGTCTCAGAACGCCGCCTCCCTCCAGACCTGCCACTTTGGCAGTCGAGGAGCAGCGATCACATCCACTCAAGGAATTATGATGCCACATAACTCAAGAGCTGCCTGTGCTCGTTTTTTGCTCTGTGTGTAAAATGTCATCTTGCATTAATTCATTAACTAGGCCCACTTTTCTTAAGAGCCTAATGAGCCTGCTGGCCAAATTACTAACATCAGAGTTGCCTGGGACCTGCGTTCCAAGTGTGTGATCCACGGATAATGAAGTTTCCATTTATTCTGGCTGTCCCTCAAGCGAATGCCCTCCTGGTCTACCGTCAAACATCTTAAATTCCTATCCTGGATCTGCTTTTGTGCCGTATTAATTCTGGGCCTTCTGCTCTTACTGGAGATCTCCAGACTCTCGAAGCAGTCAGTGGCTCGTGCTGGGGAAGCTGTGCTTTGCACCATTTCTGGGTGCTTTGGCCCTGAGACAGCCACCTGACCACTTAACAATGGTAGCTTTCTAGCAGAAGGCTGGTGTCCTGGGAGAACCACCTTTGACTAACTCAGAGCTGCCATCCGGACTGGGGCAGCTGAGAGCTGTGATTTAGCGTTCCTTCCCATCTATAAAATACATTCTTGCAAATGAAAATCAAATTTCCTCCAGGATACTGGCATTTTGTCCACTGGCTTGGCCAAAGGCTGAGGTAGGGTTTATATTCCGCTGGGTGGGTCTCAGGAAAACATGTATATTGATGCATGGGGTTTATTCAGGGGTGGCTAGTGGGAGAACAAGTGGCTACAAAGTGGGGGAGAGGAACAACATAGAGCAGCTCTCTGTATCTACAGGTGGGGTTCCGCATCCGTTCTGCACCCCCAAATTTCAGAAATGGTGCATTTGATATATTCATCCTTACTGAATATGTGCAGACATTTTGGGGCCATTATTCGCTAAACAACACAGAGTAAGAACTAGTTACAGGGCACCCACACTGTACCAGGTATAAATAATCCAGAGGTGACTTAAAGTACACAGGAAAATGTATATAAATTCTATGCAAATATAGCATTTTATGCAAGAGCCTCTAACAGCTGTGGATTTTGGTGTCATGGAACCAATCCATCACGGACACTGAGAGACGAATGTATATTAAAAATATAATTATGTTTGACACAGTATCACAGTAAAAATGAGCAATATTTTTTCCTCTGCATGGCTGAGGTTCAAACCCAGACTGTTATGCATGCTAGGCAAGCATTTTACCATTGTGCTATGGCCCCAGCCCAGAAATTACATTTTAGTACCAGTATTCATGAAAACATTGTTTGTAGTAGTAAATATAACAAAATGTAAATGTCTATCATCACAGCTTGATTCAATAAATTATGCTGTTTCTGTATAATATTACTATTTTAAAATTTACACAACACACACTGCTGTGGAAGTATTTGGAAGATGTATTGACCAGTAAGAGAGTAAACAAAGTTTATAAGAGAACTGCTACAGTTTACACATTGCTTTAAAGTGTGTGCGTCACCCCAAGTTCTCATGAGTTGGAATTTCACCCCCACTTTGCAGTATTAGGAGGGTAGAAAGTTACTCTATGTGTCTAGAAGTGGAACCTTTAGGAGGTAATGAGGATTATATAAAGCCATCAGGGCAGAAACCCCATGATGGAATTATGAGTGCTTTCTAAGAAGAGGGAGAAAGCTGGGGCCCTACTCATTCATGTAAGCTGCTGGCCTCGAAAGCATAAGGGCCTGAGTTCAATCCCCAGAAGCCACATTAACTACAAGTTGGAAATCATGACACATACTTGTGATCCCAGCACTGGGGAAGCAGAGACAGTGAGCCTTGGGGCTCACGTCCTAGTCAGCCATGCCTACTCGGCAGCCCCAGGCTAGAGAGGCCCTGCCTCAACTCAAAACAAAAGAGGTAGACAACACCTGAGCAATGTCAACTGAGATTACCTCCTGGTTTCCACATGCATGCCCGTACCCACACACCTCCTGACACAGAGACACAGGGAAGAACTGACAGTCTCTCTCTCCTTTCTCTCTCACTTCGTCTCACCCTGGGTGGCACCTTGCATCCCCTTAGTAATTCCTCAGAAAATATGGACCTTTGATTCTAGAAACTTTGAGCAAAACAACCCTTTTCCCCTTTATAAAGCTACCAAACTCCAGATATTTCCTGACAATCGAGTAGTGTAAAATGGGCCAAATCAACACATGTATCCCCCAGTTCTGGAAGACGCAGAGATGGTGGGACACAGGAGGTTTCTATGGAGGGAAAGATGCTGGTGGAGAGAGATGAGCGGGAGAACGACCTTCCCAGTGGACAGAGATGAGCAGGAGAACAACCTTCCCAGTGGACAGAGATTAGCAGGAGAACAACCTTCCCAGTGGACAGAGAAGAGCAGGAGAACGACCTTCCCAGTGTTCGCTCACGTCTACAGTGTCACTTGCACAGTATGATGTCTTTAAGACCATCCACTGTTGTCTTCCTTCGGCTTTCCATGACCGACAGTACGTGTCTGTCTGATTACCACTTCCTTCTCTCCCAACACATGTGAGGAGCTTCAGGGCTCACACCTCCCTGCCCACCTTCCTGGGACACCTCCTATCAAGGACACATTGTCTAAAGATGGCCCCTTAGACTGAAGCCTGCCCTCCTGAGTCCTGAATTCCTGTTTCTGGACTATCTGGTACGCCGCAAACTGACTCCTCATCATTCCTTTGAAAAATCAACTCTCACGTGCCTGCCTTTTATTTCTTCAAACTGAATACTTTAACAAATCAAGTTTATTGAGGTGTAATTTATGCACAATAAAATTTCCTCTTTAAAATCCATAGGCGGATGAGTTTGGCAACGCTAACAGCTATCCCCACAATCGAGATCTGGAGCCTTGCATGCCTTCCTACCCCATTCCTTTGTGAGATGGTCCAGTGCCACTAAGCCCCACCAAAGCAGAGTTCAATCCCCGGGACCCACAAGGTACAATTAAGAGAGACCCGGTTCCCATAAACTTTCTCTGACCTCCACATTCGGGTGGTGGCATGCACTTTCAAACACACATACAAATATGTAGCAAAAATAAAATGTAGGAAAACTGGATTGCTTGGCTGCTAATTACTATTGAGGAAGAGTATTTCAGATGATCTGGGACACATGTCTATCCCATCATGTTTTACAACTGATCTTCTAAGCTGTGGTTTCTTTTTCATCTCCTTTAGTGTCTTTCTTTTTCTTTCTGAATTTAATGGAGCCCAATGCAGCAATTCCTTCTTAATGGTTTGTGCTTCCTGTATACTACCCAAGGAATCCTCGGCTGAATTTTTACCTAGCAAGAATGATATAGCTTTAGTGCCTCTATTTACATCGATGATGTACTGCTAGTTAATTCCTGTTTATGGAACAAGAGAAAGGTCAAGGTGCTTTCTTTCCATCAATTTGTGCGGACAGCCCGCTTCCCCGGCACTGTTGGTTGGAAGCCTGTCCTTTCTTGGCAAACTATCTTGGCACCTGTGTCGCAAACCAGCTTCACACAGGCCTGGGTCCACCTGCTTCTGTCTGACTGAGGCAGGCATTTGACTCAGTGCTCACAGCCTCCAACTTGCACTTGAGTCTCATCGTAAGGAACCACGTTCATTACTACGGCTAATCATTAGAACAACATTAGCTGCAGACAAAATGTTCCCTCCACCCCACAAACCTACCAGAGTTCCCCTAGATGAAAGTGTATTTTACACCGGTGTAGACAGGGTTGGTGAACCTTTTCTGTCAAGGGCAAGACAGTAAATATATTGTGTGCCTTCTGTACTATCCACTCTCAGTCAGAGCTCAACTCTGCCTTTTGAGTATAAGCAGACCGGGAGTGGCATTTGGCAGAGTAAGTACTTGCCACATCTGCCATTACTAACAGCTATCATTACAGGACTTTACAGAGCCTTTACTAGACAAATGTTCCTTGTGACGATCCCACAAGTCTGTCTGAGGAAATTTCATTAGCCTTACCGCTATGTGGACATAGGATAGACTGTACATCATTTTCCAAAAGACTACTTTCCCATCATTCTGGCGGCTGTCTTTTAATAAACCAGAGGGGGCATCCCTGGCCTTTAGACACATGCTGGAGAAAGTTCTGTGGCTTCAGCTGCCATCTAGAAGGACATAAGCTGCTATGCGACTGTCTCAGCCCGGTTCTGTTCCTGCAGCAGCAAGTCCCAGCTTCCCGGCCCCAGCAGTTGGAAGTTCAGTGTCACTGTTACTGATAGGAACCTACAACTGTGCACTTGATCCTTAGAGAAATGAGGGAAGCCATGGACAGGGCTGGATGCCACCCAATGCCTCCCACACTTGACAAGACCGAGTAGCAGGAGCTGATCCTGTTTAAATTCTCCGGGAGTCCAAGGCTGCTCTTATGCGTTCACCACATCCTCAAGCTGCTCTCGCAGCTCCCCCAGTAATCAGTTCATCAGAGCCACTTCTGCCCACAAAACCTTATTACCCAGGGAAATGCTGAGTGCGCACACTGGCAGCTCTGAGAGCAGAAAACTATCTGAATAATTCAGGGAATGGGCTGGTGACGGAAGCATTCCACCCAGGGCTCCCAGGGGGCAGTTTTATTAGCTATGAGCAAATTCACTGCTTCTTGAGATTCCTGATAGGAACACGATGACCCATGGCCCTTGCGTCCAGGAGGGCAGGGCTGTTGATTTTGTTCTGGTCCCAGGGCCAGCAGGACAAGGATGCTTGACAGGGATCCCAAGGCCAATCAGGACCCCAATTATGAGTCCTGCTGTCTCAGCACTAGCGCCACCCCCAGCCACTGTCACCTGTACCTTGTCCCCAACCCCCACTCCCTAGTCCCCTTTCCAAATGGTTACAGGATGTTCCTTCACTTGCTTAGGTCAGTCCTTGGCTCAAAATCCTCAGAGGCTTCCCAGGTGCTCAGCACAAAGCGGGAGTCCTCACTTGGCCTCCAGGCCCAGCATCATCTTGTCCCCGTGGCCATTCTGACCTTCAATGTTGCCTCTATCTATACCCTGCTGCTCCTGACCTGCTGGCTTCCCTGAGGTGTTTTCAGGACGCTAAGAGTGTGCAGCACCTGCTCGCAACCTCATAGCTGCTCTCTAGGCTGGACGGGAGGGTCAATTCCCAGTCCAATTGTCACTACTCACTGTTACACACTGTGTCAATTGTCCTTCTTGTCTGCTGGAACACAACCCAACCAGGGCAGAGTGTGTTTTGCTTGCTCATCCCTGTACAACACTTGATACTTCAAATAATAACGACTTCTGGGGGAGGGAGGCAGAGGCGCTCTAACGGTAGCCATAGGCTGTCTTGGAATGCGAAACCAGGCCTTCCTGATGGGATGTCCTCCTCAGTGAGTCTTCGCTTAGATCCACAGGTAAGAAGCAAGTCCCAGGTCATATGGCCCCGAAGTGACGGAGCAGAAACTGAACCCACACACAAGAAAAGCAAGCAGTAGGAAGACAGGTTTTCCTGAACAAACCTGTCCAGAGTGTTGGTTCAGAGCACGGAAAACCAGGGCTGGGGCAGTTCAGAGACAGAGTGCTCAACTAGCTTGTGTGCAGCCCTAAGTTCAATCCTCTATATGGGGGGGGGGGGGATCAGACAATGAAAAACTATTCATGGTTGAATCAGCTCAGGGTTAGGGAGAAGATGGTATCTGTGTATCAGAACAGTTCCATCCTTCTGGAACATTCCCCTTACATGTGTGGTGGGGGCAATGACACACCTTCCTGGGACTATCTATATATAGGCCCAGAGTGTGAAGGCAGTGCAGTTTCCTCCCCACGTGACTAAGATGCTGACCTGACATAAGGACGTGCAGCCTGGGCCTGGTTCTGCTGCCTCCCCAGTCTTTCCAGAACTTTCTGCCTCTCAAGGGTAGAAATTCTTATTGTGGTGCTTGGGCTCCGAGTGTCCCTCATCTAGTGCTTCCCCACATGCTGTCTGCACTAGCCAAGAACATGGTACGCAAGGTCCTTCCGACGTTTACTACTTGTTTAGAGCCTGGGTCATACAAATGCTGGGTCCCACAATCTTCCAGATCAGAAAAGTAGTTTCAGAGAGAGACACAAGGAAGCTGCCTAGGCTTGAAGGGCTGGGGATATGGTGTCTAGAATCTCCCAGGATCGGAGAGACCTAAAAGGTTGGGTACTCAGTGGGTGAAGTATCACCAAGTACCACATTCTGACCTTTTGGTGTTCCTACCCTCCAACATTCTTCTGGCTCCACTGGACTAAGCCACGGGGAGGCTGGCTGCCACAGCCCAGGAAGTCAGTGCCACGCAGGGAGGACACACAAGAACTGTGAGTAGAGGGGCCAGCCTAGCATCCATCTCCTCTGCGGGACCTCCAAGCTGCTTCTCCACCGGACCTGGCACATCCTGCCGACCTCCTGGTGTCGCTGTGTTTGTGAAACTCTCCACTGTCTCTTCTGCTGGAATTAAGTGGATCCTTCCCATGTCATCTTACGCTGTTTTTATACCAGCATCTATCAACATGCAGGAGGTCAGGGCTTTCAGGGGTGTGTGTGTGTGTGTGCATTACTTCATTCGGAACAAAAGGAATGAAACCTGCCCAAATGAGAATAGCGAGGGAGGCTAGCCAGCCCCTGTCCATGGTGCTCTGGCAGAGACTGAGGCAAGCTGAGGGCAGAGAATGCTAAGAGGAGGCAAGGGTCACCTGTGGTACATGCGTTCGTGCGTGTGTACATGTGTGCACACTGAGTGAAGTTTGCCGATTCAGAGACGCTGAGGCTCTCTCTCACTAACACTGAGTAGTCCTGCAGTCAGTTAAGGGAGCAAGTCTGTCTTCTACTTGCTCCTTAGCTGGAAGCAGAGACACAAGTGAGGCATGCTGTCAGTCACTAATCATGCCCTTGCTGACTGGGCCCACTGTTTCTGGGATTATCTTCGGCTTCCTGGATTGTTTTAGAGACAGCAGTCTGCCTGCACATCTGTCCCAGAGCAAGCTACTCTTCCTGGGTTGGTTGCAGCAGGACAGAGGTGTTTTCACACAAGGTCTGTTCATTCATTCTCTCTGTTACTGTCCCTGTCTGTCCTCCTACCTCCCAAATACAACCCATGTCTCCAAATTTCCCACACCCCACTTCTGCTTCTGAGCCCCCAGCATAACTTGGGCTTGTCCAATGTCCAGTTTCTCCACCTCTGATCCCAGTGACTGTGAAGCTCAGGGTACTGGATGTAAGGACAGGTGTATCTAGTTAAAAGGAGGCAGGATGCTCAGTGGTTGGTCCAGGTCTGCGAGTTTTGGGGGCGGGGTTAGCATCCTGTCCTGTTTGCCAGGAACTATATGGACAATGTAGAGCCAAACTCATCTGTAAAACTGGGTTTCAAAGCCTGTGGCCAGCAGAGTTGATATGAACATTAAGACTATTATTATTATTTTTTAATTGAGCTGAGTGAACTCATAAGAGCCTGCATCCAGGAGTGCTGGAAGCCTGGGGGTGGCACATCTCCAGCCCTCCTACTACACATTCTCTCAAAGCTGCTAGCCTCAAGGAACTGTCATGGCCACTGTAAACCAAGGGCATCCCCTCACTCACCCCGACTTTCCTGTTTAAAACAAACATCCTAAGAGCTCCTCGCCTCTGGATCCCTATTCTATGCCCACCCCCTGTCCCAATTTAGATGTCGATTGAAAAAGCTTAATCTAAAGGGCAGACCAGCCAATGACTGAATCCAAAGGGAGCCATGAAAACTCCACTGAACCATTACCATGGCAACTCAAGTTGCTAAAATTAACCAAAAGGGGAGAGGGGTGATGGGAATACTGGGGCTGCAGAACATCAGACCACAACCAGAGCCATCTACCCTTGGTCAGAGGGAAGTCGGGGGGGGGGGGGGGCCGGGGGGGGGAACGGACTACCAAGACGGCTCCAAAGACTGCTGAAGGGTCCTGGAGTTAGGAGAATGGCTCTAAGATTACACTCACAATGAGACTGAAGGGCAGGCGGAGGAGGAGGGGAGGGCACAAAGAGGTGGGGGAAAGAAGGAAGTCCCAGGACCAAAGGCAGACAGGCAGATACCTGTCATGGTAAGAGCTTCCAGTGTTATCCCCCCCCCCTCCACACACGACGTGTGCCTACCACTGGGAAAATGGGGGCAGATCTCCCCCAAACCCAGGAACTCCACATAAACTGCCAATGGATATCCTTCCCTTAACTTCTTTTTAAATTTTCTTTCCTTTTTATGGTGTGTGCGCATGTGAGTATGTGCAGGAGCATGTGTGTGCAGATGCACATGTGTGCTTCAAGAGGCTAGGGACAACTGGGGCTGTTCCTCAACTCTGCCCACCTTATATCTTTGAGACAGGGTTTTTCATTGGCCCGGGCCTCGGTAGGTTAGGCTGGCTGGTGAACAAGCCCCCGGGGAATCCTTGTCTCTGCCGCCCCAGAGCTGAAATGGCAAGCGTACACTACAACCTCTAGCTTTTTAAATGTGGGTTCTGGGGACCAAATTCAGGTCCTCATGCTTGCACAGCAAGTGCTCTACCAACTGAGCCGCCACTCCAGGCAGATCCCCCTTCCCCATCGATTTCTTACCCCCCCCCCCCCCCCCCCCCCCCCCCGCCAGTTCCTGAGGATAGTGAAAGTCTGAGGTAGCCTGCTAAGACTCTGCAACCTGGATCTAGCCAGCTGTGAAGAGGAATGGCCTAGAGACAACCCAGGGAGGTAGTCGGCTAAGGGCTTCTCAGTCAAAAATTGGGCCCAGGGCAGTTACAGAACCGGCTGTAGGGTAAGGCATTTAATTGGCTGTTTAAGGTAGAAGAGGACTTTTCTTTTTTTAATGGGAATTCAGATTGCTTCCAAGACTTCATGATGAGGGTAATTGGGAGCCAGGGCCTGGGTGGCCTTTTCAGAACTCTGCTCAATTATGTCATCACTTAAAAAAGCATCAAGGGACGAGTGCTGTGGGCATGGAAGCTGGAGTCCCCTTCCACTGCTCGGACTGAAGACTGTAAAATGGCCTTAAACAAAGTAAGAGCAAACGCCAGTGAAAGACAGCACAGGAGACTGTAGACTTGGAATGAACTGACCCACTAGAATCAAAGGCAGTCAGAGGGAGTCAGAGCGGGAGGAATGCTCTCTTCTGAGCAAGGTGGAGCTTCGGCAGTCCTGGGGTTCCTCTCAAGACAACCTCAGCTGCTTCCGCAAGCAACTTAAAATGAACATCCGCGGCTCCCAGCCTTTGCTGAGTAAGGACTGTGCAGAATTACTATTTCTATTGCTTACTGTGTCTATTTACCTGGACTGTCTGCTGGAAGCTGTAAAATTAAATGCTTAGCAGACATTCTTTAAACTCAACGGTCAGTTGGTTTCTGGTCCAGTAATAAGGCTTGCCGAGTTACAATGCAATAGTTTATTGAGCCTTCTGTGACAGCGGCCAGGGCAGAATGTGCAAACCCCAGCAGGATTCAGGAGCAGGGTACTTTGATCGGTTGGGGAGTATGGCATAATCACCCACAGATAATAATGCAGGGAAAAGGCTCACCCTATAAACCGGGGAGAGAAAAATCTATGTCAGGCTATGTCAATGCAAATAAACTCTCATTAGTGGGTGCTGAGAGAACAAATATCCTCCCGTCCCAACAACGATCCTCCAAAGGCACCTCCGGCCAGTCTCTGCAAGATGGAGGCTTCGGGGTTAGACTGCATGATGGCTTTCATTTATATCCAACTCAGGGCCACAGCTTCCTCATCCTGCTTCCAAGTGATCACTGTCGGCTGCCTGGCACGACACAAACTTCCTATCTAGTCCCTCAACTTCTTGTCTTGTCCTTCTCTACATTGGCTCCACATTTTTCACACCCTATCTGGAAAGTTCTTTTCCAGAAGAAAATAAACTCACGGCACATTCCCTGTTGTATGGCCTTGGAGAGCCACTTACTTATGACAAACCCAGTTTCCTAACACTAGTCAAGAGAGCTCTCTAAAACTGACCCTTTAGTCTCCTACAGCCTGATTTTTTTTTGGCCTATGCCTTCCAGCACCCACGCTCTAGTCAGGGCTGGCCAAGACTGCCCTTAAAGTGTTATTGATACACCACCATACCCACTCATTTGTGAATGCTGCCTCTGGCCGCTTTGGTGCTCCACTGGAAAAGGAACATGGTCACAATGGTGACTTTAAGATTCACAAAACTCAGCAGGGCGGTGGTGGCGCACGCCTTTAATCCCAGCACTCGGGAGGCAGAGCCAGGTGGATCTCTGTGAGTTCGAGGCCAGCCTGGGCTACCGAGTGAGTTCCAGGAAAGGCGAAAAGCTACACAGAGAAACCCTGTCTCGAAAAACCAAAAAACAAAACAAAACAAAACAAAAAAAAAAACCCCAAAGATTCACAAAACTCAAGAGTTTGATTGTCCCACATATGAGCTAATTCTGAAAAACCAGGCTAGCACGCAGAACATGGCAATCATGAATACTGATGTAAAGAAATGGAGACATCAGGAAATCAAGGAGAGATCAAATGCATCTCTTTTCCACTGGCTTTTGCTCACCCAACCCTGTTTGGAGACAGAGTCCATCTATGGAGCCAAGGCTGGTCTTAAACTTTTTTTTTTTTTTTTTTTTTTAAACACAGGTTTTCTCTGTGTAGCTTTGCACCTTTCCTGAGACTCACTCTGTAGCCCAGGCTGGCCTCAAACTCACAGAGATCCGCTTGCCTCTGCCTCCCAAGTGCTGGGATTAAAGGCGTGCGCCACCACCACCCGGCTGGCCTTAAACTTTGAATCCTGCCTTTGACTCCAGGGCACTGGATTACAGATAGGCACCATGAGGCCTGGCTGGCTCTCGCTTCTTTTGCTGTCTCAGAAGCAAGCTAGTAAAATGTTCCTACATTTACAGGAAACAGCAAACTTGGTCTCAAAATCAGCTCTGAAGCCTTGAATGATTAATACATCTGTCTGCTTTCTGCCGCCATGGTCTCCCCGGTGACTGAGCAGTACTGCCTGCCTGAGCAATCCTGTCTTCTCCTTGGATATCTCATATTTATGTTTCTGAGACGAAGGCTTGGTGGAGCGGTGGGGCATTTTAATGTTCTCTAAGACAAGGCTCTTCAGGCTTCATTTCAACACTAGGGGCCTCCTGGGCAGCAGGTCACAGGACCTGACTGTTCTATAAAGGATGAGTAAGTACAGGGTCTGGGACTATGAAGGATTCAGTCTTATCTGCTTGATTCTTTAAGGAGGAAAAAAGGACAAAGTTTCCCTGGGGCCGCTTTAGAATCCATATATCCCTGCTGAAAGCCCTCCAGTCAACCAAGACAGGCTGGAGTTGTGAAACATTAACACACCACATAAAATAAGCCAAACAAAAAAACCCAAGTCTTTCTGTTGCTGACTGAGGGCCCAAGCTAGCCTTCGCAGGAGGAGGGGTGCGGGTCCTCAAGGATCCAGGTGATAGACAGGAGATGAATTGTGTGGAGGGCCAACATACAGCCTATTCTTCACTCATTATACATTCACCAAGCACAATCAGGAAGTCAAAGATGCCCAGTCACTCTTAAAAAGGATGAGTCATTACAGGACAGACAAGGGACACTGGGGACCTCAGAACTACCCTGGCTACTTATTTCACTTTCGATTTTATTTTCAGGAAAGGATATGTGTGCACATTTCAAAGCTGAAAAGGCAAGAACAGACATGAAGCGACAGATAAGCTGCTTCCCCAACCTGCCTTCCAGACACTTCCTTCCTCTACAGGCGACCATTCACTCCTGTATCTGTTTTTGCTCAGTTCCTTTTTTAGTGTAGCCTACCACAAACAGTCCAGACATTAGAAAATACCTGTAATTTTAAGTACACTATACCTTAATAAAGCACAACAATACTGATTTTAGAGACAGTGTCTTGTCTCTGTAGACAAGACACTGTCTCTGGCCTGGAACTCATTTCCTCTCAGGAGTTACTAATTATCTTAGGGGAAAGCCTTTAATATGCAAATAGCCTGGTTTTGATTCAGCTTTCCCGACTAACTTCAGCATTCATCAATGGTCTTACCTGCAGGTATTACTGTGTTGTTCCCATGGTGACATTGTTTTCAATTTCCTTCATTCATTTGCTTCTGCTTTTCATTCACTTGAAAATTTCTGCCAGTATTCGCCCCTTCTCTCTCTCTCTCTCTCTCTCTCTCTCTCTCTCTCTCTCTCTCTCTCTCTCTCTCTCTCTCTCTCTCTCCCCTCTCCTTCCCCACTTGTTATTTGGGGAGAAAAAAATCTATGTTGGCTATGTCAGCATCAGATGGACTCTATCTATGTTTATTCTGGTCTGTGAGCAACAATCCATCATTATTTGTGAGGCAAGTGCTCTACCAGCTAAGCCACACCCCACCACCATGCTCTGACTTTGTCCCCACCAAATTCAGGTGTGACTGGCCATCTAAGCGACAGTATTAAAAGGCAGGAACTTTAAGAAGCAATTAGGCCATAAGGGCTCTTCTGCAAGTGTGAGTAAGGCCCTTGACAAAGTTGTTTTATGTGCTGTTTGATGAGCATGCTCTAATGCCAAGTGCAGACGCACCGTCCCTCAGTTCTAGAGTGATACATTGTCATCTTGAAAGCAGGGAGCAGTCCTCATTGAACATGCACCCTACAGCTCCTTGTTCTTAGACTTCCAGACTCCGAAAATACCTTTCTGTTCTTTATAAATTGCCCATTCATGGGCATTTTGTTCCAACTTTAACCACGAGGAGTGCATTCAGATGAACTCATGTAACTGTTTACTACCCTATAAGTCCATGTTTTAGTGTTTTTGTTCATTTTGTGAATATCTTGCTTCTAGAAGATGCTTCATATTCAAATTGGATTTCCCAGCCCCAGGACTGGATTAAGTATAATAGCTCCATAGTGAGTGTGTCTTTTGTAAAGATACGCCACTGTTCATTAAAACTGGAGGAAAGGACCTCCAGTCAACAGCCAGCCAGAGAGGAGCTGACACCTTCATTGCAGCAACTCAAAAGGAGCTGAATTCTGTCGGCCGTGAGACCACTGGTGGAAGATTCTCTCCTCAGATGGCCCTTTAAATGAGCCTGGAGTTCCTGCCAGTGACAGAACCCCAGACTCTAAGACCCTGAGCCAGAAGTAACATCAAATCATGGTTGAGAAGAGCTGGGAATGGGGCTGGTTTGGCCATCCTCAGACTCTCCAGGTATGTCTTTATCTAAGTCCCCTGAGAGGGTCGTTGGCTCTCTTAGTCTGGAATATCCTTCCCGGCTCAGCCTCCTCGCCCACATAGTGGTCAACACCCAGTACTCAAGCAGTCAGTGAGCCACGTTTTCTCTGCTATTTCTCACTGCCATTTCCCCAAGCTCTCTATTTAGAAAGAAGCATCTTGTACTCCAGAATCTACTCCAATGTCCCCAATACACATCAAGGCACAGCTTGTTTTCCTTGTGGAGTTACCGATACAGCTAGCTTCCTGTCAAGAAGACTTTGAACTTCTCAAGAGCTGGATTCTCATCCCAGTCATGATTATAACCAGTCCCTCTCACTTCTCAGCACTTCGCTCAGCTTTACATCTATATATTAGGAACACTCTAATATTCGCAAAGCCAATTCACAATAATAAGCCTTAAATTATGGGTTTATGATCTACCAGCAGCCCTGAATCTTACCACACATAGCATCAGCTATTATAAGCACTATTAGCACCACTCAAGATTTTGTGAATGAATGTTCCCCTCTCTAATAAGGATTTAATTTTCTGGACTCCCGATGAGCTTTCTTCCCCATTTAAGGATCTCCCAGTCAGAGCAAATGAGGAATTACTCCTGACCAAAATTCAAGGGTCTCTAGCTTAATTCTGTTGTTTTCACATGCCAAATATCCTTTCTGGTGATACGTTTACCCAGCACGACAGGGAGACACTGCCATTCACACCAACATAAGATCTACGCTGAATGGCCACAGAGAGGTTCTCACGGTCAGGGGCATAAACAGGATCATGACAATTGTTATGCACATGTGTGTCTGGACTTTGCAAAGCCCCTCCTGTAATAGCATCTATGTGCACCCAACTGCACTGATTGAACACACACATGCGGGAGATTAAGGAAGCCTCTGCTAATTGCATTTTTCATGGCTTCAGAGGAGGAAAACACATCATCAGTCATGATTAGACTTCCCTTGTGATCTCAACAGGACAAACCTAAACCCCAGCTGTTCTGAAGCACCATGTCTGAAGGCAGATAAACAAGCTGCTCACTCTTGTTGATCTATAAAGATTCCCACAGAGTAAGAGGAGACAATGCAAACCTGCCTGTTTCCTTTGGTTCAGAAGAACTTCTGATTCTGAGGTCATGTTCCCCCACTCCCCCCACATACCACAGAGTCTCACTATGTAGCCCTGGCTGTCCTGGAACTCACTCTGTAGACCAGACTGGCCTTGAACTCACAGAGATCCAGCTGCCTCTGCCTCCTAAGCGCTGGGATTAAAGATGTGTGCCACCACCATCACCACCGGGTTTCCCATTCTGAGTCTTAACGCAAAGACTTGGTCCTTTGTGTCCTTCCCACATCACTGCCTCTTCGTGTGCATAAAAGGTGCCGTGTAAGCTCTAAGGGGACGGATGGCTCTGTTGGTAAAGTGCTTGCCACTCAAGCATGAGGACCATGAATTTGAGTCCTGGCATCCAGTAAAAAGTTGGACGGAGTGGTACACACAGTCTCGGAGCTGCGGAAGCAGAGACAAGTAGATCCCAGTGGCTCCCTGGCCAGCCAGCCCAGCCTAACTGGGGAGTTCCTTTCAAAAAAGAAGGTGACGGTTGGCAAGATGGCTCAGTAGTATAAGCACCTTTTACCAAAGTTTGAGGACTCGGTTAGATTCCTGGGACCCGTACGATGGAAGGAAAGAACCACGTACCCCAAACTGTACTCTGACCTCCTCTTACACCGTAGGTACCTGTGTGCCCATACATAGACATAAAATATGATTTAAAAATGTAAAAAAGAAAATGTAATAAAAAACAAAAAATCAAAGTGGACCGCACTTGAGGCCAACACCTGAGGCTCACCCCTGCCCTCTCCCCTACACTCATGGGTGCATGTGCACCCAGGGACACACACCTGTACACACAAGCACCACCCCCAACACAAGTTGTGTGAACAGCCCTTCAACACGTCTAACACTGTGGGCTGGAAGAACTGAAGGGTTAATCTTAGGAAGCCTAGGACTTCAGTAATCACTCTTCATCAAGTAGAGAGGGAGGGAGAGGAGTTGATGGAGCAGAGTGCTAGAGTTTCATCCTTGGAAAAGACTGGCCGCACTTGGCCTGAGGGATTCCTTCTGGTGCCCACTGACTACGGTGAGGCACCGTTGAAAGCAAAAATCCCCGATGCTCAGAGGGGCTATACAGAAGACCAGGGCTTTGTTGCCTTAACTTACCCTGAATCCATGGGTTTTGTAAGAATCAAGACTAAAATAAATCCCAAACAAACAGAATATTGATCTTGAGTCCCAGTGGAGCTTGGAAAACATCTATTTTAGATTTAGAAAATTCTGGTCACTTATGAGTGAAGAGGGGACAGAGCTGAGGAGCTCAGAGGGAAGGCATTGCTATACATGACGGCTGGGGTCACGAGAACAGGGGTCAACCTGGAGCCTTTATCCCCTGGGGGACTTCTGCAGAGTGCTGATGGACTAAGCCAGGAGTAGAGATGCCCCAGATACTGAAGCAACCTCCTGGGAACTGTCCTAAAGGTCAGAACCAGGGCTGGGGTGGGGGTGAGGGAATGGGGGATGGACAGACGGACGGACGGATGGACAGACACCAAACACCCTCTAAGGACAACAAGGAACTCTAACATGGCAAGGTCAGGAGACGCATGCGTTCCAGAGGGAGACGAGCAGGGGGCACAGGGCTGCTGGCTGGCTTGTATCTGCAGAGAGAAATCGGCTTGCTTCTCGGCACCTCAGCAGCCTTGTTTTGCTGTCCCGGCACAGCCTTGCAGCGACAGTTCAGACCCGACCCCTGTGACAGCAGGTTTATGTGGGGAGACGCACAGGGCGTTCTGTACAGGCCTCCGATTCCCTCTGACGTGCATGCTCACCATAACCCACTTGTCTCACTTCAGTTAGTTTGCTCATCAATACGTTCAGCTCCCAAATTGCTTTAATTACAGAACAAGGAAATTGCTTCACTTGGCGAAAGGTTCTTCCCCGTTCTGCTAATGGCAGTCTGGTAGTGTGCCTATGATGAGATTTTTTTTTTTCATTTTTTTTTTTTTTTTTTTTTTTTTTTTTTAAAGACTGAAACCATCGAGCTTAATAAGAACTGGAGAAAGGCTGTGTAGCCAGCACCCACTGAAGCCTGGGCTGGGCCTCTGGTGACAGAGACTACCTTCAGAACTCACACACTGAGCTCAAAAAAAGGGAGCCGAGGTAGAGCAGCCTCCTTGGGGCAAGGCCCTCAGAAACGGAAACCTCCAAACAAGATCTCAAGACACAATCCACACTGTTCTCATTCTTTCCTATGAGGCTTCTAGAAAGTTCTTTGTACCTACCCAAATATCACCTTATATGCAGCCAGGGGGCACTTCTTGAGACTTCTAACACTCAAATTTGGGTTCTTAGAAGCACGGAGCAAGACTGAAGACAACCTCTGTCGGGACCTTTTCCTGCCTGGGTCACGTGGCCTGTATCCCTGAAGAGGGCTGCCGATGATGCCCAGCCTGGTGCTGGAGGCTGAGGGACTCGAGTGCAGGTCCTGGCTTTTCCATTCACTAGCTCTGCCACCCTGGAAGCTACCTGAACTCCCGAGGTGACGAGCGGCATCTGTCTCTGGAAGTATTTGTTAAGAAGAGCACAGTGGCTGGCAAGCAGTGTCGGGTTCAAGAGCTACCAGTGGGTCAGGTCAGCAGATACTCCAGCCAGCACCGCCCTCCCCACATCCTCTGCTGTTCTTCATGACTCCTTCCCGGGCCTGGCCGAGTACTGACTGACATGTCTGTCTGTCCTTTTGGGAAGAAGGGAGATGTAAATGTCATCTACAGTGGGGACTGAAACTGGTTCCTTCTCTCTCTCAGCTTGGATAAATAGGGTAGTGAATGAGTAGTTTGAGGGCTAAAATGACCTGGGTCCAAATCTCCCCCTGCCACTTAGTAGGTAAATAACTAAGCAGAATCTGCATGGAGGATGGTAGAATACCGCCTCAGGGGCGAGCACACGGACCAGCCGTAGAATCCGCCCCTTCACAGGAGGTGCTGTGGCTATTATACTATGGCTACACCCCAATCTCCACACACTGTATCACAGAACAAGATGCACCAAACAAATATCCACCAAAGGAGACGCCTTTAATACCAGTATGAACTGAAACCAAGTGGTATCCACAGAAAGGCTTAGCTGATCATGCCATAAAAATCTGTATTGCTGCTCAGTCCACACCATGGACAGCTATGCATAGTGCATCAATGGCTCAAAGAAACCAGAAGCCCACACAATAACAAAAGAAGGAGACGAACGGCACCCGTGACTTTATATTTTGGGGATATTTGTTTGGGCAGACTTTTAACAGTTTGAAGAGACTACAACACAACACTGCCAGCTAAAAGTTTAATTACACACAATTGCTTGCTGTGAGTTCCTTTCCCAAATGGTCTCATGCATATTCATCATTGTAATTACGGTAGTGAAAAAAACCCACAACTAATTATTCCATGTTCCCCATCTTTCACATGCCTAGAATTTTTGCATAATTACTGTTGAAATTAATTGCAAGTTAGTTGATTTTATACTTTGTCCTTTCAAAACCTAATTGAAAATTAATTTAAAAGGCACAAAAAAATAGGAGAGAGGGATCACCAGGCACCTACTTTCAGCCATTGCCAGATGTGGCCTCTTAGGCGTAAGGATGTGATGTATTGACTCTCGGCTGAATGTAAGGTTTCTCACATCAAGTCATAACAGAAAACCAGTCACCTCAGCACCTCTGAAGGCACACCTATGAGACGGCAGTGAACACATGATGGAGGGGAAGCCTGCTGGTGGCTTCTGGTTCTGTGTTTATCATATGATGACTAGGTAAGTCCATTTCTGCCTCACAAGAAAACCAGCATGTGGTTTTGTACCCCGCTCCACTTTTACCCTCAACTATTTCTGTTTCCCATTCCCAAGGCCTAACTGCAACCCAGCATTTAAGAATATCACCTATACACTCTGGCAAAAGAGTTAAAAATAGTTCTTTCTCCCAATTCTGTCATAGAACTCCGTTCCCACAATTTCTTTATTTGAGTTACTTTTATTCATTTGTAAGGGACGGGGTGGGGTGGGGTGGGAGAGGACATACATCTGCTGAGTCTATCTTCTTTTTCTTTTAATTTTAATTTAATTAAAAAATCTTAAGAATTATTATTTTGAGTACATGCATGTCTGCGTGTATGTATGTGCTTGCGTATGAAATGTGCACATGCATACGGATGCTGCTGTGGATCCCTGGTGCTGGAGTTACAGGTGCTTGTGAGCTGCCACATGGATGCTGGGAGCTAAACCTGGGTCCTCTGCAGGGGCAGCAAGGGCTCTTGACTGCTGAGCCATCTCTCCATCACCCCAGTGTACCAGAGAAGGATAGGCAAGCTGGGAGAGAGCAAGAAATCCACAGGTAGTGGCTGAGTTGACACGTAGTGAGTGCCAAATGCTGTCTTTCCATGACACCATGACCCCTTCCCATCATCCTGCCACACCGCCATCCTGCTGGTCCAGATCTTCTCTCCTGCCAGCCACAGTCTCTTGGTGACACACTCTTCTTAATCCTCAGTCCTGAGAGCAGCTTGTTAGGGACTAAGTGTTTGAATCATCCCCAGATTCACATGCCAAGGCTCTGGTGCTAATGTAGCAGGGCTTTTGGGAGGTAATGCAGTTTGGATGGAGGTAGGAGGGGGATCCTCAAAGTGGGATTAGAGCCACTAAGGAGCTTGTTCTCACTCTATCCAGTGAGGACACAGTAAGAAGGTGGCTATCTACAAACCAACTAAATCTTCACCAGGAAGCAAACTGGCAGACACTTTGATCTTGAACTTCCAGCTTCCAGATCGGTGAGAAATGAACTCCTGATGCTCAAGCCACTCAGCCTGGGCTAGCTGGTAAAGCCTTGGGAACAGACTAAGGTGACTCTCTGCAACTTTGCTGAATGACCTTGATTATCACCTCCTCCATCTGGGACTGACTCAGGGCCAATCTATGAGAGTGAAAGGAAAACTTAGAAACCAAGGCAAAATGGAGAAGACAGCCCACGGCACACAGGAAACTGGGGGAGCTACGGTGAAAAGGTTGAGACAGCGTACACTAGGCATCTGCTGCGAAGCAGCTGGAATGAGCCCCAGTGTGGCCATTGAGCAGGAAGCAAAGCGGCCCCCAGCCTTACAGTATGCTAATGGGGCCCTCACTGAGTGCAGAGATGCCGTCAATCAGATCACAGAGCTGAAGAATGAACCTGCCAGTTACTGAGTCACTGAGGAGAGCAAGCTGCAAAGCATTTCACACAGCACAGAACCATTGATTTTTTTTCTTTCCTGTTTTGAGTCCATAAAAACATCTCCTTAAAAAAAAAATCTCCTTTAAAGGTGACTTTAGTGATCTGAACCTTCAGCAATACGAGGACAAACAAATCATCTTCTAAGAAGCTCTTGAAATGTGGGGGCCTTCATGATCCTTGGAGCACAGCCTTTAACAGGGCTCCTCCAGTGTCCATTCAGGCAACAGAAACACGAGGGGGATTTTAAGAAGAGTCAGGTGGTGTGCCTGTGTATTCATTTTCTTCCTATGTGTAAACACAAGCTCCCATTCCGGACAAGCTCCAGAAATGTGTACCACAAACCCCAATTAGGGGTTCAGACTGAGCCACAGAGCTTCTGGGGACCAGGGCCCAAGATAAGAACACACTGCGGGGGTGGGGGGTGGGGGGGTGGCTTAGCAGTCCTGCAGGCAGGCAGGCAGCCCCATTAGGAGCCACATGGTAAAGCTGTCAGGTGGGAGTCCTGGGCAGGAGTGACAGGCAGACAAGCAGAGACAGCAGCTGGAAGGCGCACGCCCCTTGCTCTCAGCTCTTAAGAAGTCGGTCTTGACTTCCGATACGGAAAAATGTCAGCAGCGTCCTGCTTCGTGAAAGAGCTCACACTATGAAGAATATACCTCTTGTGAAAGCAGGATGCCATTTTTTGATGAGAAAAATGTGCGTGTGAGCATGTGCATATGCACATTTCTTTTGCTCACACACACAAAAAGATGTTGGAAGGCTACATATTAAAATGATAATGGCTGTCAGGAGATGGCTAAACTAGAGGCACTTTCTGTATTAATTATTTTATAATGAATCAATGCCTCTCCTTCCATCCATCTCCAGTCTGTCATCTGCTCCACAGGAAGCCTTCCCTGGCATTCTTGATGAGGAAAATGCCTCTTCCCAAGAGCTAGTTCTCTTTCCTCACAGTATACTATCCTCTCACGAGAATCTTCTGCTAGTGCCCACCTCCTCCCACAGCACAGGGACCATGGAGGGGACTGGCTTTGTTTTGAGCAAGGACTTTGCTCTGTAGCAGTAATGACAATAACAGCAATGGCCTCAACTATAGCAACAGTAACAAGGACAGTGGTATGGTAGCAAAACGGATTTGAAAAGCCCCATATACTAAGAACTCCAGATGCAGTGAGAAGGCTGTGATCTCCATGTCTCTGACAGAGAAATTCCCACATAGAAAGGCTGTATCCTCAGCACAGTTCACACAGATTCTAGGCACAGAAAGCCCAGATAGGTGCCCAGGAAGAGACCCCCACCCCCACCCCGAGTTCACACTAACCAGGAGGGTGATGTACTCTCTGCTTGTCCAGCATGTAACTCAGCATCCAAGGATGCCTGAGAAATACCTGTTGAATAAAAGATTGTTTAGACGCCCCCCCCCTTTTTTTAAATTAATCTCGAAAAGGTTATCTCCATTTTTGGACTGTGGGAAATTAGAAAAAAAAATGACTCCCTGAGGAATATAATTTTTTTTTTTTTTTAAGAAAAAATATTCTAATACAGACAGCAGTGCTTCCCTTAAAGGAAAAAAAAAAGCTCCAATCATTCAAGTCCCCGTGTTTTAATTTTCTTGAGTGCAGAAGGCTGCAAAGACCAGCAGGGTTCAAGGCCATTGTCTTTGGGGCTCAAATTTCCATAGCTGGATGTAGACAGGGTTTCTGATTCCACATAAGTAGCTAATCAAAGAGAAAGACAATACTTCATGTGAAAATCCTTCTGATCTTACTTCAAGAGGGCCAGGCCCTGGAGAGCAGAGGGGTAATGACTGCGAAGGTTAAGACATGCTCGGCACTGGGTGTGCTGTGTGAAGATTTGGGTAGAATCATGCAGGGATAGGACATTATCAAGTCTGCCTTTAAAAAAACAAAAACAAAAACAAACAGGCAGAAGTGGCTCTATTTGCATGGATTTAGCAGAATGTGACCGTCTGTGGAGCTAACGGGCCCCACGTGTATAGTTATCTGGAAATATTTAACGGATTAAGACCGTACGCATTGGCAGACAGACCCATTTAAGTCTTTCACATGATAGGAATCCTCCTGGGTCAAACTCGACATGCTGGCACCATGCCAGGTTAAGGCAGGAGCTGGAACTGGCCTAATTCAGGCCTCTCCATTCATTTCCAACCAGGAAAGCAAGCGGCCTCTCCTTATAGCTCATTGTTTCAGGATTAGCGCGTGTAATGCCAGGGGCCGGCTGAATACCGATGAGATGGGGCCTCACTTCATTATGCATTTGATGTGGTTAAACTGCCACCCCATTTCAAAGCCTGCAGAAGCCACTGTACCCCGCCAGCGTGGCCTACAAATGGAATACAAAAAGAGTACTTCACTGGTTGGTGATGAACTGATGCCTTTCCCACTCCTTCTAAGCAGTTTAAAACCAGGAAGGAAAGATGTATTTTTCTCCCAATTCTCTTGTGCCTAAGAGTAAGAAAAGAACACATTTCCTACCATTCCCACCATTCTTGGCTCACGCCAATGATATTAACTACCTCAGCGAAGCCAGATGCATCTATCCCTGCCAGAGCCGCTGAGCAGATCCAGCTACCAGGCAGCTGCGAAACAGTCCAGCAATCTGTCAGGATTTAATTAGGCCAGCTTTTGGATGGGATGTGCTCCCCGCTCCACCTTAGGATGAACACTTTTGCAAAAGTTTGGGATGGGCTGACTATGGCATACAGTATCCTGGCTTCTGATATCATCTGATGGTAGGCAGTAGCAGGGAGCGGGTCCCTTTTCTTTATGGGACCAACCCTAAAGACATGGCTCAGATATGGACCTGCAAGAGTGACTTTTATGCACAGATACAAAATTAACAGAAATGCATCTTTGGCCTTCAAGTCCAATTCTTCATCTCACTGCCTGGTGATTGAGGTGGGGAGGTACAGAGGGACTTGGAGTACATTTTCCTGGGAAGTGTGAGGACCTGAGTTCAGACTCGAGAGCACACATGAAAAAAGTCAGGTGTGGTGGTGTGTGCTCACAATCCTAGGGCTGCGGAGGCAGAGATAAGCAGACCCCTGAGGCTCACTGGCTAGCTAGCCTAGCCTATTTGCTAAGTTCTATGTCAATGAGAGACCCTGCATTAAAAAATAACATGGATGGCTCATGAGGAATGTCATCCAAGGCAGACCTTTGGCATCCTTATGCACATGAATACATGTGTTCTCACACACACATATGTGCTCCCCCCCCCCCACCCCAGTGACCCAAGATCTGGCCCTAACACACACAGGCACTGGTCTGGTGAACCACACCTGCGAGTTGTTTTGTTGTCCTTCAGTCTGGCTTTCAGACTCATTAGTCATTTTCTCTCTGCTTGACAATGTTCACTTTCTATTCAGTTATTCTTCCCAGCCTCTGAGCCTTCATAATGAAAAGCTCCTTGAATGTTAGAAAGGGATTAGATGCTGTGACTTCAGGGGACAGCAATAGAGGATCAGTGGGAACACCACAAATGGCCAATAACAAGGGATTAGTCAGACCCTGCACAGTGACAAACAGTGGCCAGGTGTGACTGGAATTGGCAGTCTTCACGGGGTGCCTGAGTCCACAGAAGTCGGGTTTCCAGAATAATGTGTGACACAAATAACCTATTTTAATAGGACTCTTGTAGGAAAATATGGAACTGTCCCCATTAGCTCATTCTAAAGCCTCCTGCTATTGTGAACGTGGGTAATGGTGGTGATTGCGACTGTAGCTGACAGACGGCCCACATCCCAACACCATTCTCAATGTTTTCTATGGTTCATCTGTCTTCCTCACTGTAGCGATCGATCCTATCACAGAAATATCATTGTTCCTACTGTACAGGTGGGCAAGACAAGGCAAAGAGTATGTGTGGTGTTGCGGTAGGGCATTATCGCTACAGTGTGGAACCTGCCCAACAAGGCCAGGAAGTGACACACTCAGCTGTGTGCTCTACTCAACTCCATACTCAATCGCTTCAGTTTTCTGAGCAGCAGGGTCCATGTCACCTTGGTTGCCACTTACTGGAAGTGAAATAATGCTCACCACACGCAGATCTTGACAAGTACATTATCTACTTAGTGGACAGACCCATGCACCCCTACATCAACAATGAGACTGCTTTAGAGAGCGAAGATACTCAAGCCGAGACAGGCTACGGAGTCTTTTGTTCTTCTGGCTTAAGGCTGTGGCTGAGTCCTGAGACCATGGGGACTGTGCCAGATCTCTGGCCACGGTGATGGGCTGCAGTGAGGGAATCATGGACCCCTGGATAACAGGTTGTCTGTAATCACCAAGACTCCAAACATGTGAGGAGAGAACGCAACACTTGGCTGTGACCCAGGTTGCAAAGTGGCACCTGCAGGCACAAAGCCACCTGAGGAGACACTTGTGAGGGCGGTTGACAGAGGCTCCTGAGTCTGCATGATACCTCTGGAGTTACTTTCCTGTGCTACTTACTACAGGGTGGGCTTGGGTGTGTGACCTGTATGGGCTGTAAAAGAGCTGAGTGGCCCCCTTCCCTGGGTAACTAAGATAAAAAGGGATTTGCCCCACTAATCCATAATTGACTTGCAAGGTAGAAATCAATGTGTTTTTTTTTTCCTAAAAATTATTGAGTATTGGGCCTATTTGTTACCACAGCATGACCTGACATACACTGATTGATACAAAGAGGTAGGCCCATACCTAAGTGGTTTATAATGTCATGAATCAGCAAACTATACACATGAAATCAACAGAGAGAAGAGAAACAATATTTAAGCAGCTAAGGCCAGATGTGATACTAAGTGATGTTTGTGAATTAAGTTTTCTAAAAGGCAAGCTAGACTTCTTATTTTTACCATTTTATTGTGTGGGTGTTTTGTTTGCATGTCTGTGTACCACACGTGCATGCTTGCTGCTCCCATAGGCCAAAAGAAGAGCACTGGGTCCCTTGGAACTGCAGGTATAGGCAGTTTTGAACAGCTATGTGGGTGCTGGGAGTTGAACTTGGTCCTCCAAATGAGCAGCAGTGCTCAGGACCGCTGAGCCGTCTCTCTAGCCCCACATGTGAGTTATTTTATACTAATGTCTGATGTTATCTCTTTCTGACGACATTCACAATGCACAGCTCCCCCTCCCATGGGTGAATTACAACACTGAGTAAGATATACCATTCATGAGATCTCTCAGCAGGGAAACTGCAGAGGCAGGACTCGAACCCAAGTCCATTAGTTCTCCAAATCCTGAAGGCCTTTCCCACAGTACACAGGGGCTTTGCTGGCCCGGGAACCTGATGTAAAACTGCAAGAGGCCTGAGCCGGCTGTAGTGTGAGGAGCCAGCAAGACACAGAGGGTTGATTAGGGTGCAAGTGTCATGGGAAGCCTTGGAAAACAGTGGCTTGATTTCAACTCTGTTCTTAAGTGATACTTTTTAAGAGGGAGTCTGAGGGAGGGGACCCCAATAATAAACAGCAGACAGAGGCAGCAGCCACAATGGTGGAAGAGGAAAGTTCCTGCTTGGACAGAGTAGAGGAAAGGCAAGAAGCAATGTCTTAAATAACAATGTCTTAAATAACAGGCTAGAGAGTTTTGTCTTAAAACCACAGATGCTCCCCAGCAGGGATGGGCAGTGACAAAAGCAGTGTTTGGGGGAACTCTACAAGATGAGCTACAGCAGAAAGAGAGCCAGTGGCCAGGCAGGAAGGAAGCGGACCTGAAAGGGGTCACAGGCTATGGAAGTTTTAAGACAAGAAAGCAACAGGAACCAATTGCCACTGGGATCAGTAATCCATGTATAGCGACTCACAGGATGTTTGCCACAACCCCAGGGATGCGGCCTCACCCCCTTTTTTCAGAAAAAAGAAGGGAGGCTGCAGAAGGTGAAGTCAGGTGCTACTGGCCACGCCCACCCGGTCAGCAGCAAGTTAGATGTTGGAAGGTTGTTCCATTTGGCTCCACAGCCAGTGCTCAGAACCACTACACAGAGAAGGCCGGCAGCCCTGCAGCCTTGGTAGCTGGCCTCATGCCCGCGACCTCATCTCGGAAAGGGGCCACCGCTATCCCGCCACAGGGTGCCAGGCAGCTGGTTTAGAAACACTGTCTGCATTTGCGGCTTGTAGAGGACGCGTTGTTACCACCCACCCCCTGGATTGAATCCCAGCCGTCTGGGAGAGCAGGAGAATAGAGAATCAATCCTATCTGGCTCCTCAGACGGGCACCATGCGGCTTTGCTTTGAAGACCTGGGCCGCATTATAACAGCCCACAAAGAGGCCTTGTGATGCCTGCCTGTGACCCAAACCCATTCGGAAGGCACCTCTGCTGCCCCCTCAGCTTTGTGGTTGACCAAAACGTTCAGAATTAGATTTTTCAATAGACGGCCCATGCCGCAGCTATCCTGCAGAGAAAGAAGTCAGGTCACCGGCTTCTGAAATGTCACCCCGGCATCTGTGCTTCCTGCACGGCAGAGGCTCCAAAGCCGAGAGCCGGCTCCAGAGAGGTTCCGCACGCCCAGGCCATCTGCTGCGCGGCCGAAAATACTTGAAAGAACCCTTTCTCCCACAGCTCAGTTTTAGAGCGCACGGGCGGCTTCAGCTCACGGCCCTGGCTCTCACCAGCGAGTTCTTGGAATTCTAAAAAAAAAAAAAAAAAAAAACCCAAAACCAAGTCACATTAACAAGCCATGTGCCAGCGCAATTTAGAGAGTCTAACTGCTGTGTGAAGCTTGATCAAAGTAACAACATTCTCAGACTTTCCTCTCCTAGAAGCAATCATTTCCCCTGATTGCTGTGAGATCGGGTCTCTGGATATCTCCAAGTAACTAACTTATATTACTTCCTTTTATTTGCGCTCGTTAGGAATTACCCACTGTCTTCCCACTGTGGCACATGAGGACTTGGCTGTTACTCATCATCATTCCTGCCCTCATCATGCGCATGCCCCTTCTAATCTCCCGGACTAGATACACCTTCAGATACCCATTGCTTTTGTTACCTCAGGCGAGGAGATGCCATGAGGTGGATCACAGTCTAGTGTAGCTTAAACCTTTTGGGAAAACCTTTTGGGGTTTTTCGCAGTTCATACAGCCCTCCTCATTTGTTTCGTATCCTATATATTTCTCATGAATCCAAACACAAAACCATCTCCAGCTTTGCCCATCTTCTCTCTGTGTGTTTTAAGCCATTATGTATCTATCAACTGAAAGTCCCAGAAAACAAAACCAAACCTCAATGATCTAGAGAGTTGGAATGTTCTAGGTACAAAGTCAAAGTATATTGGTCCATCTTTAGCCCACCTAGACAGCCATTTGCCTACCTCTGTGTGTGACTTAAGACCCCTGTGACTATTCATTTGGGATGTATGATCAGATGCCGACCTTCCACTAACTCAAAGCTAAGATGCCATCAGACAGCATCTGAGACCAATCACAGAAGGCTCCTTGGTTTGCTGTCTAACTGCCGACTTGATGTTCCAACAGTGGATTTAAAAGGTGTATTGAGGGGCTCGAGAGATGGCTCAGTGGCTCAGGGCACTGGCTGCTCTTCTAGTGAGTGGTTCTCAACCTTTGGGTTGTGACCTCTTTGGGGTTGAATGACTCTTTTCACAGGGGTTGCTAAGACCATCAGAAAACATAGATATTTACATAACACGTCATAACACTAGCAAAGTTATAGTTATGAAGTAGCAACAAACAATAATTTTATAGTTGGGGGTCATCAAAGCACAAGGAACTGTACTAAAGGGTCACAGCATTAGGAAGGTTGATAATCATTGTTTTAGAGGACTATGATTCAATTCCCAACATCAACATGGCAGCTAACAGAAGTCTGTGGCTCTAGTTCCAAAGAATATGACGCCCTCTTCTGGCCTCCAGGGGCACTACACACACATACAGGCAAAACACCCATATATGTTTAAAAAAAGTGAGAAAACATATTTTGAGTTATGATTACTAACTATAAAATCATCATGAAACTGCTACCATGTTGGAATGTGGTATCTGGAGGAGCCTGGATCTATGTTCCTGGGCCATGGTCACCCACAATTGGCTCTTACAGATGTGACAGCTGTAGTGTATATGTATATGTCCTATTAATTATTTTGCACAGGAACCTACCCCTAGCTATGGAATCACCCTAGTCTTGACTGGGGATTCACAGACCTGCTGTACCCCTGCATCACCACCCTGTGTGTCCCTGTTCACTCCCACTAAGGTTGGACTTCCAGTTTCCCACACCTAGTGTCTTTCTCTCATTTCCCCACTTAGTTTTAGTAGTTCTTTGGAAGGCCTCTATTCATTATTTCTGAGTTCTTTATGGTGTAGAGTCTAGGAGAAATGTTTTTGCTTGGGGGTTGTCTTATGACCAATGTTGTTCAAATGTTTGATAGGACTTTGAGTTTTGTACCCTTCAAGACCTGTTTCCACTCTTGCTTTTGGTTTTTAATGCCCTCTCCAGACACTTTTCGGATCTCTCTCTTCTGTCGCTGCTCAGAGGTTTCATGATGATGTGCTCAGCATGGTTTATGGTCATTCACTGATGAAATCTCATGAGCCCCTTTCTATCTAAAAAGCACTGTTCTTTTAGCTTGTGGGAAATGGTTTTCAATTTCTTTCGAGAATTTCCTGTTACTTGCATGTAAATCTCCTAACCAGGTCCTTGGTTTCTCTTATGTTTCTGTCTTATTTTTCTATTCCTTTGTGATCTTGTACTTTCTCAGACATAATCTCAAATTGATTCTCCAGAACTTTTAATATGTTAAAATCTCTCTGAGTTAAAAAGGAAGAGAACATCCTGCTTTTATTTCAAGATGCGACTTCTGCAGTTATCTCCCAGAGCTTCAACTGTGGTCTGTGTCCTCCCAGATGCTATTCTTTTTGCGTGCGTGCGTGCGTGCGTGCGTGCGTGCGTGCGTGTGTGTGTGTGTGTGTGTGTGTGTGTGTGTGTGTGTTATATGCAAGTCTTTCATACAAATGTCTGATGATCCTTGGTGGGTTGATAGTTTTTAAAATGGTTTATTTCTAATTGTGTGTGTACACATACATACATACATGGGCACAAGTGCCCGCAGAGGCCGACTCTGATGCTAGATTCTCCAGAGCTGGAGGTACAGGTGGTTGTAAGCTACCCAAAGTAGTTACTGGGAATTGAACTTGGTCCTCTGCACTAAGCACTCTCAACTGCTGGGCTGTCCCTGCATGCCACGGGCTTATCAGTTTTGCTCTTAACCACAGAGCCATCTCTCTTCCCCGGGCTTATCAGTGTTAAGTGTGGGGCCCTAAAAAGTTCTTATTGTGATTTGGTGACTAAGGGGTTCCCAACCAGGTGAATAAGCTGGAGATACTTGATCCCTAAAGCTGGCGATTTTCCCTGCAGACCTTTCCTAAACTATGTTCTGGAAACTGATTTAAGGAAAAAGACTAGTAGTCTGAGGTTCATTTCGTCAACTTGTGTCAAATCCCTGTTTTCAGAAAGCCGTCCCTCCGCAGCCACGCTACGGTCTGGTATTCTGCACACATTTGCTCCCTTCACAAGAGAGCAAGCTCTGGCTGCCAGCCTGGTACAGGGTGGGGAGCAGCAAGCATGAAGGCTTGTGCAGGAGATTTCAACCAGTCTTCCTGCTGTTTGGACCTTTGTTTCTAGAGTTATATCGCAGGTTGTAATTCCTAGGCCTTCTGGAAGGAAACCTGGTGGCTTCTTGGTTCCCATAAATGCCAGCTTCTGTTTCCCGAGTCGAAAGTCAGTTACTGCCCATCTTTTTATTTTCTAGCTTGCACATTTTGTTGCTATTTTCCCCCTCTAGTAGACTACCCTTTAAAAAGCCATTTTACTGAATGTCTAGGAGGAAACAGGAGGATGTGTGTGCTCAAGCTGCCATCTTAAATGAGAAGTCTTAGAGGCAGGCTGCCCCACTGTCCTGCCATTTACCTCCCTGAACTGCCTGGGGCAGCTGGCTTGGCAAAGATGACATTAAGTGGATTCTGTTCATCTTGTGTGGTGGGTACCAGCGTCTACTAGATACGGCATGCTTTCCATCAGGAAAAGAACACGGGGCCATGGATAGAAACAGAGGGGTTAATTCCAGCTGATTACCACTCGTTGTGATACTTGGTCTCACTTGTAGCCTCAGGATAATAAAGTGCAGCCCTACACACTTTCAGGGTTCTTAGCAGGATCAAACAGGATAATGGCTGTGAAAGCCCTTCAGAAACACAAGGCTTTGCTATTACTTAAAACCTCACTTTCATCGTCTGGAATTCAACCTAAGTTATTTGGGTCTGTCTGCAGGAGAGAGGCCTATCTCAGGAATCATCTTGCAGCATTCAAAAGATGTCCTTAGTCACACAGACAAGTGACATGTGTAGTGCTCCTTACTCCACTGATCGCATTTGCAGAAGCCAGCCAGGTTCCATGGCACTCAAAGCAAGCACACACAGAATCCAGGATAGGATCTTCTGCAGGGAGCCCATTCCACAACGGGTCTGTTTCTCAGCTGAACTATCTGCCATCTTGAGTGAGGTCAGCAACACTGGAAGAAGTGAGTAACTAAACAGTGGATATATTCTAGTCATTGAAAAAATGGAATAGCAGCAGGAAAGGTAATTCCACAAAAAGATACCCAATGCTTATCAAGCAGTAAGTACAAGATTCAGAGCCATCAGTCTGATCCCATTCCTACAATAAGACCCTCAAACTCTGTGTACCTGTGCAGACATGTTTATATCTCTCTGTCTATATTGCATATACAAATATACATACATTCATACAAAAGATTAGGTTGCTGTCCAACCACAGTACAGCGGCCAGTTCTGTAAAAGGGGTTCGGGGGAAAGGCATGCTGACATGAGACTTTTTCTTTTTACTCTATCCAGTCTTGAGCTGTATTTCTGATTATAAAAATGAAAAGGTCAAACATCAATGAAAACATTTAAAAAGGAAAATGAAATTCGAGAAAGTCTCCACCTATTTTTCAAATGAAGGTAATAAGGAAAAGATGGACCAGATGTAAAGACTGGGTCCCAGGTTAATTCGCTGGAGCTGGGATCATGTCATACACTTGTGCCAGAGATGGTAAGCAGGTGTGCTTTTTCCAGCTAGTAACCACTGATGGGTGCCCCATGGGTTGTGACAACCTCCTATACACCTACCTAAGTTCTACTATAAACGTATGAGGGAGAATAATTCATTTTCTAAAATGGGATGTAATTCCTACATTTTACATATACAGTTCAATGACTCCTGAAAAATGCGTGTACCCAGGTAACTCAAACAGGGAACTAGTTTCACCAAATTCCCCAGTTGTATGCAGATATACAGATATATGAGAAGGGGCTCACTCTACCATGGTCAAGTGCATGAGCATGTGCTTGGTACGGACTTCATGTTTTATTAATCCTGAGTCAAGACCTGCTTCATGGCATCCAGTCTAACACCTGCATTTCCCAGGGACTTTCTGATTCTAGGTATTCCTATCCTAGGTGTCTCCTGGCTTGCTGGCTCACATGTGTCTTGGCAATGAACAGGATGATCCTAGACCACACATGCAATCAGTCTGGCAGGGCTATTCAGGCTGTAAAGCTTTCTGGAGGTGGACCAACTGTTCCAAACAAGCCCCTTTCCAAATGGGCCTGTTAGCTCCCATGACTCACTGAACAGGAGCATCCTGCAGACACTGCCAGTACCTGCACACAGTCTCTCCGGGCTGGCACAGTCATCCTAAGAGCGCCTGTGGGAGTGCGTACTGCACTGTAAGCATGCCAAACGATCTACCTTTACAACACCACTTGGTGCTTCGGTTCCCTTTACTTCACCAATGAAGACCTCAGGCACAGAGATGCATGGAACAGGCACAAGGGGAAGCAATTCGGTGAGAGGTCTGGACTCTAGAGTCTTCTCACAGCTGTAAGGCTGTATGTACTTCCATTCAGAGAGGGGCAGGCACACCAGTGTTCATGTCCCCTTCTGGCTTTTGGACTACTGCTTTCTGTGCTAGACTCTGTGGCCTCCGCCCAATCCATAAAAACGTCAAGCCCATCTTTCTTATCAAGAGGTAAACATACAGCCATCTAGGTATCGCCAGGGCCACAAAGGGGTCTCTTAGCTCTGTCTAGACACAAAACCAACAGAGTGTAGTGCATAACCATACTTTATAGCCAGAGGTTTTTTATCTTGTTTCTTCCCCGGGGAATTGGCTGATAAATCTGGCACTGCAGGTGGAGAGGAATGTGTGCTTTCTGGAGTGACTTTCACAAGCAGAGTAAAGGGCATATACTAACGTGGCAGAGAGAGGCATCCTTCAGGATGGGTGGCAATCCCCTCTCAAGAGGCCAATTAATCCATTTGAAGGAATAATAAAAACGAGAGTGATGGCGACCAGGCACAGGCTGACTACCCACTTTTCAGTGAAGGAAACCAGACTGCTTTTATCAGCTTGCACACTCCAGTTTCTGTGAAGCACACAGGCCACCCTGCGCCACTGCATTAATCAGACTGGATTAGCACCTAGAGGAACAGGAGGATTCAGAGAGGGAAGGGTAGCCTGGGGGCAGCTGATCAGTGGTGGGTCCTACTCACCAAATTCCCATCCTGCAAGCCTCCCAACCTTTATGGATCCCCATTGTCTCCTTCTAAAAGCACAGTTTGACCTGTTCTTTAGTACACTAAACTAACTGTTGCTGTGAGCCCCAAGCTCTCTTAGCTCAGACTCCCAGAGCCACCTGGGATATCAGAGGTTCAGGGTGTGGGTCAGGGTCAGGAAGTGGGCCCTGCTATAGCAGGCCATGGCAGAGGTTCTGTTCTGGCCTTCTAATCCCAAGCCTGGACCAGACTGACCAGAGCACAGACCTGGTTATGCAGGGTGACAGAGTCAAGAAACTCGCCTACTGGGCAAAAATATGAAAAACAGAAGTTCTAGAAAAAAAAATCTGGAGCAAAACATTTGAAAAAGTATCTTAATAGCACCGACGAGGTGGCAAAAAGGGAAAGCGTCGACCTGCAACCAAAGGCATTTTCCTCTCCTGAGAATAAGTTAAGTTTAAAAAAAACTTGAGTTCCCATTTTGCTAATGACAGAGGAATCCAAGTCAAGATGTTCACGGAAAGGGAGTCTAAAGGAGGTCATCCTCTATGCTTAGACCCCACAGAGCTAACTCTTCGGCTGAAGACAAACCCCAGAACTCAATCTCTTCCTCCACAGCCACGGCATTATAGGGAAGCTGTGTTTCCAAGAAGTACAGGGCAGATGATGAAAAATATATCCCCATGGGTGGCTGGATCGCACAGGCTGTGCACCTCGGGCTTGTGCCCTCTGGAGGCCGAGGGAGCGTCACAAAGCTCCTCCGGTGTGGTACCAATCCAGCAGGCCTCCTAGGCACCCAGTAGACCCCCACCTAGATCTCTCTTTTCAAATACTCCAAAAGCCTTAGAAATAATTTGTCAAAGACATTGAGTAGCAACAAAAATACCCACAATTCTGACCACAAGTTAACCAGATGAAACAGACACCGGAAACAGATATGTACTTCAAGCACTAAATTGTCAGACCAAACCATGTGTGTGTGGCTGTTTTTAAGTCATGAAGGAAAAGCTTGAATACATCCATCTGCAGAGAATAAACAGCAAGCTACTTTTTACAAAAAAAGAAGAAACAGACCTGAAAATATCCAAATAGAATGAAAATATCCAAATAGAATGCATTGAAATGAAAAATACTATCACTAAAAATGAAGAAAACTCAACAGAGCAGTTGAACAGTAGATTAGACACAGAGGAAAAGAGAATAAAAAAGTTGAAAGATGTGCAGGAGGAATTACTTAGAAAGCAGCAGAGGGAACCAAAATATAGAAACAATTTAGGCACTGGGTTAACAGAGGTGTGGTAGATGATAGGACACTCAAATGACTGTATGGAACAGGGTTACCTTTGGAGCTTATTAAAACCCAGATTCTGGGGTGCTAATCATACCTATTGAGGAACCAAAATAAGACCAAAATGCTACCTAAAACTAAGGCCTAAGATTTCTTTTAGGTGCAGGCCATGAGTTACTGGAATAGGCCATGAGTTGCTGAAACCAGTCAGTCCAGATTCCAGAAACCAGGAAGTGTAAAAGCACAGAGTAACAAGGTAGTCACGAGGTAATGACTGCCGGACTATGGGATGTCCTCTCCCTGGTTCCCTAGGTAACTGTTTGACCACAGAATATCCCAACCCTAGTCTCCATAGTGACTGTGTAATCACCAGATGTCCCCACCTGGGGGCAGCCAATGAGAAATGGTGACGGGCAACCACCCCCTTAGAAATAAGATTAAACCATGATTTCTAGAAAGTCCCTAGAAGCGAGCCAATCAGAATTGTACCTGTACTAGCACCCCTAAATGATGTAACCTTGTGGCTTTTGCCTTTAAAACCTGAGCTTGCAGAGAGGCGCAGGCACTTCCTCCAGCCTCCACTGCGTTGGATCTGTTGGACAAAGTCCCTGCCTAGGCTTGTATTGCTTTTGGATATCCCGAATTAAACCTTGCTTTTGCATTCCAGCATGCTTGTCTTCGGTGGTCTCTCTGGGGGGTCTCGATCTGGGCACAACACTATTTGATTCTTTGAGACCAAATACAGTCTCAGGAATGTGTGATGATAACAGGTATGAGGTCATCCACACCCTGACAAATACTGAAATTGTGTGAAACTCAGGTGCTAAACTTGTCCTTTGGTCCAAACTGGATTTAGTGTTTCCTCTTAATGAATGGACATTTCTTTTCCAAAGTAGCAGGGTAGAATCAATGTATTTTACTTTAATCTAATAGTTTAGACAGAAAAGTATGTTTTTTCTGTAGTTTCAATGTAAAATGTTGCCCGCAGGCTTGTTTCTGAATACTTTGTTGTGTGGGAAGATGGTGGACCCTTGGAAAGGCAAAGCCTCAAAGAAAGAAGTGGGTCACTGAGGGCAGGCCTTGTGGATTTAAAACCTGGTATAGCTTCCTGTTTGCTGTCTGCTTTCTGAGTTCAAACACACTCAGCCAGCTTCCTGCTCCCCCACAAGGCCTTTCTTGCCTGCTGTTACGACTTTCCAACCATGATGGACTGTCTCTCTCCAACTGTGAGGCAAGATAACTCCTTTCTCTTTTAAGTTGCCTTAGTCAGGACATTTTTATCATAACAACAAGAAAGAAGCTAAGAAACTTTTGAATGCTTCAAAGCCAATGATTTTTTGAGAAGCAAACAAATACCCATACCTTTGCTTTGAGTTTGAGGAAATTTACCACCATAACTTGTTTTTCGTATAAGTACCTGCTGTTTGTCTTTCCACTCACAACAGCCTGTGAAGAGTATATCTCGTTTGTAGACTACTGCTGTGTCTCTAGGCTAGATCTCTTAACCTTCCTGTGTCTCACTCACTGTGGACACCTCATTATCTATAGCCCCAATGATGGGCCTCAATGCTCAGTATAGTTCCTGATACATTTAAGTACTGAAAAATTGGAAGCCATTTTTAATGAATAATGACTCCATCTCTTGAATTCCACCCCAACTTGATCAATCCTGTTTTTTTCTCTCTCCAAATTCCTACTGCTTCTTCAAACATGGCAACCTCCTGACAAGTGTCCTAGCTCGGCTCACTGCTTAATGCTTAATAATGTCAAGTTCTTCTTCATTGCAGACAAAAACTAAAAGCTGTCACGATTAAATGGCGATACACAGCCCCTGGTCATTCCAGGAATGTCTTCCCAAAGATGCAGAAGATGGCAGATGAAGGGGAAGGCATAGCTTGTCATCAAGGCTTGTTTACAGAATGGTGTTCTGTTACATCAAGGTCTGTAGGAGCTTCGGCAGGGAACCGAAGGCAGAAAGATGTCCATGGGTGAGTGAACAGAAGCTTATGCAACTACGGAGGATGAGTAGAACCAGTCTCTCAGGAGAGTAACTGTTCCAACAAGCAGGCAACATTGCCAGCTGGAAGCTTGCCCTCCCCCCCCCCATCTTCTTGATGGGGAGCAGACTGGGGTGAAAGTGAACAAGGAAGAAAATCTTGATGCTAAAATTTTGAGCCCACAGGATCAAATTCAGATCACTCCAAGATACTGTACTAATAGCAACATTTTTCTGCTTCCTCTCACTGGATGTCCTGCAGATATATGAGAGTGTGAGTGTATGTTTGAGTATGAATAGTCAATTGTCATAATGACAATCACACACGTCACTCCCCCACACTCCCCCACAAGGTCCCTTCCAAGCAGAAGGGATGTGGAGCCACTTCCTGTGTAGAGCTGATCAGTTTCTTCCCCTAGTTCTCACAGGCAAGAGTTTGTGCTCAGCTGTTTCTACTGCTCCAATGTAGCTAGGCCCCTCCTTTCTGTTAGATACAGCCTGGATCAGTGGCAAGGCCAGAGTCAGGACGGGAGGACATTGTGTAAGGTGTTTCCTAGCAGGCAAGGCCAGTCAGGCTGATATCCCATTTCTCATGCTTAGGGAATCTCTGAGCTAGGGACATGTTTGAGCACACTCAACAGTGTGTGTGTGTGTGTGTGTGTGTGTGTGTGTGTGTGAGAGAGAGAGAGAGAGAGAGAGAGAGAGAGAGAGAGAGAGAGAGAGAGAGAGAGCGCGAGAGAGCGCTGACAACTGGTTCCCATCCCATCCCCCCACAAGGCATTCTTATTAACAATTTAATGACACTTTACGTTTTCCAAGTGTTATCCAGCCATTAATAATTGAGCAACTTTCCAAAACAATATTCGGCTGCCTTCTCGGGAGAGAAAACTGTAATTAGAAATATGGCAGGCTATTCAAAGAGGCCACCTTTAATTAGTTCGTTTTCATTTAATTTAGGTAGGATCTTCAGAAAACAGCTTATGAAGGAGATGCCAGGATGTTCCTAGATTTCCTCATGGAGCCTAGGGTTCTGGCTCCTCAACTCTGGAGCCCAGATGTCTAATGACATTGTGTTGAGTCTGTGCCCTCCCCAGCCCGGGCCCAACAGATGCATTCCCTTGATTCTATTTACTCATCTGCAAACTGTGGAGAAATAGGTTACCTACACCTCAAAGGTTCATAAGCCGATTACTGGCGGGTGATGCTTATCCAGCGCTTAATAACGCAGAGCCCAGCACATATAACACATGGGGAAAAGGTGGCTTTGGAAACCCCCAAACCAATTTTAACATCGAGTACCCCAAGGGAGCATGAAGGCAAGGAAGACTTCCTTTTTCACCTAGTTCTGTAATTCTCAGAAATTTTTAGTCTTGGGTATTCATTACTTTAGTAGTTAAGTAAAACTACTTATTATTTTTTTAAACTAATCATAGATTTCAAGAGACACCAGAAGGGAATACATTTTACTGGAATGTTCAGGTTGGAGGTGAGGCAGGCAAGCACAGAGAATAGCTGAGCAGCATGGAGCTCTGCCTGGACTGGGTTATGAACAACCCCGTTTCCTAAGAATGCACTTGGCTGTCCAGAGCCTTCACCCCTACGTACTATGCACACACATCCTCTCCAAACAATGCAACCATGAGCCCCACCCACCTGCATCAGCCCCCCCCCCCTTTCTGAAACGTCGAGTATGTTTTTCTTGTTCTAAGGAGTATCAATCAAACAGATTCAGTTCAAACACATTTCCACATGTCAAAGTACAGGGCAGGGGTAGAAGTTGATCTGGCCTGAATTGGTTTTAGGTGCATGTGAAATAAGGCAAGACTGTGCCCTCCAGGGAACTTTCAGGGAAAATCCTATATTTACCATCTTATAACTATGCACAATTGGGCAGAACAAGATGAAAATCAGATACATAATGGAAAAGGATATATACCACAATAGAAAAACAATTAAGTGATTTAAAAATGATTCAATAAATCAATCAATCAATCAAAACAAAGAACCATCATCATTATGCCCCCTAGTAAACAAACTCTTCCTTCTCTCTCATCCCATAAAAGAAGCCCCTGCCTCAACAGTAACTGAGGCCCTTGGATATCTCCACACGTGCCTGCTGCTCCTTTGCAGTATATTCTGATCTTTTCTCTCACTTTGCTTTAAACAAAGTTAACTTGGCTTCTCTGCAATCTGTGAGGCTTCTTATTTCACTCCTGGATAAAATGCTAAGAACCTGGAAACACCCAGTTCAGTAGCAACCCCCAATCACTGGTAACAGAGGGGTCTTGAGTTCACTAAAAAGCTAATGATGAACTATAAATGGGGGTGAGTGTTGCCAATCTGTCCTGGAGATCAGCTATCCAGGGCCACATGGTATTTCAAGCAACAATACATCCTGGCTGAGTTATTGATCCTTTCCTTTGGCAATGTGTCCTTCCCGTCTCTTACAGGTGACTCTGCTCTTCTGTTTTTCTTCTTTTCAGTCCAGAAACCCTGGCATCATCCTTGACGCCTCTCTCACACCCTTCATCAATTCCACAAGCACACTGACTCTACTTTCAAAGCACAGCCTGCACCAACCACTTCTCTTTCCACCCTGCCCTGGCTACCGCTCTTTGATGCACGGGCTCCTTTTAGAGCCCCAGAGTTCCACTGGCTATTCCCAGCTCAGCAGCAGGAGCACCTGCCATAACCTGAGATCACATCCAGAACTGAAGCCAGGGTTCCTTCGGGCCAGCAGGCTCCCACCTCCTGTCTGTCTGTCTGTCTGTCTATCTGTCTGTCCACAGCTTACACTATTTCCTATTCCCACTCTGCTTGAGCCAGTAGAACGGCCCTACACCTCCTCCCACATATTTCTCCATGTGTAACCAGTCTGGACAGAAAGTCCACTGAAGATGGAGATTCCTGCCCATCTTACTCACTATTCTATGTCTGGAACTGTCTGTCATGGGACAGATACTCAATGTGTGGCTACTGGGTAAACGGTACCAACAAATAAGAATTCCATGTCTGAATATCCAAGAAAGTCAATTTAAAGGAGGGAAGGGTTAATCTGGATCTTGGTTTGGATCTCGGCTCAGTTGGTTCTGTTGTTTGGGGCCTTGGTGAGACAGGACACTACTGTGGGAAGCCTGTGTAGAGCAGAGCTACTCAGCGAAGGGTAGCCAAAAAGCAGAGGGAGAAACAAGGTGGTGTCAGGGACAAAGAGAGTCCAGTGAACTATTTCCTCCCCTTAGGACCCACCTCCTAAAGCAGCAATTCTGGACCTGTGGGTCGCATATCAGCTATCCTGCATATCAGCCATTCACATTACGATTCATAAATGTAGCAAAACTATAGTTACGACGTAGCAACGAAAATGATTTTATGGTGTGTGTGGGTCACCACAGCATGAGGAACCGTATTAAAGGGCTGCAGCATTAGGAAGGCTGAGAAGCACTGTCCTAATGTAGCCATCCTCTCCCTAAACTCTGAGAAGCTACGAACCCCTGAATGGGCTAACCCATTGGTGAAGTCGGGGTCCTTATGATCCAGTCACTTCTCACAGTCCTACTGTAAGCCTGTGGAGGGCATTTCACGTCCACACTGAACACACGGTGTTGACCTTGACGACCTACCTACATGTGGTTATGTGGTATGTGATTGTGTTTTCTCTTCAAAACCATGCTTCAACCCAAATGTCAAAATTCTTTCCAAAGTGTCACTTTTGAGCTCAGAGAACATGCGGCTGAGGCATTGTCTGAAGTTCACCTCTGGATGCTTGTGAGAGTCACCTAAATTTGATGACTCCTACAGTTGAAAAAGATTACAATAATGGAAATTTGAAATCCCCCTAACATGCCTGTTAAGAGGAGCTTGGCTTTGGCAAGGTTATTTTGTCTCTTCACCACAAATTTGGGTTGGTATTTGTGACTCAAGTTGATGTCACAGGTTTCGGGTGTACACTCACATACATGAATGTGCATGTATATATGTGCCCCTTGCCCCCCCCTCCCACAACTGTTACTGAAAAGTAAAATGAATGACATTTTACAGCTTTGCTTTCCTGGTGGAGACTCCATTGATCACAACTGACATTTACTTAAACATTCGCTAGCAGAAAAATACCTCCTGATTCCACCTCCTTCTGAAAATGCCAAAAACATGTGCCTGAGGCAGTAGGCAGAGGGGAGGGACAGAGTAAAATCATCTATGTACTCCCCTACAGCCATGTTGCTTTGCTAATATCATAACTTTAATTATTTCTCCTGTTCTTGACAGCCCACGTTGTTAGTCTAACCCTCACCCGGTATTGATTCACCTCTGCTAAAAACAAGCATCAGCCAGGTACCAAAAATTGCCTGTTCAAGCTCCTCGCTAGGCCAGCAGCTTATATCATGCATATTAAATCTGGACAGCACTTAGGCAATCCCAACTTTATGATCGTGTTGGTTTTTAAAGCAAATGTTAATGAAATATGCATTACTTATGGCAAATGACAATCCCAGTGGGGCACATTTTAATTAGTGTAGTTTGTTCAAAGAAAAGCAAATTTAATTCCTCCTCATCTGTCACGAGGCTGCCCTGCAACCGGAAGGCAAAGTGAGAGGTGACAGGAAAGAAAACAGATGAGCCCTCCCAGGTGAGGATCCAGGAAGTGTGGGGGAGTGACCAATTCATTTGCAGCCACAGTAGCTCTGAGCTGCTTTTTAACAGTGACACATTTGTAAGGGTGACTTCCCAGACTCTGGGCTCATCTTTCAAGGTAGCAGACCCCAGGAAAGTCAAGCACTGTGGCTTCACAGTGCTGTTCTTAACTCTCCTCATTGCCTATTAACTAGTTAGAGCACTGTGCTAGTTTCTTTGTGCTGCTGTGACGAAGTACCACACCTGGGCTCTGGAGACAGCTTATTCAGTAAAGCTTGATGTGCAAGCGTGGGGCCTTGGATTTGAACCCTGGAACCCATATAAAAGAGCCTGGCATGGTGAGGCACACTTACAGTTCCGGCACTGGAGAGGCGGAGAAAGAAGGACCTCCAGCCACACAGTCAAGCTGAATCAGGGAGCCACACCCAGTGAAGGACCCCATCATCCCCAAACCAGTGCCCGAGCAAACCCAGTGAGAGATCCCAACCCAAAACCAGTGCTTGAGCTAACCCAGGGAGAGACCCCATCCCCAAATCAGTGCCTGAAAAAACCCAGTGAGAAATCCTACCCCCAAACCAGTGCCTGAGCAAATCCAGCAGGAGACCCAAACCCAAACCCAGTGTCCTGAGCAATGATAGCTGAGATTGTCCTCTAGCATCTACAGGCATGCACCTACATGCTCATCTGTATACACACTTTACACCTGTACATGTGTGTACACACACACACACACACACACACACACACACACACACACACACACACACACACACACACACAGAGTAAGTGCCACAAACAGTAGAATGTAGCTTAAAACAACAGTAATATATTTGTTCACAGTTCCCAAAACCAGGGGCCCAAATTGGTGGGTGCCAGCAATCCTTGGCTTTCCTGTGTATCATACCAACCATTCTGTCTTCATGTGTCCTGGGTGTCTTAAGTCTTTGCATCCACATTTCTTCTGTTTTATCTGCCTATTAGTCATGTTGGAGTTAGGGCTCACCTGGACACAGTCCGATCTCAATGGGGTGGTTAAGTTTCTGTGTCCACCTGGTCAGTCTGCAATTCTCCTCTTTTTGTCAAACCACCAGTCAAATTTGGTGCTGTGAAGAAATTACATTTAGTCTGAAAAACATCTAAACGGGAGGCTGAGTAAAGCAGATCATGTGACTGGACCTCACCGAGTCAGTCAAAGCCATGAGGAGAATGACCCAGGTTCTTGCATGAAAAAGTAACCCTGCTTTTTGACTCATGACCACAACATCAGTCCTTCCTTGGGTTTCTGGCTATTGGCATGCCCAGCAGATTTGGAACTACTATGAGGCAATTCCCTGAAGTGAATGAATGAATGAGTCTCTGACTGCTGGTTCCTTGGAGAACTTCACTACATCTGCAAAGACCCTACTCTCAAGTAAGGTCACATGATATTCACAGATCCCCCAGGTGGGCGTGGCTTTCAGCGCAGCACAGACATGGCGGATACCAGAGTCTTGGTTTTCAAAGCCTGTTGCCTGCATCTCGCAGTGGCGTCTCCTGGGAGTCTGAAGAAGATGCAGCCCCCCCCTAACTCCTCCTGGACCTGCTGAATCAGAACCTTTATTTTAACAGATTCAGACAATTTATGTGTGCATTACAGTGTGCAAAGCACTGGACTGCATAATCATGTTTCCAAGCAGTGATGGTGTTTATAATGAAAGGCCTGCAGTCTAGACTCTGTGAAAATCGGATGACTGGAAAGGAACAGGTCAAGGAAGCAGAAATTAAAAAAAGAAGTAGAAAGAGTGGGGGCATTCAATGTAAGTCATTGCTTACTAGTTAACTGGCACGCTCCTTTCCAATAGTTGAAACTGAATATGCATTTGACAAGTGAACCAAGTGGTCTTCTGGGTACAAGGAAAAGCCCCTCAGACAAAAGAGAAAATTTCCATCCCACCTTCTAGCATCTAGACCGCCTTCTCCCTTCTCGTCGCATCAAAAGGCACTGCTGTGCTGGTGTCACTGCTGGGGGACAGTGCTGCGCTCCAGTGGCCAGGTCTTGCTCTAGGCTCCTACTGTAACTCATGTTGACATGAAGAAATGTTTCATTTTCAGATCTATATGTATGAATTTTTAATGAACGGTGTCAAAGAAATCAAATATTTCCCCCTCTATCCCACTTGGCAGAATCAGATTTTGACCCTCTGCCAAACAACCATAAATCATGTTCAGCAGAGAAAGGGGCAGGACCCAGGGGCTCCACATGTGGATTAGCCAGTTAATTTCCTGCTGTCAGACCTTCACCTGAGCTGCCACAGGATGCAGAAGGAGGGAGAGGGAAAGAGGGAGGGAGAGAGAAGAGTGGGGAGAAGGAGGAGAGGGAAACATACTTTGAGGACTGCAAACAGGAGGTGTCCAGTGGTGGCTGACTAAAAGCTAGAAGTCACAAAAATAAATAATAGAGACATTATTATTATTATTATTATTATTATTATTATTATTATTATTATTATTTTGGCTGAAAATGAAGGAGTCATCTCAATCAGAGGACTCTCAGGAATGTTAGCCCCCCCTTTAAGGTTGGGGTGATGTTGATCATTATTGTCAACCTCCTGATCAATGTGACTGGACTTAGAATTACTTTGTGTGTCTGAGTGCACTTCCAGAGAGGAAACTGAGGACGGAAGGCCCACCTCAGATGTGGGAGTATCATGGACAGGGTCCCAGACTGAATAAAAGGGAGAAAGTGAGCTGAGAAGCAGCAGTCATCTCCCTCAGCTCCCGGACTCCAAAATACCACATGCCCGGGCACCTCTCTCTGCCTTGTGATGGACTGGGCGTTCACAGCATGGGCCAAAATAACTTCCTGACTCCTTAGGTTGCTTTTGTCCGGTGTTTGGTAACAACAATGAGAAACGTAACAAATCCACTGTTATGTGTGTGCTATAAAAATACAAATGGAATTGACTGTTTTAAGAGCATTTTCTTAGAAGTTCCATGAACAATGAAAACCAGCAGAGTCCTACTAAATTAAATTGCAATCAACACTAAAGGGAAGCTTCAGTGTTAAGAACAGACACCACATCTTACCTTTGATGTGGGAAGGGTATTTTAAGCAGTAACACCCCATGTTGGCAAAGACACAATAAAAAAAGAGGTCAATTCAATTGCTTGCAGGGGGTGTAAACAGATCTAGTTCAATTTAGTAATAAAAATGCAATGAGTCCTTAGCATGTTTATGGCTGGTATAAACTCTTAAGAATGACTGACCTAAGTCGGGCGGTGGAGCACGCCTTTAATCCCAGCACTCGGGAGGCAGAGCCAGGAGGATCTCTCTGAGTTCAAGTTCAGCTTTAATCCCAGCACTTGGGAGGCAGGCAGATCTCTGTGAGTTCGAGGCCAGCCTGGTCTACAGAGTGAGATCCAGGACAGGCACCAAAACTACACAGAGAAACTCTGTCTCGAAAAACAAACAAATAAATAAACAAAAGAATGAATGACCTAAAGAAGTAACCTAAGATACGGAATTTAAAAAAGCTATTGAAGTCTGTTATGGGGCTAGAGAGGTGGCTCAGTGGGTAAGCCACTTGCTGGGGATGTATTCAGCACCCACATAAACGCCAGGCAACTGTGGCAGCCTCTCTGTAATTCCAGCACTCAGGAGGTAGACAGGGCATCCCCAGAGCAAGCTCGACAGCTAGACTACAGAATCAGAGACCTCTGGATTCAAGTGACAGACCCTACCTTAATAGGATGGAAAGAAACTGTGACACTGATGTCACCCTCTGGCCTCCACACACATACAAATATGCACCCTGACACAGGCAAACACACACAAACACACACACACACACACACACACACACACACACACACACACACACACCCCAAATGCACTACAAAAAAAGAGATTGTTATAGCTCTGTGAATAACAACTTATTGGCAAAACCTACACTAGCAGTCATGTGAGTAATGAAAATAAGGTGTATCTGTTTGAAAGGACATCACATAACCATTAAGGACACTGAGTAAGAGTTTACAAGACGGAGAAATACTTAATGTAAGGGGGGGGGGAACAAAATGCAAAGCAATGAATATCCTAATTGTGAGAACCAGAAGACTCCATTACCTTTGCACAGACAGAAGATGGAAGGAAGGACACCAACTGCTGTAATGCTTACTTATGGAAGCAGGAAACACAGGATTATTTTCCCTTCCTCTATTCTTAAAACACCCTGTAATCACTGTGGTTACTTTCATAATGGAAGCAAGACTTTATTGTGTTTCTGAAAAGCAAATGAGTTGTATAAGATTTAAAAAAGATGTCTTTTTCCAGTTTCAGTGACAACTGAACCCTGGCTAATTCAAGGCGAGGCACATTTGTAACACTGAATTCTCTACCATGACATCAGATCTGGGACACAGGAGAACCTGGCTGGCTGCTTCCATGCAAAGCACCTACCTCTGCTCAAAATGCTTTGCTCAGGAAGTTAAAGGAGTCAGGGCTGTCAGTGTTAAACCACTGGCCTCTCAGAGTCTCACACAGTCACTCCGGTTGTTGAATTCCATTACTTGGAAGAGATCTGCTGTATGGTGCAACTAACAGGTGGATCTATGGACAGTTAGAAACCAGAATGGACAACACTGCTCCTTCCAGGGATCAGCCCCAACAGCATCTTCTTTCCATGGCAAGTCAGTGCACTTGAAATCTATCACCTCTAGATGTTTTTTTTTCCATTCAAGCAAAAAATTTTTGCAGCAGGCCATCTGTTTCTGGAAATAAGGAGCAATTTAAGGACTGATGTAAGGTGCAGGGACAGGGGAACGATTTCATCTGAGCAATGAGTTTATTGATATACTCTCTATGTGGCTGACTCACTCAAGTTCAAATAAAGCGACACTTGAGTGGACCCAAACAGGTTGCAGCAGCAGGAAGAGGAGGGGGAGATGAAGGAGGAGGGGGAAGAGGGGGGAGGAGGAGGTCACTCCTGATGGGCAGACTGTCCCAAATAAGGCATCTTCACAATTTTAATCTTGAAAGCTGAGCCGAGAAGCTCCAAGATGGATAGTGGCGATAGTCACAGACTCTGTCACAATGTCAGCTCTTGTGTAACCTGAAGTCTCACTAAGGGTAGTGGCAGGAGCAATGTCTTAATTCTGTCCTGTTACTGATGTCTCTCCTCCCAGAGGCTCTCAGTGTCTATTTTTGTAAGCAGTGAAGCAGGCCCTGGACAGGGGCAGTGAGGCGTTGCAGCCACTACCGACCCAACGGAAAGAGCTGTGTGGAGTCTGCATGTGTCATCCAGCATCCTAAACCTTCACTTGTAGCAATCAGCTTTGCCAAGAGTCTGCAGATACCATCTTAATATATGCACAGTGATTTATACTGCAAACACCATCCTTTTCAGTTCATGCACCAAATCAAAAGGTTTGTGTTTTTAAAACAAAGTTTGTGGATTTGGTTCTCTCTTTTCATCTTGATGTGGATCCTGGGAAGTGAATTTAGGTTGCCAGGCTGCAGAGCAAAAATTGGACCTGCTGAACAGACTCACTAGCCCCTCTTCTTGCCCTTCCTTCCTTCCTTCCTTCCTTCCTTCCTTCCTTCCTTCCTTCCTTCCTTCCTTCCTTCCTTCCTTCCTTCCTTCCTTCCTTCCTTCCTCCCTTTCTTCTTTTTTTTTTGTAAGGAAAAAAAATCCCTGAAGACTAATGGCCTTCTATATCCCACTCTAGGAAGCTACCATCAGTACTTGAGGAAGTGGTCAAGAGGGTATGTCAGTATATGGACAGGAAAGGAAGAAATCAGATGGAAGTGACATTTAAAAGGGACCCACCTGCAACTCACAGGCATCTGTATCCACATCTCCCCACATCCACTTATGCACACGGTGTACCGGACTATACCCCGTCACACATCACAGGGGAGGAAGGCAGGGCAAGCACTTTACTATGGATCACAGGGACTAATTCAAACCAGCCTGGGCTCTGATCTGCTTCTGTGCTGAGGATTAGGAGTCTGGGTCTGCTGAGCAGTCAGAATGAGAAGGAAGGGGGGTGGGTGTTTAATTGCTGGAAGGGAATAGATTCTTTTCAGGCTCCATTTCCATCCACACAATCCATCTACCAATTACAAGCAAGTTCTTATCCAGACATTAAAGCAGGCAACTGCCCATGATGGCATCCAACCAGAACTGCTTATCTTCAGGCTTCCATCACTGCAGATCCCCTTTCCTGGTTCCTAATCACTGGCTTCTGGCCTAATGCATTTGTGCCGCTTTCTCTGCCCCTGGATTTAGCTCCTGGAGTTTCCTCCTCATATCAAATACCCCTGCAGACACACACAGGCCAGGCAGTGAGCTGGTCTTTGTTTCATCTGCCTGGGAAGGAAGAAGCTGTTTGGCCTCTTGGGTCTCTATCTGTCCTGCTAAATATCACAACCGCTGAGGCCTGTGGATAGGATCCAGTGCTAAGGACAAAGCTGTCTCATCCCTAGCATTTGAAATATTCCAGAAAGAAAAACCTGTGAGAAGGAAGCTCTGAGGAAGTGCTGCAAAATTCGCCAATGCATTCTTAACCCCAAGACTCCATGCCAAACTGAATTTCCATTGCAAATCAAGCATTCACCCAGCCCACCATTAGCTAAGCTCATAGCCCTGGCTAATTAAGTCAGTCTCTGGAGGGCAAGGATAGATTTAAGGGCCATCATCAGCGCCCGTCTGAGATGCTCACAGCTGAGGCTCCGCTTCATTCTTCATGCAATGTGGAGCAAATCAAAGTTAATGTCGGGAGCAGGGCCACAGCTGACTGGGCCTCCCTCAGTGATGTGCACCCAAGACCCAAGATGTCACCGGCTTACATGTCATTACTCGGCATTAACATTCTGTCTGGGTTCTTGCTTCCCACTCAACAAGTCTACTGCAAGCTGTAAATAAGGAGGCGAAGGACAGGGAGGTATGCCAAGAAAGCTCACACATGGCTCACAGGGCAACAACACTCTTATTAATAATGCGATCTGAAGAGACCTGAGGAACACTGGACCTCCTGTCGTTTCTCTCGATGAAGAATCCTGACAGTGGGGGTGACTGATATTCCAACTCTTTAAACTGTATCTTTCTAAAAATGTAGATTAAACTTCCCCAAATAGCTCTGATGCTCCTCCACTTCTCCTTCCCCAACCCCCTGTCCCTCCCTATGGGGATTCAAAATACCATGCCAGGATTTATATTTGGTTCAAATTTGCTTAGCACACCAAGACTAAATACAGCTTATGCACCACTCACGCTTCCAAAACCACTTACTTGGAAACGTATGAAACAGTAATGGAATGATTTATAGTTTTCTTTTAGCTCTTTCATTGCTGATTTACGGAGCTCTCTCTAGGGGTGATTATTTTTGGATATTTCAAAATCTGTAGATTGCCGAACTCTTGATAGATGTTAATGTATTCTCAGAGAGCCTCATGTTAACTGACACGCTTCATTCATTTCAACATTTAAAGAGCACCTATGATGCATTACATATAGTGGGCTCTGCGAAGCTGGTTAAAGTCTGGGCTCGCATCCTCAAATAACTTACACTTGTCCCCGGTTGCTTTAGGCAGGGGATGTGTTGCTGCAGTGACTATTACTTACTGGCAAAATAAAATTCCCTGGTTGGAAGCCCAGGTTGGACACATCTACTAAGGTATCCATCTTAGAGGAGCTGGTAAGTCCTGGATAGAAGTGGAGTTGGCCCCTGGAATTCTTAGACTCCATCCATTCACCTACCCACTAACATATTTATGCATCCATCATGTGCCATCCATCCATCCAGCTACCGACTCAACTATCCTTTGCTTCACAGGGACCTTGGAAAGAGCATACCCAGTGTATCACATCCAAACAGCTCTTGAAATATGCTAACTATTTTCTCCCTCTCTCCCAGCAGCAGAAGAAATCAGAGAGATGTATGTCTTCATTGTATAGAAGAGAGAAAGGCATGCTGGAGGTTCAGGATCTGGCTTCCATCTTGGGTTCTTACTACATAATTGCATGACATTCAAAGGTCACTAATGCATTTTCAACTCCAATCCTTCCATTTCTACTTAAAAAAACAAAAACAAAAACCAATATAAAAGGGTAATCTACAGCTAAAAAAGACTCATCATTGCTTAATACATTCTTCTCTACTTCTCATACCTTCTCTACTCCCTCGTGTGTGTGTGTGTGTGTGTGTGTGTGTGTGTGTGTGTGTGTAGGTGTGCTCACTTCTGTAAGCATGTGGTGCATGCAGAGACTATGTCAAGTGTCTTCCTCTCTTGCTGTCCACCTTATTACCTTTGGAGGCAAGGTCGCGTCCTGAACCTGCAGCTCACTGTTTGGTAAGGTTGGCAAGTTCAGGGGATTTCCCTACCGAAGCACCCTCTCCCTGGCTGGAGTTACAGAAACCATGCCTGGTCTTTGACAAGGCTGTTGGGATCCAAACTCAGGCACTATGCTGCATAGCAAGTGCTTTACCTCCTGAGCCAGCGCCCAGTCCCGTCAAAGACCCTTTCCTTTGACAGGCAGAGTTCCTAGCTTGAACAAGGAGCTAATAAAAACATTTTAAAGGAAAGAAACTGACCTCTGAGAAGCGAAGAGGAAGAATTAATTTTTTTGTTGCTGCTGCAGCAAGGCTAACATGGACTAAGAGGAGAGAGAGAACAGCCGTGTGGTATAATTAAATCTTTCAAGGAGGGCCTGGCACAACCGCCATGCTAAACAGAAGTCAGACTCCCTCGGGCCTTGTCTACACTGATGGGAGATCACACTGGCTTTCTGGAAGCCTTGATCTTCTGGTTATGGTGCCAAAGGCCCTCAAGTCTGGCCTGTGTGGACCAAAAAGTCTGAGAACAAACCTTCAGAGGCTTGCAGTATTAGCCACAAGTGGCCTGTTAGAATCCCATCATTTCCACATCCCCGGGATGGCTGTTTAAGCCGCTGCTCAGGTTTATTCTGTTTCAGACAGAATAGGAGGGGGAGGGAGATGCTCTCACCGCTGTCAGCGCCCGGCTTATCTTCCTCGTGCACAGCAGTGAGGATTTAGACATTTTCCTCTGCTGTCTTATCAGCACCGGGTAACGCTCAGGGTCTAGGATGGAGCCTTTGCGGGGGCTGGGGCACTGGGGGGTGCTGCGGGCCCAGCACTGGGCATCTGTGGGCCTAGACTCGGGCTTAGAACAGAGGGATGAGGCAGAACCGTGCCTGTCCTGCTGTCCTGTGGTGCTGTTTTTACGGTGGGCACCTTGTCTCCTCTTTCCTCAGGACTGTCACCATATGCTGCCAACCCCATTTCTAGCTCTGCTTTTCCTCATCCTCCCCATTTCTAGTCTATTCCAAGCAAGGCTTCGACCCTCCCTTTACTTTCTTCAATTCAAGAAAACCACAGTAAGAAAGCCTCTCTTCCGGTCACTCACTCCACAAAGCTCCCACAGAGCATGTGTCTGCAGCAGGTGTTCCGAATGACCGGGAACGTCCATGTTTAGAACAGGTTCTGCCCTGGTGACCTTACAGGCTGGCACTTACATCATAAGCTAATACTAAATTCTACTGTTTGTGAGTAGACAGTTAAGTGGCTAAACCAAACACTGGGGCTGATGAGATGAGTCAGCTGGCCAAGTGCGTGCTGTGGAGGCAGGAGGAGCAAAGCTTGGTCTCCAGCATCCACGTTCAAAAGCTCAGTGTGATGGCAATCGGTCAGCCCAGGGCTGGAGACAGGTAGATCCCAGGGTAGATCTACCTACAGGTAGGTAGGTAGATCCTAGCCAGCCAGCTTAGCTTCGTAGGTGAGGTCCAGGAGAATGAGAGACTTTGGTCTCAAAAAACAAGGTAGCTGACTCCTGAGGTACACACACACACACACACACCATCACAACCAAAATATCCCAGAATTATGATAAATAGATGCCTCCAGACATGAAGAGTGATTGGGGGCAAGGCAGGAAATAGGCTGCAATTTTTTTTGTTGTTTTGTTTTTGTTTTTTTTTTGAGACAGGGTTTCTCTGTGTAGTTTTGGTACCTGTCTTGGATCTCACTCTGTACACCAGGCTGGCCTCAAACTCACAGAGATCTGCCTGCCTTTGCCTCCCGAGTGCTGGGATTAAAGGCTTGCACCACCACCATCCAGCAACAGGCTGCAATTTTAACAAAGGCAAAAATGTGGCAGCATTTCCATTGAGAAGGTTGCACCAGAGAGAGACCTGGACAGGGACCCCTGGGTATTTGGAAAACAGATGTTCTACCTGGAAGGAACAACCAAACCAAATAGGAGAATCAACCGGGATAGTCTTGGGCCCCCACCTGCCTCCCCCTTGTAGAATACTGTAGTGCCATGTTTGGAGAACCATGTCTCCATCAAACAGTCAGATGAGAAACTGCCACAGCACATCAGGCCCAGCTGAAAATGAAGAGATACGGGGTAATTTAAAGACATCAGTGCACTGTATGTAGAACACATTCCTCTCTCCAGTTATCCCTCCTCTTTGGGGATTAGATGATCTCAGGGAGACTACAGGAAGGGTATACAAGCAGTGCATTTCCTCCTGTGCACACTCCTAGATCATCTTGGGATTACCTATAACACCTAGTGCGGTGCTCTCAAGTTGAACTGTGCTGTTTATCAAATTACAAGGAGAAAAACATGTCCAAGCATGTTCAGTAGAATGCAGTTTCTTTTTGCGAGGGTTGCTGTTTGTTTGTTTATTTGTTTGTTGCATATTTTCAATTGGCATAGGTGAAGAAGACTCAGCCTAATTGGTGGTGATCTTAAAAGCAGTCCTTGTGGGCTAGGGGTCAAATGGCTTGAGAGCTTCTGAATGAGAGAAGACCTTCTCCTGCCCCCCTGCCCCGCCCTCCTTCCTCCCTGACCCACACTGCAGGACCTTCCAACTTCAGCACCTGGAGCACACAGCCGGAAGAAATTGAGATTCCCCATCACTTAGACAGCTCTTCAGCTCTGCACCCACCAGACACCACCTGGGTCAAGAGTGAGGACATGGAGACTTTCCTGCCCACGGGGTATACAGTCTTGACCATGGTTCCCGGGATCCCGCCTTTAGAACTGTTAGGCTCACAGTGCTGGACATGAAAGGGTCAGAAGACTCCAGCAGTGTGTGGCTCTCTTCCTAGCCCTGGCCCTCCTCAGTAGTAAGCTGAGAAAGAGCTCCCTGGCCTCAACCACTGTCTTCTGCTCTCCTGGCCAAGAGCCCATGGCTCATCCAAGTCTTTAAAAGCCAATGACTAAATAAAAAGAAACATTAAAAAGTCAACAGGAGGGAAACAAACTGCTCACAGGCAGCAGTGTGGGGGACTCCTCAGTCCCATCGATCCCCACTTTCTTACTTCTCCTTATCGTTTGTCCTACAGCCCACAGAGTCTGGCTTTTCCCCCAGCTTTGTAATACACAAAGCCCTAAACAGTAAAGTGTTATTAATGTTTCTATTTAAAGGCATGGAGGGCGAGCAGAGTGGAGGCTGGGGTCCTATGTGATGACTTTGGGGGTGTAGGGCAGCAAGCTTCCAGACTCCATCAGCCCCTTGCAGGTTACCAGGAACCTTTTGAAAGGGGTCCTGTCATTCTGCAGGAGACCAACAGATTGCCCTTAATAGAATTTTCAAATTGCCTAAAATTGCTGCTTCCATTCTCAGCTCTCTTCCCACCCTCCCCGACCTGACTCTGCGCCCTGACTCTGCATCCCGGAGGAGATCTGTGCTAACAACATCATAATCACCCGAACCTGCGTGTCTTCCTGGGGAAGAAAACATTTGTATTGGTTCAGCTGACTCCAAGGAGGCTGTGACTGACACACATTCTCCTCAGTGGCTTCAGAGGCGACGACATGCTTTTGTTTTTTAGAAGATGACAATAAAGGGGGAAAACATGATTTATGTTGCATTCTGAAAACGTTACACATCAAATCCTAGAAATCTCTGAAACTTTATGGTGCTGAAGATGATGACTATTGACCTTCCTCTCTGTCATTTTCCTCCAGTTGTGACAGGGAGCAATCATTTCCAAATGGTGTGGCATCAGGGAGTGGGCTGGGGCTGGTTTTCCTAGTCTTTTCCACATGCAACCTCAGGAGAGCAAACAAAACACTGGACACTAGAAGAGGTAGAGGTAGGTCTTCGGAAGGAGATGGTGCCCGCTGGGACCCAATTTCTTTAAGCCCAGGGCCATCCTAACAAGTGAATCTTGGTGAACATTCTGCCATGACACCTGGCCCAACACAGGGTCTTGCTGGGCAGAGCTGGCCACATGAACACACACGGCTTTGAGAGTGTGCGGCATTGTCTACACAAACTGCTGTTAACTCAGGGATGCGGTCACCCCATAGGGACAGTTAACTGCTTCCATTCGACCTTGAAGCCTCAACCACTGCATTGCCCCCCCTTTCGCTGCCTCCATCCCTTAGTTCTCCACTGAAGCAAAGTATTTAGGGCCCTGGCTGCACTTTAGGCTCACAAAGACCCATTTTAGACCAGGAGGGGAACGGCCCTGACGTTGGTACTGTAGCACACAGTCAAGAGAACTGCTAAGGGAATGGAAAGGCTGAAATGACTCATCTGGGCATGCGCAGCTCAAAGCTCTTTGGGCTCTGTTGGTGCTGCCCTGGTGACTAGGGCAGGCCAGCATCTGAAGTCAGGAGAAAAGCAGGCCACGACTCTTGAGGACCCAGAGTGGACTCACCAGTTCTGTGTGCCAGGCACCCAGTGAACGAGAGTTCCCTGCCATCTGCTGAGGTGACAGGAATCTGTGCTCAGGGGCTGTGCTAAGGACTTTGAGTTTTAATTATCTCATAATTCTTATTATGCACCTGAGAGGAAGGTATTAATGGGTACTTTTGTAGAGGAAGAAACTGAGGCTCAGAAACATGAAGCAATTCATCCAAGGTCACACAGCTAGGAGGGGTGTAAGTTTGACCTTTTCTGATGCTGGAGCCGGACCGGAGAGAAAACAGACAGCAATTACGGAAGTCCCAAGTATAGGCATAAGTCAAAATAATCACTGCTGAGGCAGACTGTCTCAAAATAAAGTCTTTAGCGACAATTCTTTAAACAAAAGAGGAAGAGAATCAAGTAATTTAGAATTTTTGGTGACATTTTAGGACAGAGCTTCAAAGGCCCCCGAATAAGTAATGAATGCCACTAGAAGGACACGGTGGAGTGGCTGAATCACAGGCTTGGGGTGCCAAGAATGAGGCGAGGAAAGAAGACACTTGACAGTATGCTCTCTGGGTTGTTAACAACATCTGAAATTCTCTCTAAATCAGCACATTTCCTAGACAGCAGCAATCCACTCTGCGGAGCCTGTCAGCCACCGATTAATTCCCGATCAATGAGAAACCAAATGACGGCAAATAAAGCAGGCAGAAGCTCGGGGGCCGGGGGGCTGGGGTCAAATCAAAGGCTCACCCTTTCCCAGCAGAGTTCAAAACAAAGCTGTGCGCTAAACAAACCACTTGCGTTATAAAGTACCCAGCCTCGGGTATTTTATTATAGCAAAGAGAAAAGGAAGAGAGAGAAAGAAGCTGATGGGCTGAGCCTGAAGATAGGGATGTGCCTGGAAGCAGGGCTTGTCATAGGAAGCCAGCGGGCAGCTTGGGGGATCACCTGGTGATCAATGTTGCTCTGACATAGCTATGAGCAAATTAACCAAGAGGGACTGGATGGTGACTTGGAACAGATTCTCCGGTTACCTAGCTCAGCCTGTGGCATGGCTCTGCACAGGAGGGCCACGGCCACGTGGAAATGGGGAAAATGATTCTTTGGTTCAATTCTATTCAGAAAACACAAGTTTGTTTTTAGTAGGCCATCTCTACAGCTCTGTTATGATTTCTAAGTGTGGGATAATGTCTCCCAAATCCACGTGACTGTGGGGGCACCTACATATTTACACATGCAAGGGAGGTGTTCTGGGGAAGTCACTGGGTGAAAGGCAGGGTCTAAGAACTCCCTGGCTGTGACCTGTTGGTCTCGCTGCCTCCGGCTCACCGAGCAGTTCTAAGCAATGTTTAAAAATCCAGGAGGGGCTGGGGAGACAGCTCAGTGGGGAGAGTATTTGCTGCACAAGCCCGAGGACCTGAGTTCAGATCCTCAGCATCCATGTGAAAAGCAGGTGTGGAAGCCCAAGTCTGTGATCCCAGCACCCGGGAGGCAGGGATATGAGCTCCCCGGAGCTTACTGACTCTCTGAATCAATGAGCTCCAAGTTCAAATAAGACTCTGACTTAAAAAAGAAAGTGGAGATATGGAGCGGGGGTGGGGGGGTGGGGGATGGGGGTGTGCTCAGTGGCTGGAAGCACTTAATGCTCTTGCTGAGGACTCAAGTTTGGTCCCCAGCATCCATGTTGAATAGTCCACAACTGCTTATAACTCGAGCTCAATACCCTCTTCTGGCTTTGGTGAGCACCTGCACTCCACGCACCTACCCCCCCCCCAAACACATACACATTAAAATAGAATAAATGTTACATAAATAAGGTGGTGAGCAACTGAAGAAGGCATCCAATGTTGACTCTGGGCTTCCACATGCACATCCATGAACGAACACACACACAAATACAGCCACATGCATGTCACACACACACACACACACACACACACACACACACACACACACACACACACACACACAATTCAGAAGGAATAGCATCCCCAGACTGTGGGAGAGGTCATAAATCCTACCTTTGCATGGCTGGCCAGCCTTTTGCTGGTCTGCTGTGACATTATTTATCCTGTAAAGGAAACATTAACAAGCAAAGCAAGCTACAGAGACCCTCAAGGAGAGAAGGAAAATCGTTGCCCACCACTGGAGCAAACAAATTTACACACAGCTGTTTAACTCCTTTCTCTTTCGTTCAGGGAGTGCTCGCGCAGGGGGGCGGGGGGGGGCAGAGCATATGGGAAATGAGTCACTGGGTTATAAAGAGCATGTCCCACTTAGCCGTTCCAAAAGTGGCTTGCTAATTAGATCGAGCACCCAGTAACAGGGTCTACATGTACAGCAACATTGCAGCTGGATCTTGAAACAACCCAAGGCAATCAGACAAGCCTTGGTGTCCTACAGAACTGAGGGGCACGCTTAACTCTGAGCCAGGACTGCCAGCTGAGGTCAGGGTGAAGGGGAAATGCTCACAGAGTTCAGTGAGATGCCCTCTCCCGTTGCAACCAGCCACAGGCGTAAGCTTGCAGATGGAATTTACCCATCTCCCTCTACAACAACTCCCATCCCTCTTGGGTTGTGTGCTTCCTAAAGTGATGCCGGGTGGCATTTACCCACTCTCGGAGCATAAACTCGACTAATATTGACTGTGGGCCAACTCCGTGCCAGGAGGCTCTGTGCACAGGCGTGCAGCACAACACTGATAACACTGAGTGTGCATGTGAAGCACATGTGGGTATGTATACCCACAGAGCTGGCGGCTCTGGAGTCCCCAGAGAACCACACTGAGCACTGCTTCTCCCTTGCTAGGGACCCCGAGGCTTGGAGAAGGAAAGCAGCTGGCCCCAGACACATGATACATGGTACAGTCAGGACTGAACTTGGGTGAGCAGGATCCCAATGTCTCCCTATCCATAAGCCCCCATCACCCTTTCCTCATGTGATAGAAGACTGCAGGACTGTATCCTTGACTGAAACTCCCTCTGCTCCTTAGTTAGGCACCCCCAAGCTGCTCCTAGTGTGATGATTTGTCAAGAGAGCTCAAGGACACAGCCAGTAGTTAGAGTTGTATGTAAACATACTACATTATAGAGTTGTATGTAAACTTACTACATTACATCAAGAGAGTCTGAAACTAGCAACGGGAAAAACGGCACATGGGTGAACTGCGTGGGGTACCATGCTGTCAAGAGTCCTTTCCCAGCAGGGCCAATGCATCCACTCAATCCCTGCACCTGGGAGAGTGGATGCCACCACGAATGTTGAGTGCCAGTGAGACTCACTCGCAGCTCCACGTGCGTGGTTTTATTGCTGGTCACACTGGCACTCTGTTCACTCCATGCCAACTTTCCAGATCCCCAAAGAAAAGCAGGTGTTCGGCACAAACCACATCACGTATGCTAACAATAAAAAGCATTCTGGGAGCTCTCTCCAAAGCCAGGTTCCACGTGCCAGCCAGGGCCAGCCTCATAGGCAGGCAGGCGTTCTAGGGATCACCAGCCACAGCGCTTCTGGGCTAACTTTCTTCTGTACACCTTTCTGCTGCCACAGGGACAGTTTAGCACCAAGAGCCCCAGGAAGTGGGAACAGACAGAAACAGAGACCTAGAAGAAACCCTCTCTGATAGAAGAACTGGAAATTCACGAAGTACCTTGTGTTGAATGTGAATGTGGGCAACATCTGGACCAGAAGCATAAAATGGAGAAGGCTGATTTTGTCATAAAAGGACATTGGAGATGGCAAAGCACTGGTACTGGCTTCAGAAGACTTAAGGTCAATTCCTGTCTCTAGTGAGATATATGACCGTGGCCAAGTCCCTTCACCTTTCTGGCTTTCCCAGGAGTAAAGTGAGACAAGGCGGCTGAACTCAACAACATCCACAGTTCTTTCTGTTCCTGTCCGAATCTGGTTATGTGACTGATGGGAAATTCACGCAGGGAAATTCCCTGTGCATACAGGATATGGTTCAAGTTCTACTCAGCTGTCAGGAACATGTGAAGCACAAAGCTAGACTCGCCCGTGGATTCCCCAGTTGAGAAAAATGGGGCTGAAGGAGGGACGGACAATCTGTGGTTTGAGTTCCTCACAGAGGCGCCTTGGTTCTCCCAGTGTGCACCTCTCTGAGGAACAGGAGGTTTTCATAGGCTGGTTTGTGAAGAGAGGTGGTAGCCACGAAAGTCACTGCAGACACCCTGGGGTCAGTTTCTCAGTCACCAGCTGTAGGCTTTGGGCTCAAGTCTAAGAAGCCCTGAGGTGCTCACTGTACCATCATCCAGCCATCGCCTTGCCTCATTGCAGGGTCAGGAAGACTGACCCTGAAAGCCAGCCCACTTGGCCACGTACTCGTGAGTGCCATACACTTTAGTGCCATACTTGTTAACGCCAGTCTTCACTACAGCCAGACGCTGTAAGTGCCAACAAACGGGGCTGGTGTTTTCCCCACTGCACATTCTAAGCTCACTGGAAACAGCGCAGTTGAAAATGAATTCAATCAGGTGAGGGCCCTGACCTCCCAGAGAGGTAGCAGAGCAGAGTGTCATGGCAACAGGCCCAGGCTCACTACTGCCCAGCTCCATCATGGCTATGTGGCCTCGGGCAGAATTACTACCTATAGCCTGGATTCCCACATCTGTAAAACAAAAGCAACAGCACCCACCTAGAGGGACTGAGATCATCTGAGAAGAAGGCTGGCCGCCTGGCCTGGTAATACCTTTGTCTGGCCTTTGACGTGCCTGGCACCCCCAAAGTTGTAGAACATGGCAGCCCCTACCATCAACATGGAACAAGTGCTCAAGGCATAACGGCTGCTATTAGGGTCAGAGATGTGTTTGTGTGTTGAAGATCCTCTGAGAGCAGCATGGGTCAGCGCTGGAAGAGCGCAGAATCACTGCTGGCTCCTATGAGCATGTCTGTGTAAAGCAGCCATCTGAGTTTGAACTGGAAAGTTTTTGCCAGACTGAGGCTGGGGAAGACATTCTAGAAAGAAAGGAAAGAATAAGAGGGAGATGGGACACCAGGAAGTGTGCACAAGACAAACCTGACGGCCTTCAACGTTCAGGGAGAATCTAGGCTATTGGCTGCTGGCAGGGAGACGCCAAGTGTGTGTGTGTTTGTGTGTGTGCTCATGTGTGTGTATACATGAATGTGGAGCCAGAGGACAATCCCGGGTGTCATTCTTCAGGTGCCATCCCCCTTTTCTTGAGACAGGGCTTCTCACTGGCCTGCAGCTAGCAGATTAGGTAGGATGGTCCCAGGGATCTGAACATCCCCACTTCCCCAGTGGGCGCCAGTGTGGCTGCTGGGAACTGAATTCCACTCCTCACACTCACAGGGCCCACACTTCACCAAATAAGCTGTCTCCCCAGCTCCCATCTTGTTGCTGAGCAAAGAGTGTGCTCTGAAGAGAGGTACTTGAGACTGAGACACGAGGGGCAGGGAGCCTCAGGAAGATGCCACCGAGACGGCAGCGGGTACAGGAGGCGGTGACTAGGACACAGGCAGGCAGGCATCTTCCAGGGCGGGTCAGGAGCAACCATCAGCGCCTCATCCATTCAACAAATGGCCACCTCGGCTCTGAGCTGTGTGGCATCAGAGGTGGACACTTTTACCAGCCGCAACACTGTTCCTTCCACGGGATGCCCACCACACAGCTGTGTGGGACACCCATCTGCTGTGGGAGATGTTCTCAGAGAACTGGCTCTGGGAATGAAAAAGAACCCCAATATTCTGCCTCATCCTGCTGAACTTCTCTGAGCCATTGCCCATCTTACCCTGACTCCTAGCCTGGGCAGGAGAAAAATGGTATGAAGATGCCAGCACTCTCTCTCTCTGAGACAGACAAGACAGACAGACAGACAGACAGACAGACAGACAGACAGACAGACACACACACACACACACACACACACACACACACACACACACACACACACACACACACAGAGCACCACAGAGAAACGGGCCAGGCGCCTCGTCAGAGCTCTGCCTTTCAGAAGCTCCCACACTGCTGTGTTCCCTCACTGCTCTGCTACCCCCCAAGTGACAGTTTTCTTCCCAATTATCATCTGAGACAAATGAAGGAAAGCTGGAGGTACCGTGAGCAGCAGAATCCTGGCCACTAGCACAAAACAGATGGGTGGCTTGTCCATTTTTAACAAGCAGGAACAGGGTCAGCCTCAAACTCCCTCTCATCCTCGTCTCTCACCAGCCAGGGGGCACGGCTCTGCAAGGTCAGCATCTCCACCCCAGTACCTCTGGATAATTTGTCTTTCTAGCACATTCCACGCTGGGTCATTTTGTCTTACCCAATCCTACTGACTGCATGTGGATGTTTTCATGCCTATTTTCCTCTTGCTTGCTGCAATCCTCATTTTATCTTATGCAACCTATTTGCATCTGTTGCCAGCCCAGCATTTGCGAACTTGACTAGAGCGATTTCCTCTCCTCCAAAGCCACCTTTGCCTGACTCTTCCAGGTGTGGTAAAACTTGACAGAACTCACTCACCAGTGGGCAGTAAGCATATTCTTCTTCATAAACTCTGAGTTCTGGGACGCTTCCTGGTGCAATCCCAGCATGCATCATAGGCCTGGTCCTCAGTAGGTGTCAACAAGAAGGACAAAAGTGCTTGGTGTGGTGGCACAATCTTTCAGCTGTGCTAACACCTGAGAGGCAGAGGCAGGTGGATCTCTTCAATTGGAGGCAGTCTGTCTATGCAGTGAGTTCGGGTCAGCCAGGGCTACACAGTCAGACCCTGTCTCAAAAATAAAAAAGTCACTGAATGGGGGTCCAGCCCACTAATTTCATTTGCCTCCCACAGGGTAGAGAACACCAAAATCTATCACAAATGCTTCAAAAGAAAATATTACTTCAATTAAAAAAGTGTTGGGTTTTTTTTTTGTTTTTAACCAATACTTGCTGTCTATCCAAGTCTGAGAACATCTTCCTCAGGGATTTGGCAATATACAGACAAACAGCAGATGACAGAAGCAACATGTGTCTTAGAACTTGGTGCTGACATTTTGGGTCTTGCTGATAGGGGCAGTCCCAAATAAGCTGCTTAGCTACTGCATTTGTCTGAGGGCCACCCAAGTTCCCAGAATTCTACTGAGAAAAACCCTAAAGTGGGTCCTCTTCTCCCCCTTCTTCTCGTCTACCATTCAGACCCCCAGCAAAGTCTTCGCCAAGCCTTTGAGCTACGCCCTCCAGCTGGGACTGATACCAGCCTGCAGGTCTCCATTCTGATCCCACCGGTAAATACAATGGTCAGAAGGCTTTCTCAGAAGCAAGCAGGAAGGGAAACATAAGAAAGGTAGCCAGTCCCTGTCACACAGCAGAAAAGCTGGATCTACCATAAAATGAAGCCAGATATCCCCTGAGGCACCAAAGATGACCAGCCCATGTCCATCAACAGAGTACACCAAGACTGTGGAGGATGGAGGCAGATACCCTTTCTGCCCCCAGGGGAAAAACAACTCAGAAAGGAGATGGAATCACCAGGTTTTTCTTTTGGGGGTATTTTTTTTTTTAATTTCTAGAAAATCTTATACCAATTATATGTATGAGGAAAAAAATACAGCAATGAAAATTTTCTTTGGAACAAAAGAGAAAGAAATGAGCAGGTTCTGGAGACTCAGGCTAGGGGTCACTGCTGCAACCCCATGGGGCATGCAGAGAGCTGGGTCCAGCTTCCAGTGTCAGCAGAGGTCAGAATCCCAGGCAGCAAGCAGAGGGCAGTGATTAATCAGTGGCTCCACAGCCTCCTGATGCGCTAATTTGAAACACTTACTGTTTTAGGCATTTTTAATGGCTTGAGAAAGTGCACGACACCGTGCACAGTGGGTTGAATTGTGACCCCCTGGTTATGTCTCAAGTCCTGGCTCCTGGGACCTGCGAATATAACCTTGGTTGGGAATGGAGTCTTTGTAGATGGAACTGAGTTATGGAGTTTCAGAAGCAGTTATCTTTGATCTGGGGTGAGCCCGATACCCACGGACTGGTGTTTTCCCAAGGCAAGGAGACAGAGATGTGGGACGCACAGACATGTAGGGAAAAGGCCACAGAGAGGCACCTGGAGTGACATGGAGGGACACATCAACAAGCCAAGGAGTGAAATGGCTGCCGGAAGCACAGGAGGCTGGTGAGGAAGAGGAGGTGTCCTGTCCCACAAGCTCTGAACCCAGCACTGCAGTGACTCACCGTGGACTCCTGTCCTCCAGAACGGTGACACGGTATATTTCTGTTGTATTAAACCAGTTTGTGGCCACAGCCGTGGGAAACCAGTCACTGCAAGAAGCAGCAGTGATGTGACCATGTATGGAACATGTTCAAGCACATCGAAAGGATGCATGCAGTAGGTGTCACCTCTAAAGACAGAAAGGCATTAGAAACCCACACCCCACCTGCACGTTACTGTGGGTGGATTAGCCAGGAGCAGCTGCCGGGGCTGCTCTTCTCACATTCACCAGACATCTGAGTTCCTGAAAATCATCTGGAGAGGTGAGAGCATAGGGAACATTATTCTGATTTTACAGATGAGCAACTTGAGCTGAAATGTGATCAGGAGACTAAGCTAGTGGCGGGTTTGAATACGAATTTGCTCCTCTAGGATTGGCTCATCGGTTCTCATCCACGTGGCTGTGGACTTAGTGTCTCAGGCTGCATGGAGCCTGTCTCCAAAGTCATATGGTGAAGTCCTAATCCCAACATGGCATAAGATAACCATATCGGGAGGGAAGGACTTCAAGTAAGTGACTGAATATTAAAAACAAGTGGGTTTTTTAGGATGGCTCCTAATCCACATATTGCCCTTACAAGGTATCCTTGTTAGAAGAGGGGAGAAGAGCCGTCCTGTGTGAGGACCTGGGCAGAAGGTGGCTGAAGGAGAAACCAGTCCCAATGACACTTGCATCTTGGACACTTAACCTGAGGACTGTGAGAAGATAATTTTCTGTCGTTTAAGCTGTTGCTACCTGCAGGGTTTTGCTACAGCAGCCTGGGCTGAGTAATGTCTTAAGCGTTTGTGCCTGCTCCTCCTTTCCCCATGGCGCCTTCTGTAGTTCAAACAGGAAGCAAGAAAATGTACAATTCCCCGATGTAGGCCTCTCTTGCCCAGTGGGTCTATTGTGGTTACAACCAGGCACAGTTATGGCAACGCCACCTTCTGGAGAATATCTGTCCACCCATGGTGCCAGCCAGGACCAGGAGAGAGAGGCAGTACCAGGGCTGGGTTGCCTTGTGGGCCAGGGGCATCTCTGGACTTCAGCACGGGGATGGGTGTTGCTGGAGGGAGTAAGGCGTGCCTGGGACACAGGCTCTGGGAGATGACTGGGTCTGATCACTCGGGAGCAACCACTTTCTTCTCCACACTGACTCTCGGTCCCTGCACCTATACAGGAAGCCGATGTCATCTACTGCACTTCGGGAAGCATTTGCAATGCCAAACCCTTGGACAGTGCCCACGCTCAGCAGGCATTTAGAAAAGGTTTCCTGTGTGTACAAGGAAAGGCAGGATCAGTTCTCTGCATAAATCCACTGCAGTACTTTGGTCCTTTCCTCAGCATGATAGGAGTCCAGAAATAGAATTTTCTGTGGATGCATAATAATAGTTTAAGCTTTTAAAGTTGAGAGTGATGGTACATGCCTGTAATCCCGGCATGTTAGAAGGCTGAGGCAGGAGGATAGCAAGGACAGACTAGGTTACATAGCAGTACCCACTCAAACAAAAAAGAAAAATCAAAACAAATATTTAGCCCCCACACTGAAAAGTCAAGAGCTTGCACAGAGCACTCCCAACCTCTATTCCTTTTGATAAACAGGAAGACTTGGTAGTATAGAAAGTGTCCTCCTCCACAGATGGGCTGCAGTTCAATGAGGGCTTCCTTCCCCCATATGTGGCAATGCACATGGTCTCACCCACCAGCAGTGACATCTCCACCCACCCACTGGCACTTCTCATTGCTAGCGTGGAGTGCAGGAACGATAGGGCCTAGACGGTACATTTAGCATGCTCAAGTAAGCACTTCTCATCAGCACTCACAAACCCTGAGACAGTTCAAAGATCCTTAACACACTTTCAGAGTTAGTAATGAGCCACACTGAAGGTGGGCAGGTGAGCAGGAAGTTGTGTTAAGGATTCCAGTCAAGACCTCATCACTAACGAAGAAGATGGGTATGATTTCAGTCATCAACAGAAAGCAGAATGGAATCACAGAATAGACACAGACATGGATCTTCTTGAGTCTGAGGTAGGCAAGTCTAGTGAACAGCCTAGCAACCTGGGACTCCTCTTGGCTTAGGCTAAGCACATAACCCCCTTTGAATAATGCCTATGGCAGCCCCAAACCCTTACCTGTATATACTAAGCACATGCACCGCCCCCCAGCCCAACAAGGCACTTAGAAACCTAGGCCCCCCACCTGCATTCAGCTGCATGCACACTCCACTAACAACAATAGAATATGCTTCCTCTCCCCTTAAAAACCATCAAACTTGGATTCTACTCAGTTCTTCCATTCTATACTGTTCTTATAGCGGGGTATGAGAGTGAGAAGGCCAATCCAGCGGAACTGGCTTCAGGTGCATGCTCAATGAGGCAAACTACATGTGCTAAGTAACTTCCGGGAGAAACTCCCTATTTACCACCTTATGACTATGCATAATTGGGCATGCAAATGGTTTAAGTCAGCTGCACTGTGGGAAAGAATATGAGAAGTAGAGAAAAGTTATAAACTTAATCTGCCAATCAAAATAGGGATCTGCCCACAGTATGTTCCTTAGCAGTTCAAGTCCTCCTCCTCTTGAACCTTATAAAAGAGGCCCCAAACCACAGTCTGGGTCCCTGAGTGCCTTCACTCATCTCCACTGTCCATCTTAGTGGTGTATTCCTTTCTGATCTTTGCTTTGAATAAAGTATCGTTGATACTTTGTAATCTGTGTGCACCTTTATTTCATCCTTGAATAGGACACTATGACTCTGGAAACACCTGGTCCAGACTCTGACCACCATTAACAGGTCTACTACCTCTTTTGCAGCCCACAAAATAAATCCAGCCTGAAGCAGGTCTAGATGGCAATCCATCCTTTCAGGAGTAAAAGCATCAGAGAAAAGCCACAGTGGAGGAGTGACTCCCAGGATGTTTTATGCTAAATGCAGGCATTCCTATGCTGGATCCCTACCACTGCCAGATAGATGGTTTCTCCCTCCATCCAAAATTAAGAAGATGTGGTGGCTGGGGAAAAGGACAGAGCTATAGTTTTCTGAGGAAATGGAACAACTTCACCTCTACATGTCTGCAGTGAGATTCAGGGAAAAAGTCCCAAGGGTATGGTTTAGAAAAAACAAGACAAAACAAAACAAAAAAGCAACCCCAAACTCTTGATACTGCAGTTTCACAGAGCAGATCAATATTTCAGCTTAAATGAGAATTTACTGCCTTCAGAAATGCAGACGAAGCTGTGCTGTTTCATCCTGCTCTCCACCCAGAGGCCACACAGTCTTCCTGTGTCCTGATACACCAGCCTGGCCAGCAGAGCAGGTAATGTAACCCCAGGTAACTGAAGGAGCAGCACCTTGTGCGAGCATGTCTGCCTTCTCCCGCTGGGGACACCTGGCTCACTGCTGTCACAGAAAGCACTATTTGAACATGCCCTTCTTTCATCCAGGCTAACAGACATCACATCTTCCCATCTCCCTTTATTGGCTGACTTCCTTCCTTTTCCCTGACTTCTCCTATCCAGGCACAGTCTGCACAATGGCCTCGCAAGCACGCACTGGAGCTATAGACCTGCGGCACCAAACGAGACTGTCGGGAAGATCAAACCCGGACCTCAGGACAGGAACAGGGCTGTGGTTCCCACTTTGACAGCCGTCTCCGTTTTCCTGGAGGGAGCATCCGCTCCCACATCCTCCCCAGACTTCCAAGGCACACATAAAAATTCGATCCCTGCTTTCTCTTTACTTTTATCTCTGCTGTGTGCTCTGGGGAGTTTTTACAAAACAAACGAACATGAACTTCAAGGTATGAGGAGTGTAAATCACTGCAAACTCTCCAGGCCTCCAAATGCTACAAATACTGCTTAGCCAAGGACCAAAGAAAAGCCCGGTAGGTGATTATTCTTATTAAATAAATGCCATCCTGTTTTTGGATCGCATCCTGGTCGACAGAGCCTTTTCAGATATTACAGCTGCATGAAGGGTTAGTACCACGCATGTCTTGCTTCAGGGGGGAAATACTTAAGAAAGAATATGTAAACACTAACAAGTGACATGCGTATGGTGCATATATACTATATACATGTTTATCGTTCACAGAATTAAACCCAGCTAGGATTCTACCACATATCTCCAGTATCTTTTGTTTGTTTGAGACAGACCTTACGATGGAGGCCAGATATCTCTGAACTTGAAGTGATCCTCCTGCCTCTGCTGCTGAATCTTCTGACATTACAGACCATCATTACCAGCTAAAGGTGTTTTGTCTGATTGTTTCCTGTTGACTCGCTGCAGCATCAAGCATTAAACCTTGTCATTACTAGATGAGCATTCTGCTACTGAGCTTATATAATCCCAGATCATTTCTTCATGCTGGTATTTTTCAGGTAAGGTAACCAAGGTCTCTTGCTGCTGCCCAGCTCCGTTTTTTTTTTAATTTAATTTTATTTTTATTTATGTGTGTGCGCGTGTGCATGTGCATGTGTGCACACTTGTATCCCGGTGCCTGCAGAGGCTAGAAGGTGGCGTTGGATCCCCTGGAGCTAGAGCTACAGGTAGTTGTGAGCTGCCTGATGTGGATGTTGAGAACCAAATGCTGGTCTTCTGTAAGAGCAGTATAGACATTTAACAGCTGAGCCATCTGTCCAGGTTCCAGCTTGTGGTGGTATTGTGTTCCCCAAAATATTGTGCATGCTAATAAACTTATCTGGGGTCAGAGAAGAGAACAGCCACAATATTAAACATAGAGGATAGGCAGTGGTAGCACACGCATTTAATCCTAGCATTCCAGAGGCAGAAATCCCTCTGGATCTCTGTGAGTTCAAGGCCACATTGGAAACAGCCAGGCATGGTGACTCACGCCTTTAATCCTAGAAAGTGAGCCTTTAATCCCAGGGAGTGATGGCAGAAAGCAGAAAGATATATAAGGCGTGAGGACCAGAAACTAGAAGCATTTGGCTGGTTAAGCTTTCAGGCTTTTGAGCAGCAGTTCAGCTGAAATTCATTCTGGATGAGGACTCAGAGGCTTCCAGTCTGAGGAAACAGGATCAGCTGAGGAACTGGCAAGGTGAGGTAGCTGTGGCTTGTTCTGCCTCTCTGATCTTCCAGTGATCACTCCAATACCTGGCCCAAGGTTTGATTTTATTAATAAGACCATTTAAGATTCCTGCTACACCAGCTTTTGTTTTTTGTGAATTTTTTTCTTTTTGTAATGTTAAATACATTTAAAAATATTCTTACCGACAGGTGGTGGTGGCACACACCTTTAATCCTAGCACTTGGGAGGCACAGCCAGGGGGATCTCTGTGAGTTCGAGGCCAGCTTGGTCTACAGAGTGAGATATGGGACAGACACCAAAACTACACAGAGAAACCCAGTCTCGAAAAACAAAAACAAAAAAACCCCCAAAAAACAAACAAAAAATATTTTACTAGTTATACTTTCTTAAGTATAATTAGTTAGAGTATATTTTCCTAACTAATATTAATATTGGCTTGCATGTGCGTCTCAAGTGCACACAGGTCACATAGTTATCAAAGTGTCAGTCTTGTTCCTTTGTGAACCGTGGGACCCGCACGAGACTCTCTAATTCTCAGACAGACGGCCGCATTGTCACGTTTGCCCAATACTACCAAAGTGAGGATGGCAATTTCAGTCCGATACACATGCCAGTTTTCTCTGTCACCAGAGTCCTTAGCACCGTCACTGCTTTGCCCTGTCTGCGATGAAGGGTGATCATCTCTTTGCCGGCATCTAGCTAACAGCATCTCTTTTTCTGTCAACTACCAAGGTCAGCGTTTGTCAAGGACAACCAAGCTGCACTTGGAAGTGACTGTCCAGCTTTCCAAGGCACAACCATCAACACACTCACCCTTCTGCTCACCTTCACTGACTGTCCTTTTCATAGCTACCAGAGGGAACCCTCTTTCCCTTGGGCATGGTGATAAGACAATAAGGAACATGTCATTTTTCCAGAGCTTGCTCAAGGAAGTCAGGTAGCCTCTCTGGACCACAGCCTTCAGGGCTACCGCTCAGTAACCACGCAGCACGCATCTGCAATTCTGGGCAGTCACTTCCTTCCACTGGCTTCCCGCCCCTGATGATCACCGAGGGAACAGAGGTTCCCACCTGTGCTTTGCCTTATCAGCTCTTCTCAGTGTGCATTCTCAAAGGGCACACCCAGCTCCTCTTCATCCTCATCTCCCGGAGACAACTTAAACAGTGACCACAAGCATCTCCTAAGAACCAGGCAGACAAGAGACACCAGCTGCTTTCTTGAAGCTCTCTGTGAACTGGGGGTGGGGTGAGGTGTCATGTGATGCAGTGGGCACTGTTTGCATGTATCACCGGTGTGCTTGAGGGGTAAGTAACAACATCTTGGAGCCACAGACTCCTGTTGAGATGCGGATTGTTGTGAGATCAAGTACAGTGTCCATGAAGTGACTGGAATGTGTTGGCTACTTGACGCAGTAAGAAACAGCAAGCCAGGGAATCCTTGGAAGGATCTGCTCTGTTCTCACATCTAGCTTTAGTCAGGGGTAAAAGGATGAGGGATGGTGGGTGGGAGGAGGCAGCAAATTGTGTGCCAATAATATCAAATAAATGTTGATCCCCAAGAAATAAAAGATATGTGGGTGGGCAATAGCTGCATGGTCTTCCTCTCCACTGCTCACAAAGCTGTGCTCTCTCCATCTGGATCAAGAGTGCCTAATCTTCTGTTACCTATCATTACAAACCCTCTGTCTTGTCCATCCATCCCCCAGCTCACCAATGATCATATGCTCTGACAACCAGAATCTTCTAAACTAGAAGTACTTTCCAAGGAAGCCGTGTCAGGAAGTCTGTCTGCAACATCTGCCACCAAGATGCAATTATTGAAGCCTAATTAATCTGATTCCCATTTTTTATTAATCACCAACGAATGTCATTGCTGAGCCAAGCCTGTGATCAGCACGAGATAATGGATGCTGGAATGAGGCCAAGCCAAAGATAAGCTATCAGGAGTTTCTAATTAAGACTGAGCTAGCCTGCAGACACCCTGAGATGCTGAAGACCCTGGTTTGTGGAATCACTGATTTGTTCCTATTACATCATTTTACAAAAGATTAGAGACTATCATTGCTCCTACATAGAGTCTAGCATTGCTCCTGCATTCCCCACCAAGACCTGTGCTAGGCACTCCATGTACATCTCATTTAATCTCTCCAACCATCCTCATCCCAACATTCAGAATCACAAAGTGAAGGAAAGATTTGAAATCTGGTCTCCCTGATTCTAAGGGTCATGTTTTCCACATGGCGATGGATGGATGGTCCAATGCAATGGGTAGCCAGCTGCAGTCACTACCTCAATCTGCAAGAGTGCCCTCAGGCTGACACTATGCAAAAGCAACAGATTTAAAGAGAGAGGAGTACAGGCTCCTGAGTTATGCCCAGCCCTGGGAATTTTACATTCAAGCAGCAGTCTAACAGAAAAAATTTTTCTTTGTTTTCTAACCTTAAAAAATAATGAGCACAAAGGAGCTTGAGAAGTCTATGAGCACAGACAAACATTTCCAAGCAAATCAATATGCAAATGGACATGTCTGCCTGGGCTCCCATGGCCTTCAGCTCTGCAGCAGGGCAGAGTATAGGTATGAGGGGCATTTTTCAAGAAGCAGTTTAGGATTACAAGGTGGAATTATTATTTATCCATTCAAAATATGAGGCTTGCTAATTAGGTCATAATGGTTCTCGTTCATCATGCACCGAGAGCATGTGTTCTATTGATCTACAGGGCTGTCCATGAGCACGAGGCTCTTACTAATACCAGCTTAGCTCTGCCCAGCTGTTCTCATGAACCCTCCTGGAAACGCACTTGAGAGATGCAGGCCTACCGAGAGGGAGGAGTGTGCTACTGCTGCCTGTCCAGTGGGGTCCTCAGAGTCTTCCCCAAATTGCCTGAGACCTGCTAGTTCTGGCGGCAAAGTTGGAGGTAAATGAGCTCTTGTGGTTATGTCGTTAGCGGCTGAGTGGAGAAAATCTGAACCAGAGAGATGGGAATTTAGCCCTTAATTTTAGGAACAACCCAGGATCTAAAGGGCAAAGGAGTCCTGGCTAAAGCACCAGGAAGTCAAGACCCTTCTTCACACTCACCAACAGCAACAGGTCGGTCTCCTTTATAGTTTCCTCTACCGAGTCTGGTGCAGGTCACCGCCACTGAGAAATAAGGCTGAGTGGCTGCTTTCTGCTCCATGGCCCCTTCTTAAGATTTAGGATAAGCTCTGGTCCTGCTGCTGGCTGGATGCAGGCCTTTGGGTAGTCAACATTATATATACCCCTCTGCTCTGAGGGCCTAATTGTGAAGCAGAAGGAGAAATCACTAGGAAGTCTCCAAAAGACAGAACTTGTGAAACACTTGGTGCATTGTGGGCATTCAAAGTTTTGTGATTCAGTTTCCTCTTCATCCTCAGGGACAGATTGGCTCGCTCCCCATAAGACACCACTGCAGGCGTAAAGCAGTGCCAAATGTAGGACAGGATGTGAGAGATGCCCTAGAGGCTAGAAGGGAGTTATCCAGCAGAGCATCCAATCATGAAAGGATGATACAAGCAACTCCGTGGAGCCAGACTGCTGATAGCACTAATCCATTGGATTAACTCAAAGGAAGGCCTCGGTGATCAAGTACTGTTGGGAAAGCCATACTACTGTCCTCACTGGGGATATCGAATGCACCCAAGGCTCACAAGAGTGCTCCAGCAGAGAAACACATTTCACATTGGTTTGCCAGTCTTTCCCATGTTTCTGTGGTAGTTTGAATGTAATTGGCCCCCATAAGCTCATAGGGAGTAGCACTATTAGGAGTAGTAGGCTTTGTTGGAGTAGGTGTGGCCTTATTGGAGGAAGTGCGTCACTGTGGGGGCGGGCTTTGAGAGCTCATATATACATAAGCCACACACCTCAGACCACTTCCTGTTACCTTCAAGATGAAGGACTCTCAGCTACTTCTCCAGCAAAATGTCTGCCTGCATGCCGCCATTTCCCACCATGATGACAATGGACTGAACCTCTGAACTGTAAGCAAGCTACCCCAATTAAGTTTTTTATTTTTTTTTTTTTATTTTTTTTTTTTTTGTAAATGTTTTACCTTCATGGTGTCTCTTCACAGCAATAGAAACTCTAATTAAGACAGTCTTCAGAGCTGTTTTGGGAGGAGTCTGAGAGAGGGCATGCAAAGGTTACTCTTCTAAATGTTCAACTGAAGGAAAAGGCTTAGGACGGGAACAGACAGGAGGAAGAGGAATGAGGCTAGCCGGGCTGCCTCCCCTTAGGGTCTGTGGGTCAGAAAAGTCAAGTCTCCAGGATTTTCCCACACACTGCCACGGCTAAAGGTGCCACGCCAGTGATGAATCTTGCAGGAATCAGGTGCCGCCCAGCAGGATCGCAGAGAAACAACTTTTCCCACCATTTCTCCCAACGTGACTTTGACCTGAAAGGGTCAAAGTCAAGGATAAACCATAGCAGAACACTTAATTAAATCTCGTGTTTAAATAATTCACAGGTAGAAGAAGAGAAGCTGCCTCTCTGGGCCAAAGAGCCCAAGAAGGCGGACGCTCACTCAGGTAGCCCCACAGATCCACTTAACATCATCTCATTATCTTTCTGCATTTATAGCGGTAGGGCAGAGGCAGGGAGTATGAGGAAATAAAGATGGAGATCTGAGACAAAAAGGATGCACAAAGTGGCGGGCGGGTGTCATGAGATTAACTAGACCAGAAGACTACAAGGGACCAGAGGCAAGCAGAGCTGAGGAAGTGACCAGTCCTTCTCTCAGCTTTGACACTTGCTTGGTGCCGGGCAGGTGGTGCCTGTGGGAGTCCTGGAGAGTCCACATTACCCACCACCATCCTGCCAAGTGTGAGCTATTTTTCTTGATCCAGATCAAATGGCTGATTTTCAGCAAGATAGGAGGTTCCTGGGGAAAGGTTCAGCATTCCTATAATGGAATGAACCCAAGAGGGAATAAATGAGTCCATCATTCAGTGAGATCATTAGCAGATGCCTCTACCTTCTGCTGAAAGAATGGCTGGGCTCCTGCCTGCAAACATGTCTGGCTGCCTCCTTCATCATATGCCCAGGGGGCCCAGGAGAGCTCCCTGAGCAGAGTCCAATACTCGTTTCCTACTGCACAGGGGGAGATAATATGCAAAACTCCCTCTAGAGCATCATACCTGTGGATTAAGAAATCATTTCCCTCAGTCATGCAAAAACCGAGGACCCCCTGGAGTGAGAATCTATGATTGAGCCAGGAGAGAAAAAGGTGATTTGGAGAACTCCATCTTTACAGGAACTGATGAGCAGCCTGTTAATAGGGTTAGTGCACTTAGCAACAACACCTGCTGCATGTTAAGGGGACCATCAGTGACACCTTACACATCTTAAATTGCAGCAACAGGGACTGAGTAATGATTGCAATTCATTACCCCTGCTCACTGGAACTTCCTCCGAGTCTCCCTCATGGTGTCCGTGGAATGCCGGGCTGCATGGTTTCGCCTTGTAGGAGATAATGTGCATCCTAACCTTTTGTTTGTTTCTCTGTGTGTCTGGGTGTCCATTCAAATGTCTGATGTCCTGCAGTTACCGCCATTCTTCTTGTTCTTAAAAAAAAGTTTTATTTTAGAATAAAAAAAAATGTGTATGGATGTTTTGCTTGTTAAGTATATGTATGTGCACCACATGTTTATCTCAAGCCTGAAGAGGTCAGAAGAGGGCACTGGATCACCTGGGAATGCAGTTACAGATGTTTGTGGGCCACCATGTGGGTGATAGGAATTGAGCCTAGGTCCTGTGCAAGAGCAACAAGTGTTCTTATGCACTGAGCCATCTCTCCAGCCCGTTCCTCCTGTTCTTGATTCAAAACGATCCAGGTGGGAACTTGGAGGGCGAAGCGCTTGCTGCACAGGTGCGACAAACTGGATGGGATCCCGAGCACCCGAAGTGGCAATCAACGAGGCAATTCCCGGTAGTTTTATCTGATAGTCAAAAGAGGTTTACTTTGGTGTGACTTACAACCAGCAAATAGATCAGTTACAGAATTCAGGAGAGGCGAGGCACAGTCCAAAACAGTTCTCTGGAGAACTCTGACTTGGTCTGCAATCCAGCATCCAGGATCACAAGGTAGCCAAGAGAGAGATCACTTCTGCATTTCCCCTCTTAAAACGGGTCCCTGTCTCGGCCCCTCCCGGAGCAGGGGCAGGTACCTAGCTACCTTCTAGGGGCGGTGCTTCAGGGGCGAATAAAGCACAGACAAGCACCCCTACAAGCACCCATGTAACCAGCTGGGTGCAGCAGCACCTGTATATAATCCTGGAGTGGGGGGGGGGCAGGTGACCCCAGGACTGGCCGGCCAGTCAGCCCAGCCCCATTGCTGCTTCCCAGGTGCCAAGTGACATCTTGCATTGGGAAATGAGGTGGAGTAGGGTGTGGTGACACACACGCCTTTAATCCCAGCACTCCAGAGGCTGAGGCATTTGAGGCCAACCTGGCCTACAAACAGAGCTTCAGGCTAGCCAAGGCTACATAGTGAGACCCTGTCTGAAAAAGCAAACAGATAAAAAACAAAACAACAAAAGAAAAAGGAGGTGGAGGGTGCTTGAGAAATTACCACACCAAGGCTGTCCTTGGCTTCCATGTGCACATACAAACACACACATATGCACTTGCACACACAGGTGCACACAAACACACAAAATCAAAATAAACCATCCAGATCATCATGTATGTGGTTGTGTGCATACACATACACTTTACATGAATACAAGGGAATCTGAAAAGGAAGAGTCAGTAAAGCCAAACTCCCAGCTCTCAGGCTTACCAACCAGAACCAACCATGGCTACCCCACGCTGGACCATCCTACCTTCCAAAGTAGAACGTGGGCTGAAGCCCTTTCAGTCCGTGGGGCAAACATATGGGTACAACTCAAGGTGCCTGAGAGTTCAGATGGTGACCTAGGATGGAGTTAACTTTCCAGTTACTAAGTAAACAGTGGTAACTTAACACGCACACACCATGCACCAGACCCCGACCGTGTTACTGTAGACATTACCCTGACTTCAATGTACGTTGAAGTTCAACATTACCTTGTGTTCAACCTCTCAAAAGAGAGCAAAGAACACAACATGAGCATGCTATCAAAGCCATCTTATTATCCTCAAGGGGATGGCTCTTAGGCTACAGGCAGGAAGTCATTTGTCCAGGTCACAAGGCAGGTGAGCCACAGAGCTGAGGACCGGGAGACCTGTCATTTCTGAGCTGCCTTTCTGTCCTCCCTTCATACAGCCTGTGATCCAGGAGCTCAGAGACACCAACAGCCCTCAGAGCTTACACTTTTCCACTTGTGACATCTCTGTACCTGGGGCTGTGGGTACTGAGGGCTGGACATGATGAACGGATGTGAGAAGTCTGCAGCTGCAGCAGGAAGCTCCAAGGGACAAGGGACAGCAGGAGCAAACACCATCACCTGAACAGAATATTGACAGGGGCTTGTGACCTGGGGTAAAATCCTTGACCATTCTGTGCCTCTGTCCCCTCATCTATAATCTGGGGAAAAAAAATACCCACTCCTCTTGGACTGTTATGTGGATTAAATGCAAAGTATCGAGTACTTGGGACAGACTCAGGCACATGACACTGTGTAACAGATGAACCATAATGAATAGTTAATTATCTTACTACTCCATGGCTTAATGACAGTTCATTACAAGAAGTGCATTGTTAGGCCACTTTGACATATGAACATGATACTGTGCTTTTCCACAAACCCAGATGGAGGAGTCCTCTCGCATCTGGGCTGCATACCATTTATATGTGGCACAGTCTCTTACAGCTACAGCCACAATGAGCACAACACTGAGAAATTAAACCAAGCACAGGAGAAGATGATGTATTCCAGAGACATGGTATACACAGGCCGTACAGGCCGTACGAGGCTGCTGCTGGCCCAACAGCACATTGCTTTACCATAAACTCTGTAAGGAGCAGGGACACACCCTGAAACAGAAGTACAGTGAACACAGAAGCCAGGAGCAGCTGCTTACTGCTATTATCGACCATTGCCCACCGCACACTATTATGTGGTGCCACGGGTTCCTACACCTGGCTGTGCCCTCTGTGTGCTCCTGCCGGCAAACCCACAAGCACATCTGCATTGTGCTGTGACACTGGGGTGGCTGCATCTTCACTGGGTGGCAGGAGAATTCCAGTTCCTTTACAGTGGTTTAACAGCAAGGCTGTAATATACAGTCAGTCTGCTTTGCCTGGGACACCATTTTTGGGCAATTGGCAGTATTAGATCAAGTTCAAGTCATCAACGACTATGCTCAGCCTGTACACCCACACATGCATGCACATCCACCCCCACCCCCCTTGCCCCCCACATTTTATTCTCAGAGAGACTGGTTACTGAGTCACATCTTCCAGAATAGAGAGTGGATTTGGCAGACAAGTCGCTTAATGCAGCTTTCTTTATTTTCTGTCTCCAGCTCTTTTATAAATAGGTTTGCCAAATTGATGCTTAATAGCTTAATATCGGGTTCATATTAATCTCACCCTGTCTGAGCTTCAAAGGGACAAACTGTTCTGACTGTTAATGAAACAAATTTCAGTTGCAAATTTCCCTGGGATCAGAGCTGGGGAAAGAAAAAAAAATCCAAATGATCTAAAAAGACAAACATCTCCCTGGTGCGCTTTTCAAGCCACTGGGTTTTTATACAGCCTCCCCCTAAAGTTAGGGAAATCCAGCTGCCTCAGCGCAGCTGGGTTAGGGCCCCCATGGACACTAGATGGCGCAAGAACATGCTCCAAACCATGAAGACTAGCCTGCTGCCCTTCACCCAACCTGCTCCAGGCCTGGTGGGTTCCCTGAGACAAGATGTGTGGTACAAACAATGCAAGCTCGAATAAACGCTCCAGATTCTATAGCCAGAGACGGTCAGCATGGAAGTTGTAAGATGTGCTTCCATCTTCTGCTCTGACCCGATACATCTGGGCATTCTCTTCAGGATTCAAAATGTGAATGAGCCAACAGAGTGATTACACTACACTGCTGAGCTGCCTGCTCAAAACCACTTAAGGTGGCAGATTTCATGTGCTGTGTATTATACCACAATCTTTTTTAAAGGGCAGATCATCCCCAGTAATAGAAGAGCATTTTCATTCAGAAGAGCTAAGCATAAAAACACATAATGGTGCCTTTTTTTGGTTTGGTATACTGTCCTCTGGCCCCAAAGCAACCGAAGAAGTATTTATTTTACTGCTGGCTGGTTCCAGGACCCAGCCACTATCATTCATGATCGAAGCTTCTCTTACAGAAAAATACCAAGCCTGCCCTATCTGAGAAGGCCAGAGGCAGGACATCACAGAGAGAAAGGCCCCCATGCACCAAACTAGCATGCTGGCTGCCTCTGATCTCAGTCTGCAACTCACTGTGTAAAATGGTCCTCATCCAATCGAGATTACAGGCACAGACTCCCATCCTGTCTATCGGCCCACTGAGATCCATGGGGTCCACTTGTAGTGGGAGAAAGTCAGGAGAGGACATCCTGAGAAAAGCCAGGACCAATGGGGCACAGGTAGAAGTTTCTGGTAAGTCCCAGGCTGGATGGTCTAAGATGCTGGAGCCCTGATAATGGAAGAGGAGATCCAGTGCTCTGCCTGGACTTCAGAGAACAATGCATTCCAGACTCCAGTGCTGACAGCCTCCAGGAGTGGTGTAGGACGAAAGCACTCTCCTCCCACAGTATCAGCGACAGCAGGATCCAGAGCAGCTCCAGCGGTAGTGAGGGGCAGAGGGGTGACTCCCAAGAAGCACCCAGCAGTCCACGGTGCCTGGCATGGTGTAAATGCTCAGACTGGGGTACAGGTCAAGGAGCAGTGAGAGGAGCAGGGAGCTGGAGAGGAACCCTCAGCTCTATCTCAGACTCACAGAAGGTCTTCGCAGGCTGTGGTGAGACCAAAACACTTCACCAGAGCTCTGTCAGACCTTCCGGCCTCACCTGAGCAAGGTGCATCTGCCCTGAGCAAGGTGCATCTGCCCCTGCTTCTGTCTTCCAAATGTCTCACTGAAGCACTCCTGACCTCTCGGTGCCCTAGAGATGTAGGTCAGGATCTATACTGTATCTATGACCAGCCCCTACCTCACCCGGGTGGGCATTAGGGACTGCCATACCCACACTTCCTCTTTTCCTTTGTGGGTTCCCTCTACCTAGCAAACTCTTCCCTCTTCTCAGACTCCTGCTCACCCTCCAGACTGTCCCTGAAAGACCGCTTAGAGGAGTCCGCCCTGCTCCTGTTATGCCCTACACTTTTCCTTACACAGATCACACTCTTGTGACTGGCATTTGCTGCCTGTCTCCATACTCGGCAGTGAACTAAATGAACACAGTATGTGGCTGAGAGGAGGCCGGACCACGGTTATCCCATCAACAAGACCGATCAAGGCTGGGGAGGGAAACAAGGTCATTCAGCAGAATGTGGTTAAGAAAGGGTTCACCAAGCAAAGACCAAGAGGAGGCAAGAAGACTGAGGAAGGGGAAGACGGGGAGCAGGGTGAGGCCCCACAAGGAAGCCGCCTGCCACCAAGCCTCCCTTCACAGACTTGAACTGCCGCACGAGGATGGACATGCCAGACCTCTGTCCCCAGCAAAGTCCCCAGCCTCAGCTTACACCCACCTGCAAGGGCTAGCAGAGCTTGCATAACTTGGGAAGGAAACTGGGGAAAAGGAATATCTACCAGGTTATGAGCCCAGAAAGCCCTGCGGGTGTGTGGCAAGCCCGACTGGATGCCGGGCTCATGTCCCCAGCATAGCTGGGGGCCCTTCCTGGCTCCTCCTTCCTTTCATTCCAGCCTGAGCTGCAGGGTGCCGGCTATGAGGACCGAGGGTGTGCCTGACAGGAAACCCCAGACCCTATGTCTCTGGTCACTAAGAAGCAGTGAGATACCAGCTCCGGCTCACGGCAGCCTCTGCCGCCACCAAGTCAGACTCCCTAGTTTTGATGCGGTCAAAGGGAGAGACGGCAGAAGGAGCCACTGTCCTCAGAAACAGACAGAGAACACTGTGCACCTTTGAACTTAGCCTCTTCCCCATGGCGACCGGGACACTGGCACCTGAGGAGGCCCCTCAAATCTCTAACTGAAGACAGGGGCCCACTCGCCATTGTTCCTTCTCTAGTCATCCAATCAGATCAGTTAGCCTTGTCATTTCCTCCTGTACGAAATCTTGGAACTGCCTGTCTTGCTCCATATTACTAGACAGAGGTGCTCCACACTCTTCCCTTCATTATGAGGTGGCCTCCCACCACTGTCTCTCAGGGGCAACCTTGGCCTCTGCCCACTACTGCCCATCACACCGGAAGCCCCTCTGTGTGTGTGTGCAAGTCTGATCACACCTGTCTGCTGCTGCGTGCTGCTGCTGCTCTTCGGATGGAATCATTTCTGTGACACCGCTAACCCCCAGGTCCTAGCCGAGCATCTGTGCAGGGACTTGGTAATCTTCATTTGTCAAGCACTTGGCATAGACAGAGCAGAACAAGTTAACTGTGTAAAATGGACTGGCATTCTCCAGGGGAGGCAGAGAAGCCTGTGCCCGCGGCACTGAGCCCTACGGGGCGGGTGTTGATACAAGTGCTGATTAACTGTTTGCCTAGACACTGTATCACAAACAAACAGGAAATTAATTCTCCATCTTTCAATTCCTTTTCCGAGTTTAATTGCAAGCCATATAATTGGTCTCAATTTCCTTTAAATAAAAAAAAAAATCTCTGCTATCAATATGTAACAGTGTGAACCTCCAGCTACCTGCTGCCTCAGCGATGGAGGGAAGCTCCTCCTTCCTTGAATGCATGTCCATCAGGAGGTAGTTAGTCTCTGCTTTGGGGAAACAGCTGGACACATTCTGAAACACCTTTTAGGGCATTAAAAACCCCCAACCCAGAACTCTGAGGCAGGGAGAGCAAGGCCACTGTGTGCTTTGGATACCTGAAGGCAAATACAAAACGTACGAGGAGGTGACGGAAAAGTGCTTTTGAGCACGGACTTTGGAATCAGGGTTAACGTCTGACAAGCGATGTGATCTTGGGCAGGCTGTCTGACCTCTCTGAACCTCTGTAAAGTGAAGGCAAGGGATACGGAAGGATGCGAGCCAGACAAGGAGCAAGTGGGTGACCAAATTAAGAACTGAGCGTGGTGACTGAGATGCGCTAAGAAGTCGAGGCACCTCCACCAATCCATTATCTTCATGCTGCTGCTGCTGCTTCCCACAGGAGGCCACAGTGCATGTCCTAAACATCGCAAAGCAAACTCGGAGATTGCCAGCATTTATGGCATAATTGCTGTGTTCTAGCCTTGTTCCTGAATTCAAGATTGCTAAGCCTTTCATCCTCACAATAGCCAAAGCTAGTTCACTTTCCCTGTAAAAATGGGGAAAGTAAGGCACAGAGAGATGAAAGGAACTCTCTGAGGATTAACAACATGTATTGTATAATTTCAAACATATCAGTGCAAAACCTCTTCCTCCCCAGTGCTATTTTATTTTCTGTGATTTTCATAATAAATTATTCACAACTGACCGTCTTTCAAACCTCCGCTCAACCATCCCAAATCCATAGGCAAGCTTGCAGCCTTATTAATGTTTAATGAATACAAATAAATCATAAAATAAAGATATTCCTTAAGACCTATATATTTAGCTCCTAATGGCTGTTCGTGTCTTCTCTGTTCAGATCAGAATACCAAATGTTCAGGAATATGGCCTCTATTCATTTTTGGTTTTTTTGAGCTAGGGTATCATGTAACCAGGCCAACCTTGTCCTCACTATGTAGCAGAGGATGACCTTGAATTTCTGACCCTCCTGCCTCCATCCTCTGGGTGTTGGGTTCACAGTTGTGGGCTTGGTTTGTGCCCGCTGGTGCAAAACCCAGGCTTTGTGCATGCTCTGAAAGCACTCTACCAGCTGGGCTACAGCTCCAAGCCTGGCCTTTATCTTTAATTCATACCTTTCTTTTAAAACACAGAAGCACTCCGCTCTGTATTATGGAATAAACTCAGATGTAATTTCTCCAGCACTCACTCCAGGGATGGCCACCATCTACATGCCGGTGGATTCTCTCTGGCTGGCCCCATACAATTCTGTTTGCAGAGGGAAGCTCCCAGGACACACTGCCAGAGCAGAGGGTCTACCTGTGAAATAATCACAAGTGCCCAGACGATCTCAGCCATCCTCGGCCCCATTGTCCTGATTTGTGGGCCCTTGGTGGACTGTGACTACAGAGTTCTTTCTTCTTTTCAGTAGAAGTGAAAAAGGAAATGAAAGCCATGCACATGTCACAGACTACCTAGAACACTGGAGTTATAGAGACTGAAGAAACTCAAATGGCAACCGAGGGCCCATCCCCAGCATCTCATCACCACACCTGTGCAAAGTCTGGCTTGTGGTGATATTGTGTTCCCCAAAATATTGTGCACCCTAATAAACTTATCTGGGGTCAGAGAACAGAACAGCCACTAGATATAGAGGCCAGAAAATGGTGGCACACACGCCTTTAATCCTATCACTTGGGAGGCAGAGATCCATCTCTGTGAGTTTAAAGTCACACTGGAAACAGCCAGGCATGGTGATGACGCCTTTAAACCCAGAAAGTGATGGCAGAAAGCAGAAAGGTATATAAGGAGTGAAAACCAGGAACTAGGTTGGTTAAGCTTTTAGGCTTTGAGCAGCACAGTTTAGCTGAGATCCATTTGGATGAGGACTCAGAGGCTTCCAGTCTAAGGAAACAGGATCGGCTGAGGAATTGGCGAGGTGAAGTGGCTGTGGCTTGTTCTGCTTCTCTGACCTTCCAGCATTCACCCCAATACCAGGCCCTGGGTTTGTTTTTATTAATAAGACCTTCTAAGATTCATGCAACACTGGCTAGATGACCCAAGTGTCAGACTTTGATGCCCAAGTTTAACACAGCCCACAGCCAGCTTCTCTGGAGACCAGTGTCCATCTCCTACCCCCCACTGGGACACAATGGGAGACACTGGGATGACACTGGCTGGTGGGATCCTTCTTAGAACTTGTCTTCAATGAGAGATCAGCCCAGTGGGACTACATCGTGTGGCTCCACTGGGTTATAGAGCAGCTCTGTCGGCAGAGCTTGATTTAGGAACAGGAAGCAGGGTAGACAGGGCCAGTGGGGGCCTAGGAGCAGATCTCCACCTCTCAGTAACATGGTGTCAAAGCTCCTGCTCGAGGCCAGCAGGACAGGAGCAAGGGGGGAAGGTGGCCAGAGGTGGAGGACGGGGTTTCCTAGAGAACCTGTAAGGTTCTGGAGAGCAGAGGGAGGGCTAGGTTCCACATGATCCTGTGTGTGAGGCCAAGGAGAGGTGTTGTGGTGTGACCCCAGGGCACACTGACTGGGTTCCACAGTACTCTAAAGTGACCTTGCTTGTCTCTGGTTGGTCATAACATAAGCTATGGCATCTCCATCTGCTTCAAACAAGAAGTGGCTTTCTGTCATAGACTAACTGGGGACTACTGAAGAAGACAGGATCATGGAGTCACTAGCCACAGGGTCTATGAGGCTGGGGATCACTTGCCTAGTAGGTAAACACCATCCTCTACCCCCAGCACACCTCTCTAAGCCCCTAGAGGTGGACACAAAAAGCAGCTTCCCACACCTGCTTACTTCACATAGCAGAGCCAGGAAGAGGTGACAGCCCTGTCCTTGCTGTATCACCAGAAGGAGTGGCCTCACACTGAGCAGGGTGCTGGGTGCACAGCTTACACACTCCCCATTGGCTAGCTGAAGACTGTTTCCCCTTTTACAGAAGTTGATTTGTCTGCCTCTTCCATAGTCAGTGACTACCCAGTCTGGGCTAACAATAATAATCTTATTAACGATGACAGTAATAGCAATTACCATCTGCTCAGGGCTCGCCGTGTGTCACACTGTGCAGAGAGTACTTTCATGTATTAGTTAATTCACTGCTTAGCAACCTTGCGCTTATCTCTATTTTACAGATGGGGAACGGAGGACAGAAAGAGGAAGTCTCCTGCCTATGGTCCCACAGTCAACATAAGCAGCAGAGCTGGGATCTGAGCACAGGCAGTTGCTCCAGCAGCCCATTCACTGAGCTCTCTGCTGCCTTTGTCTCGGGGTCTGGGACATACAAGTAACGAAAACAAGGAGGTCCACAGCTGTGCCTGCAGAAGGTTCAGGGTGACGGAGGACAGTCTGTGTGGCCCGGGCGAGCAGGGCAGGGGTAAGAGTATCCGGAGGATCCTATGGCAAGAGGCTGGAATGTCTAAGAAACAGGAGATTTTCAGGCTGGAAGCTGTGGGGGTCAGATGTGGCGGAAGACCACTGGGCAGTGAACCTAGAGGGCACTGCGTAGTTCTCAGTAAAGAGTACAGACACGGGGCCAGGGAGTGGCTAGCTTTGCAAGAGCAAGGCCCTAACTCCAGCCTCCCAGACCCACATGAAAAAGCTGGGTGTGTTGGTGCATGTCTACAATGCCAGAAATACGAAGGTAAGACGGGAGGACTCTTGGGGCTCACTGGCCAGGCTGGCCTAAGAGGTCAACTCCAGACCAAAGGTGGATGGTGTTCTTGAGCAAAGAATTTCATGGCCACCTTCTCTTCTCCACATTAATGCACATCAACATACATATACATATATACACAAATGCCACAAAATAAATTTTAAAAAAAGTGCAAACTCCATAACGTGTACTGAAATCTCAAAACACCACCTTGCAGAGCCTAGTAAGTAACAGTCACTGCTGTCCCAACCTGGGTGGCTTCCATCAGGTTACTAAACCTCTCTGGGCCTCGTCTGTACAACAGCAATAGTGACACTCAACTCACAAGGTCGTCATATTAGATAATTTAGTTACGGACCTCAGACTGTGTCGGGCTCTCAGCAAGAGCTCGCTTCTGCGCTACCTGGTAGATAGACTGTCCCCACCCCACTCCAGGCTTCCCCACACATTCATCCAGCTGCCTATTTGATGGGGGGGGGTGAGACTGGTAAGGGGAGAGCCAAGAAACAGAAGGAATGAGGCAAAATTAATCTGTGATCAATACTGCTTGTGGCCATTACGGTGACAGGCAGCAGATAAACACATAAAGAGAACTGGAGACCAGCTTACCCTGGCAGCTGCTGCCATTAGCCACTGGGCCCAATTACGCAGGCTGCCGCATAACCTTCTATCATTAGGCATTCCGTGACATTTTATTTGTGGCTGTCTTCCTCCCGCCCCACTGTATTTAGTCTGCTTTCATCTGTGAAGGTCTAGCTAGCCTCACTTGAGGCTCTGGCTGAGGTAATTTAGAGTTAAGCATTATTTTATAGTATGTAAATAGTGAGTTATAGGCAGGCCGGATACAAGGCAATGCCCGATTGAGCCAGAGCCTCAGCAGCCTGGGAAGGCTGGCTGGCTGGCACAGACTCTCCCTCAGTCAGGTATCTGGACAGAACAGGGCCTCAACCTGGCTGGTCTCCTAGAAGGTAGTATAACAACTGAGTGATGGATCAGTGTTTCCCAATAAAGCTCCTCCACCCCCCAATTCTGCTACAAATTACTTCCAACTCCTCACCCTACCCTGTGCCCCAAGCTTGGCCATGCCACCCTGCAGCTTTTCAAGGGGTCAGTGGAATACGGTAGGAACAGAAACTAAACTATTCTTGAGCCACTGTGCACACATACCTGTCACTCCCAAAGATGGAGAGTGATAGATACGAAGTGGAAACAATGGAAGTGGGCCGAAGCTGAGCCCGGCTTACAGACCGGAGCCACTTCAGCAGAGAGAAGCCCAGCTACAGACTGGGTTCAACAGGCAGACACAGCACACTACAAAACACCCACTGGGACTACGAGTCCGAGGTGTAGACCCCTAGCCTGCTTTGTGCAAGGCCCCGAGTTCCATCCCCAGCGGCCCCACCCTTACTAAAAAAAAAAGTAAACAGAAAGGGAAAGTATGCACCAAGTGGTGTGTGCTGCGTATGTATTGTCTGCCCACCTGCTATGGGGTGGGGTGGGTGGGAAAGCAGGCTAGCAGCTGGACAGGAAATGTTTGTCCATCCATCTCTCACTAGGTTATGGGTGCCTCTGGCTGGGCTGGGCCACCTGCGTCTAAGATGCTTCTTGTTTAATAACAATAGTCAAAAGCAGCAGCAACCACACTGCAATGGATGGCCGCAATGATATGTTACAGAACATTCCCAATGGCCAGGTCAGGCTCCTTTATCCTTCTTTCCACAGAGAGTCCTAATGAAAGACGGGGCAGTCTAGCTCATGTTTTTAGAGGGAGATTGAAGTATAGGACTGTTTGTCCATTGGTTGTGAACACAGCAATAGTGTGAGGCCTTTCCATTCGCCAACCACAATAATGAGAGCCATTGCCCTGACAGCTGCTCTCTAACTCCAGGTGGATTCTGCACACTGCAAGACCCCAACCCTTGCTTTCAACACAGCCTTGCCTGTCCTTGTCTGTTTGTGCCCTTCCCACCCAGACCAGGCTGCGAGATGCTGGTGTGCAGGGCTGGTACCTTGCACAGCAGTAGCTGGGAGCTTGGGTGAGTCATAGAGGAAGGTTTTAGTCCTGGCTCTGCCATTTGTCTAACAGCTTTACACAGGTCTCATCATGTCCCTAACGATCATTTTTGTCCTCTATAAATAGAGGGGTCTTAGTGATAAGAACGGGTTCCTTAGAGGCTTACAGTACGTATGAAATGCTCATGGTGGGGCCTGGCGAGGGCTCGGTGGCGTCCACGAACCTTTCCTCTCTGATGGGCTACAAGTGGCAGAAGGTAAGGTTTGGAGGGAGATGGTGTCATGACTTCTGCTCTTTTCTGCCCTGTTCAGTCTTGAAGAGGAGGCGGCTATCTGTTCTCAACACTATGAGGGAGGCTTTAGATATGAACGCTCCAAGTGTAAACAGAAGCTGTCCCTTCTTGGATAAATAGTGTAAACCACCTCTGAGACCTCACCAAATTCTCTTTACTTTCAGTATCTACTGCTGCCCATATCCCTTCTTTTGACTTCAGGGTCCTACCACCACCACCCCCCTTTTTTTTTTTTAAAAGAATAGTAGTTTACTAAACATACCAAACCATACAGCAGAGGAAAACAAGCCCCGGGGGGCTTTGCAGCTACACCGTTTCAGGCTGGGGAAGACGTCCTCTGTCCTACAGGTCTATATGTAGAAGTTCATTTTCCAACTGTACAGTCAGGCAGGAGCCCAAGCTTGTGAGCCTCCATTTATATTCCAGCCTTGGTGCGGCTTCCCCCACCGCTTGCTCCTGCTCTCTGCTCCCATGTTAAGCAATTCCTCTCCCCGGAGCCCCTGGCTGCCGTCATCATTCTCACTTAGGCAAACTCTATCTATGGATTTCATTCCTCTAATTTTCTCCCATAAATCAATCCTCCCTCCCCTTGGCTGCTGCTGTTCTGTCTGGATTGCGCCTTTAGTCAATGTTCATCTCATCCAATTCTGTATTCAATGAAGGGTTATCAAGTGCCAGCTTCATGCAGGGCACTATGGAGAGGGCAGCGAATTAGGCAGCCCATGTGCTAGGCGAGGTGGCCAGAAAAAAACAGCATAAACTGTATGGTTTATAAACAATGAGGACTCATTTTTCACAGCTCTGGAGACTGGGACGCACAACATGAAGGCTCTGGCAGACCCCTGGTGAAGACCTCCTAGTTCATCTCCTAGTTCACCAATGGCACGTCCTTGTCATATGACCACAAGATGAAAAGGGCCTCGGGCCTCTTTTATAAGGATACTAATCTTATTCACAAGGGCCCACTCCCATGGTATAATCACTTCCAAAGATCTACCTCCTAATATAATATTTGGGTATATTAGCTACTTGTCTCACTGCTTTGATAAAATACTCAGATGAAAGCAATTTAAGGAACAAAGGGTTTCTTTTGGCTCCTAGTTTGCGGATACAATCCATCATAACGGGAAGTTCTCGTGGCAGGAACGTGATGCAGCTGGTTAGGCTGAGCCAACAGTGAGCAAATAGAGAACAGTGAATGCTTGTATTCACCTCTCTTCCTCCATTAATTCAGGTCAAGCCTAGGGAATGGAGATGCCCTCATTTAGGATAGGTCTTCTCAACTATGTAATCAAGACACCCTCTCACAGGCATGCTCAGAGGCTAACCTAATCTAAATAATGCATCACAGGTGTGCCTAGAAGGCTTGTCTCCCAGGTGATTCCAGGTCCTGTCAAATAGACAATCAATATTAACATCACAGAGGTTAAGATTTCAACCTTTGAAAGTGAGGTGGGGGCCAAACATTCAGGTCCCTGCTGGGAGTTTAGACTCATTATCTCGCAGCATAGGTAGCGCCTAAGCTGGACATCTGGATTCAACTCCATCCCCTTTGCCTGTAAGCTGATAAACTCAAAATGGATTACCAATAACAAACATGTCTTGGCTTAATTTTCTTCATGGTAAATGTGAATAACAGTAACTGTCTCATGAGGCGCTGGGAATTTTCGGTGAAGGGAAGTACTCAGAACACGGTACACACAATGGTTTCCAATGATTATCCCCACCGCCCACCTAACACTGCCTTCTGGGCGGCACGTGTGACTGTCCCAGGAAAGGAGACAGCCATTAGCTCTCCACAGGACAGTGGTGGACAACCTGAGGGTCCACTGTCTACTCTTTTGTCTTAGACACTTTTCAAAATCTAGACTGTGAAAGAAAACATACGCTATTGGTCTGAGTAAAATGATAAAGTCTTAAAAAAATACAGAGCTGTAAGTCTTCAGCACCTTGGATTAGGATTGGATTAGGTACCAAAAGTACAAGCAACAAAAGAAAAACTTATGAACTGGATTTATCAAAATTTAAATTTTTCTACTGCAAGTGATAACTGTTAAGAAAGTGATACAACAAAAGGACAAAAGGAAACGTTTTTAAGTCATATATTTGATAAAAGACTTACTTGGACTTCAACAATAAAAAGGTAAATAATATAAAATTGGGCCAAAGACTGAATAGACATTTCTCAAAAGAAACTAGGTGGCACAAGTCTATATTCCAGCACTTGAGAACTAGAGGCAGGAAGATCAAGAGTTCAAAGTAAACCTGAGCACATAGCTAGTTCAAGGCCAGAGTCTGCCACATGAGAGCCTGTCTAAATAAAAAAGATATAAAGCATACCAACGACCGAGAAGCACACTAGAGAACGATCAACTCCTCAACACCAGCCACCAGGAAAACAAACCGAGACCAGTGAGATGCCATTTTACAACACAAGGTTGGCTGAATGAGCATGCAACCAAAGTCTCCAGGTAATCATATCCGAAGGTGAGGACACGGAGAAATCAGGACCTCGATGCACTGCTGCTAGGAGATGATATAGACACTTTGGTTGGTAATCATTCAGAATACACATTTTTCTACATGGTCCAGAAATTCTACTCCTAGGGTTATTCCTGAGAGAAATGAACACCTATAATCCCCATGCAAAAGCCGTACACCTGTGTTCACAACAGCATTGGCTCAACAGCTTGAAAAGCAGAACAAGTTAATGACTGAAAGAAATGGACAAAAGTGGACTGTCCACATGATGGAGTATTACTTGGCAATAAAAAATAAAGTGATGCATACTGCAGATTAGCTGAAACTTGCCAACACTGCAACAGTGTCCTAGTTAGGGTTTCTATTGCTGTGACAAAACACCATGACCAAAAAGCAAGTTGGGGAGGAAAGGGTTTATTTGGCTTACACTTCCATATTACTACTGCTCATCCTCAAAGGAAGTCAGTACAGGAACTCAAATAACACAGGAACCTGGAGGCAGAAGATGATGCACAGGCCATGGAGGGGTGCTGCTTACTAGCTTGCTCCCCCATTCCTTGCTCAGCCTGCTTTCTTATAGAATTCAGAACCACCAGGCCAGGGATGGCATCACCCACAATGGGCTGGGCCCTCCACCAATCACTGATTAAGAAAATGCTTTACAGCCAGATCTTATGGAGGATTCCGTCAATTGGGGTTCCCTCCTTTTGGATGAGTCTAACTTGTGTCCAGCTGACATAAAACCGAAGCCAGGACAGATAAGTAGAAGTCGCAAACACTACACAACATAGAAATAAAGTCATAATTATTTTCCTGGCCCCATTCAACAAATGCCAGTCACTCTCCAGCCCTAACACAGTAGTTAAAAACTCACCAGCAGAACTGCCATGTGACTGTCCTGCCCCTCCCCCGTCCTAAGTTGTTTCCAGCTAACTTACTCTCAGGTACCAAACACTCCTGAGAACTGACCATGCTACCCTTTTCCTTAACAAATGCTGTCTCAAGAAACTCTGAGCACACCCATTTCCACCTTTCAAGTCTTTTCCAAAAGGACACAAATATCTTGTAGAAACATAAGAATTTGGCTGGAAGATCAAGAACTGCAAGTTCAATAGAGAAGAAAATACCACTGTCAAGTGTTGCGGAATAATAAGATGTGTTAATTCGTTTATGTTGAGGGATTTTTGTTTAATGATGCAAAGATGTGTTGCATTCTTTTATGTTGCATTTGTTTAACTCGGTAAAGCTGTGTTACTTTGCCACCCTAAAATACCGGATGGGTCTAATAAAGAGCTGAAGGGCCAATAGCTGGGCAGAAGAGGGATAGGCAGGGCTGCCAGGCAGAGAGAATAAATAGGAGGAGAAATCTTGGCTGAAGAAGAAAGAGAAGAACTAGGAATGAGAAAAGGAGAAGGAGAGGAGGACACCAGGGGCCAGCCACCCAGCCACCTAGCCAGCCACAGAATAAGAAAGAAAGATATATAGAACAAAGAAAGGTAAAAAGCCCAGAGGCAAAATGCAGTTAAAGAGAAACAGGATAATTTAAGTTAGAAAAGCTGGCTAGAAACAAGCCATGCTAAGGCCGGGCATTCCTAAGTAAGAATAAGTCTCTGTGTATTTATTTGGGAGCTGGGTGGTGGGTCCCCAAAGAGTAAAAAAAAAAAAACGCCAACTACAGTCAAGGGCATTTCTGCTTATACCAGAAAGTGCCCTTGGGATGAGTCATCTACACTGCCAACTTGTCTAGATTGGCATCCCATAGGACATGAGGGAAGCACAGCTCCAGAAGCATCTAGGAAGGCGACTCCAGAATCTATTGAGTCATGAGGGATCTTGACCTGATGAAAGAATTCATCCAAGAAGGATTCATAATGGCCGGAACTATTAGGATGTGGGCCTTGGTGGAGGACAAATAGTCACTGTGACAGTGTGTCCTTGGCCTGGACTCTTCCTTTTCCTCTGCTTTCAGTCCACTAAGAGATCAACAGCTCTCCTTGGCCACAGCTACCCACTGCCTCGATGGTCTGCCCACCTGAAAGAGGCCAAGGGATCATGGACTGAACTCTCTGAGACAATGAGTCAAGATAAATCTCTCCTCCCTTCAGATGTCAGTCACAGGGGTAGGAAGTTAGCTAACACTCCCCTTGACTGAAGCACGACCACCATGGCAGAACTCAGTCACGGGCCACCATGGCTTCTCTCCATTAGGTCTCAGATCTATAGGAGTGCTGAATGCTTGAGTAATTTCAAAAACGCATGGTCCGGTTCCGATTTGAACACTTTAATGAAATCCAGCAAGGGAACTGCGGAAGCAAAAAGATGTCAAAGGCGGAACCAGGATTAGTTCAGAATTCAGCAAATTAGTCTAGCTGGCTTCGAGTTTCAGTTCACATCCCAGTTTAAATATAGTATGTATTTAATATGATGTGAAGTCATATTTTAACACCTCCCAACTGCGAGGACTTTGCAATTCTAATAGAAAACACGCCATAAATTAGCCTGAGGTGACGTGTCGCTTTCACGTGTCTCAGAGTGTGATTGTCTGGAATGGATCAAGATTCTAGAGATTTTTCCCTCATTCCTTTTTCTTCTAGATCCTGACAGCTTTTACCTAAAATATTACTGTCAAATCAAAATCTTCTCCTCCTGAATAAAGAAACTTCCTCCAAACTAATCAAGATTTACACGAGGCTTTCAAACAGGTAGCCACCAAGACAGGCACATGATGAAGGGAGGCGCCTCTCCCGTTCAGTGATGGGTCCAAAAGCCAAACTCCCAATAAGGTTTGCTGAGTGGACAAAAGTTAACTTGAGATGCACCTGGTATCATAAGCGACACAGGACACATCTGGAGGAATTGCCACACCAGTCTACCACCCCACCCCACCCCACCCCCATGCCACTGTGTTCCATCTCTAGCTGCATCTGGGTGTTCACACCCTAGAATGTTCCACTGTCATTTCCACTTTTATAAGGCCATGAGGCAAGATGCCAGATGGAACCAAGCCTGACCCAGGATCCTTGCTGGGAAGCAGGATGGAAGAAGGTTTTGTCACCCATCCAGGGCAGAGTCCTCTGTGACCTCAGCAGCTTGTTTTGAATTTGGTGTTTCTACAAAGATCATTAAGGCTGGAGCTCAATGGCACTTGGTTACACAGGAGGCCTGGTGGCTCACGGGAATGACACCCATGCTTAGTAGTGCCTGCTAAGCCGCCTGCAGACTTCTCTCACATTTCCTCTCAGCAGCCCTGGAGGCAGGCAATAGTTGTCTTGTGCTGAAGAGGGTCAGACTGGTTGAGGAACTTCAATGGGGGCATCTTCCCTGCCTAGTGCAGGGCTGGCACGAAGAATAAACCTCATTCCCGCTTCCATCTCATGCCAACAAAGAATGAGTTAGACATCATGGCTCAGCTCCTGTCAAAAACACCATGTGGAGGAGTGGGGCATCACTTAGGGAATGTGGCCAGAAGAGCTTTGCGAGACGAGACAGGGCAGGATCTGAGGGCAGCCTTCCTGGCCTAGGCGTCCAGCCTCTAGGAAAGAGCTCAGTAATGCAAGGATCTGAGGAAGCCAACAGGAAACGAGGGAGGGGTGGTCGGTGGAGAAAGCAAAATGGTAGGGATGGGTTCTGACCCATTCCCCGGCCCAGGCAGAGATATCCGTGGTCTAGGGACATAGCTTTCTGATGGAGTGTGGTTCTAATGACCTACTTCTGTACAACTGAGCAATCTCACACTGAAGGGCTTCTAACAATGACATGTAAACTCTCACAGGTTCTGTGGTTTAAAATTCTGGAGAGTGAAGTCCATTCACTGTTTGGAGCCTCAAGCTTTGTGACAGACTGACAGACAGACAGACAGACAGACTAGTGTGGTTGAAGCTGAACTGGCAGCAGGCTGAAGTGCCAGTGGCCCCAAAAGCATCTCTCTCTTCATGCAACTCTTGTGGACGCTTTGCGAAGATTGCCTTGGGCTTCCTTACCACACAGCAGCCTTGTCTACCATCTTTATATGACAACAGAAGCCTGATGAAAGTCCAGACAAGAAGCCCTGTGGCCTCCTGTATCCTGTGACTGGGTGTCGTGAGTCTCAGCACAACATACTTTGCTGTGTCACAAAAGCTGAGCCAGTTTCTGGGAAAGGGGACACAGCTCCAACTCCCAAAGGGAGAGGTGCCAAAGGATTTGTGACCTCACTTTAAGAGGGCCAGACTGAGGTTGTAATAGAGACAGAAGGGAGGGGACCATCGATGAGGTGGGCGCTTGCACTGGGAAGAAGGATGCACTCCAGTCACTTCCTCCCAAACCACAGCGTGTTCCTCAAGAGAAACAGGCAGGCATTGGCACACCAGAGTGAGGTTGAGGGAAAATCTATAAAAGGTTCTGAGCCACTTGGGGAAGAGCAGTCTGACAGATCAGCTAAGGAGGACAAAGTATCTGTCCTTGGAGAATTCCTTCAGATGCAAATTGACCTAAATTGGGGGCCAGCTGACCTCTTTGAAAAAAAAAAAAAGGCACAACCAGAGTCAGGTTTCTGTCATCTGAAGATGAACTAAAATCTTGGTCCCGTTCCAAAACCAAGATAAAAGCATGGTTCTCCAAGGGTCACCACAGCTTTAGAACAAATTAGCTTATGGAGGAAGAAACAAATATGGGAAACACCTTCGACTTGACATCTGGGGTGGCTGAAAGGGGTCAGCATCATAGGGCGAGTCCAGGGCGCTGCCAGGCGTGCAGCCTGCTGGCACTGCAGAGTACTCCAGCGCTGGCCCAGGTGGCTTGTGGGAACCCTCAGAGGGAAAACTGCATCAGCGTTGTCTCTCAGGCTAAATGGATTGATGCCAGTCAGAGCAGCAATACCTGTCCCAAAAATCTGTGGACACGTTGTTTCCCCAAACTAATCTTTGAACTATTGGTTCAAGTTAAAAAGGTGTGCAGCAGATTCTGGGATTAAATAATTTCCAGTATTTATCCTTTTCCTGATATGAATTCCTGAGTTTGGGCTAGGCACTGTGAGAAAGGAAAGATTTTCCTGCTTCCCTTGCAGCTTAGGTGTGATCACGTGACTAAGTTCAGGTCACCAAAAGTGTGTGTGCAACCTCTTGGTCATTGCCTTCAAGACTACCTGGTCGCCCCCCTTCTGGCTTCTGGTCTGATGTCTGGGAAACAGGAACTGTTGGAGCACCTGTTGGGGCACCTGTTGGAGCCTGATGAGGGCAGACTGTCTCACTGGCAGCCATGCCAGGCTTTTTATGTGAGTGCTGGGATTCAGACTTGGGTTTCCATGGTTGTAGACCAAGAGTTCTTACACACGGAGCCATGTCCTCAGCCACATAAGTTCTGTCTCTGGATATATTCTTCCATTTGTATAGAGGCCCAGCCCCACACATGTATCTGTATTCACTTTTATTTATCCTGACTGGGCAAAGATTTCATTTCTCAGAAGTTTCACCATACCCTGCCAAAAAATCCTATCATCCTATGCCTGCCTGCTGCTTTCCCAGAGGTCGGTTCATTCCCTGTTACAACATTTATCACTATTTAGGGTAATTATCAGGAGAGGATTATGTTTCTCCATTGCAAAACTGTGAGCAACTTTGATCTGATCTGGCTTTGAATTTCCTCCAGTGCTGGGAGGGGCTGGTCGGTCTCAGACAATGCAAATAGTGATGTAGGAATGAGTCTAGGAAGGGTCAACAGAGGAGAGTGTTGATGGAGTCAGCAAGTGGAGGGTCACAATCAGTCTATGGATGGAGGTGTTCCTGCATCCTCCAGTTACACAGCTGCCCTGGGCTGTTGAGAACCAGCAGAGCAGACTCAGAAAGAGAGAAAAGCAGTCAATTGAACAGGTGACCCCACTTCCCTGAAACGTGGTCCTTCCACTCAGACAAGGCACGCTCTGCAAATGTCTGGTTAGCCTCTCCCGTTCCCCAGGGACCAGAAGGAGAGAAGCCAGAGCTTGTGCAAGACAGGCATGGGGAGACGTCGGCAGCAGCTCAGCAGATTATCACCGTGGGTAAGAGACCAGGAAGCAATTACTGCCATGAGTGCAGAAGCGGTCTGATTTGCTTCCAAATGAGGGGTGTTTCAGAAATCTTCAAACTCCTGCTGCAGTGGTTAAAGGGAAGGACGATTCGGATGCAAACACTCAATTACCACGAAGAAAAGCCCACGGGTACAGAAAAGCGGCAATCAGCCGCTCCCAGCCTCCTTCTGTTTCTTCCAATGAAGTCAGCATTTTCTGTCTTTCCCAGCCCAGCTGGGATTTCAAATTCTTAAATTAAAAGCAGAAGGGGGAAAAAAAACCGGCTTTTTTATTCCTCTTGCTAAATGGACCTCCAGCAGTCTTCGTCCAACTAAAGCTGAGTGAAATCTTTAAGGGATGACTTTTCCTCAGGACCCCTCAAAGGAAGTTCTTGACATCACTGGATAGCCACAGTCTTAGGACAAACAATATCCACCCATCAAATCCCAGGTTGTGGGACACTCTGGGTCATCTATTAACCTAGATTTTTCTTCGTAGCAATCTCTTTGCCATCCCTACTTAGAAGAACTAGGCTAAAATGAGCAGCTCCCCCATCCCAAGCTCTCTCCTACATGTCTAGTAATTATCTTTAGTGGCCCAGTCGCTTGGATGTGTTTAGTGACAGACAGCAAAGGTCTTCCAAACCATACATGCTTCTTCCTCTCAATGATGCGGGCTGGTGTGGGGCTTGAGGCCGCAAAGCAGAAAGCAAGCACAACTGGCCGGTTCCTCAGAGCCTCCAGTCCACCCAACTACTGTCCCTGCAGTGGCCCGCACAGGCCACCTTCCTTCTTGATGCCCTCGTCCACTTTGTCGCTGTGCCTTGTTGATTCTGATTTTACTTCCTCCCTAAAAACAGTGGCTCAACTAGTCTCACTGTTAACACCTTCATGTGATGGTTAAATCTTGATTACCAATCTGACGGGACTGAGGGACAGTGAGAGTTCCCACAGCATACCACTGGGCACGCCTGTGGGGGCATTTCCAGAGATGACTAGATCATGAGAGACCTAAGCTAATCAGGTTGAACAGTGAGACTGTGGGAGTGCAGGTGGGGTGAGGGTGCAGGTGGAGGTGGGGGTGCTGGTGGGGGTGAGGGTGCAGGTGGGGGTGGGGGTGCTGGTGGGGGTGGGGGTGCAGGTGGGGGTGAGGGTGCAGGTGGAGGTGCAGGTGGGGATGTGGGTGGGGGTGGGGGTGCAGGTGGGGGTAGGGTGCAGGTGAGGGTGCAGGTGGGGGTGGGGGTGCAGGTGGGGGTGAGGGTGCATGTGGGGGTGGGGGTGCAGGTGGGGGTGGGGGTGCAGGTGGGGTGCATGTGGGGGTGCATGTGGGGGTGGGGGTGCAGGTAGGGGTGGGAGTGCAGGTGGGGGTGGGGGTGCAGGTGGGGGTGGGGGTGCAGGTGGGGGTGGGGGTGCAGGTGGGGGTGCATGTGGGGGTGGGGGTGCATGTGGGGGTGGGGGTGCAGGTGGGGGTGGGAGTGCAGGTGGGGGTGAGGGTACAGGTGGAGGTGAGGGTGTAGGTGGGGGTTAATTGGGGAACGTGTGCCTCCAGTAGCATGCCTGTGAAAGGTATAACTTAGCTCTGTTCTGTCATCCTTCTGTTTCCTGCTGCCATGAAGTGAAAAGCCTCAGGTCCACACACTGCCACCAGTGTGACACTCTGGCCTGCCTCAGGCCCACACACTTCCACCTTGAGACACTCTGGCCTGCCTCAGGCCCACACACTTCCACCTTAAGACACTCTGGCCTGCCTCAGGCCCACACAACTATTTCTCTGTTTTTATTTTGGGGTGAGGTTCTAGTAGTCTGGAGACCACTGAAATGCAAGAACTGTCTTAGAGTTTCTATTGCTGCCATGAAACACCATGACCAAAAAGCAAGTTGGGAGGAGAGGGTTTATTCGGCTTACATTTCCACATCACTGTTCATCACCAAAAGAAATCAGGGCAGGAACTCAAGCAGGGCAGGAACCCAGAGGTAGGAGCTGATGCAGAGGCCATGGAGGGGTGCTGCTTCTGACTTGCTCCTCATGGCTTGTTCAGCCTGCTTTTTTTTAAAAATAAATAAATAAAATCCAGGACCACCAGCCCAGGCATGGCATCACTCACAATGGGTTGAACCCTCCCCCACCAGTCACTAATTAAGAAAATGCCTCACAGATGGATCTTATGGAAGCATTTTCTCAATTGAGGTTCCTTCCTTTCAGGTGACTCTAGCTTGTGTCAAGTTGACATAAGACCAGCCAGCACAGAAACCCTGCACCTTAGTAAGCACACTGCATGCCTTGGGTCTCCTTATGTCAGCCAACATTCTACTGGTCAAAGGCAGCCTGGGACTCATGAGCAGAGGCATTTTCTTTGGCCATTCATTCTGCCAGTACAGTGAAAAGGGTCTCAGAGAGCCAAGAACCGAGAATGGTAATCCAATCCACTACACAGTGGAGAAGACCACGTTCTGAAGTTCAGCATTAGCTAAGTATCAATTCTTTCCATGAACCACAAATGTTTGTAATAAGCACAGAATCCAGAGTTAGCAGTGGTAGCTGGATATGGTGACCAGATGCCACCAAGACACTTTCTCCTTGGTTCTATCAACTAGCCATAAACATCTTCCCTATAAGCACAGGCTCCAGTAATGTGTCAGGGCACCACAAAGACAGATTGACCGAGGCATTGTCAACTTGACAGAGCCCACACTTATCTCAGTGGAAAGCTTTGGTTGGGGAATCATCTAGATTATAGTGGCCTGTGAACAGGTCTGTGGGGACTGTCTTAATTGTTCACTGATACAGGAGGGCTCAGACCACTGTGGGTGGCACCATCCTTAGGCACGAGATCCTAGGCTATATAAGAAAGCTAGGTAAGCATGAGCCAGAGAACAAGCCAGAGAGGGAACCAGCAAGCAGCATGCCTCCATGGTTTCTGCTTTGGGATCCTGTCCCGGTTTCCCTCAAAGATGGGACTTGGAAGTATAAGATGAAATGAAATAAACCCTTTCTTCTGCTAAGTTGTGCTTATTACAGTAACAGAAAAGAAACTAGAATAGGCCTAGAGGGGGTAAGAAAACAAGGGGGGAGTGACTGTGTGCGGAGGTTCCACCTCTACCAACTCCAGTTCCAGAGCCACTTGGGGACAGAGCTAGGGAGCTAGGGAGCTAAGGGTGGCACAGGTATAGGAAACAAGTCTCTTGAAATACAGGTTGAGAGGTATCCTTCAAACCCATCATGGTCCTACCACCTTCCACAGAGGCAGACCAGCTCTCTCCCCAGAGGGTTCTTCTCAGTAGCCCCAGGCCTTCCCCTGTCTCCCTTGGGTCATGTTACTTGGTCTGTCCACTTTGATGACTCTCCAGCCCTTCACATCCGTTACTAGTTCTGGTGTCCCATAAAGGGCGTGGCTGTGCTTTAGTGAGAGGCCACTTCTTGGAGACTGCAGTAGCCGGGTAGGACTGCCGTAATGGTAGCACTGACTTGTGGGTGAGGCGCTCAACAGTAGAAATCTACTGTGGCACAATGTGGGAAACTAGACATCCAAAATTAAGGTCCTGGGGAAGGAGCTCCTTCTGAAGGCTGTGAGGACAGTCTGCTCCATGTCCTTCTCCTGGCTTCTGGTCTCTTGGCCATCTCTGCTGCAAGCATCCTCCTCTTCTGCTTGTGTGTCCCACAATGTTCTCCCTGTGTGTGTCTGACACCTAAATTCCTTACTATAAGGACACTAGTCATATCAGAGACCCACCCTACCCTAATGGCACCTCATCCTAACTAATTATATCTTCAATGATCCTATTCTTAAATATGGCCATATTCCATGGAACTGCAGGCAGGGTCTGGATTTTGAAAAATTAATTTTAAGGAGAAAAAGCCATAATTCAACAAGAGAGCAAGACCCCAGTATGCTCACAGGCCGGGAACCTGATCACATATCTACTGAGAGAAATGTCCAAGTTGCGAAATGCTAACACTTAAATTCCAAGCTCCAAGCTCCAAGCTCCAAGCTCCAAGCGCTCTCTCTCTCTCTCTCTCTCTCTCTCTCTCTCTCTCTCTCTCTCTCTCTCTCTCTCTCTCTCTCCTCTCTCTCTCTCTCTCCCTCTCTCTCCCCCTCTCTCTCACCTTCCCTGATGCATGCATGTACACACCACACACCCACACGTGCACACACGCACACACACACACTACCCGTGCAGAAGAAACAGCACCAAGCTGTCATTGCTGGCTTCTGGTGAGGTGCCAAGCCTCAAACAGCCTTCCATTCTCCTGAAGCCTTATCACCAGGGCACAGCAAGAAAATAAAGATGCTCTGCCAGGTGCGAAACTCACCCACTAACTCCCTGCTGGGGTGGCTCCCTAGGCAGAACTCACCTCAAAAATGCTATAGGGGGAGTCCAGCAGCGAGGTACTCCTTTACTGAGCAGACACATGAGCACCAAGAGGAGGAACATTCCCATTTCACAGTTCCCCTTCCCCTTTTAGCTCACTGCACCTGGAGCTAGACTGTTTCCTGGAGTTCTAGAGTACCACAAGGTAGAGGTGACGGGGTGAGGGGGGGTGGGGGGGGTGGGCAGGGTGAGGAGCAAGTCTCTACTCAAGTTCACATCTCGGATCCCTACTTGCTTGCGTATGCACTTGGCCTAAGTAGTCTTTAGCTCTTCATCCAGGAGGGGGCAAGAGCTCAGGCCGCTGGGGTGAGGGTGGGGTTGTGAGAACAGAGCAGGACAACCTAAGGAGGATGTAGACAAAGGTCCCTGAGGCCAAGCGTGAATTCCAGCATGGGCTGTTCCTATAAAGTCCTGCGTGGTCCCCTTCCAAAACCTGGCTGATCACCAAGACCTGGGACTAGAACACTAATCACAAGAGTCCCCTTGAGAGGCACTCCGTGTGCAAGGTATCTAACACCTTGGGGTCCCCTGCAAGGCTACAACTGAGGTTTCTCCAGGGAGGCTCCCCCTCCAGCCTCACTTCTGAGCTCAACTGCTGGGAGACCTCAGTTCCTCGCTGGCTTTAGGCTAGAGTCCTCCCTCAGCAACCTGCCACAGGAGCCTCTGCATTGCGGCGGACACCATGGAAAAGGCTTTCATTGGAGAAAGCAAGGCCGAGGAAGAGGGAAGGGAACTCACGACCTAAGCCTGGGAATGGAACCCCGCCACGTTTGCTGCACTTCTCTTGTTAAAGGCAGGTTCTAATTTGTACATCCATTCACACAGCATCATTCACACGAGTCAAACGGTGGGAGGGTCCCAAGTGTCTACCGACAGAGAAATCAAATGTGGTCTATCAATGAAAAGGAGCACTATTCGGCCTTTAAAAGGAAGGGAACAGTCATCCATGCTATAAAATAGATGAACCTTGATGACATGCTAAATGAACTAAGCGGTCACAAAAAGGACAAATGTCATGTGATTCTACTTATACAAACACCTGAAACTACCAAGTTAATCAAGGCCGAGAGTAGAAAAGTGGTTACCAGGGTTATGGGCTGGAGTAGAGAACATTTTTTTTCCTTTGTTTCTTAAATACGTTCAGAATTTCAAGATGTAAAAGTCCTAGCAATTGGTTTCATAACGGAAAAATAATTTCTGCCACTGAACTTTAAAAAGTTAAAGTACTTTTCAAAAGTTAAGATAGTAAACTTTAAGCATTTTTTCAAAGGGGGGGAGAGAGAGAGAGTAGAGAGAAGAGAGGAGGGAGGGAGGGAGGGAGGGAGGGAGGGAGGGAGGGAGGGAAGGAGAGAGAACAAGAGAGAGGGAGGAGACAGAGAAAGAGAGAAGGAACTAGCCAAACAATCCAGATCATTTACAAAAAGGTGGGATTACACACAAGCATGAGTGTCAGGAAGTGCCATCAGTAGACACCAAAGCTACATTCTGGTAGCATTGTCAAGGTCATCAGAATGGTGTTCACCACCATATGCATGGCAGCTGCTACATCTAAGATACACAGCATCCTAGTTCCAAAGCATAGCACAGCCACAGTGAGGCTGTCCCAACGCTATCCTTCAGAATAGGATTTTCTGCAGGTGATGTTGCAGATCAGTGAAGCCCTGACAAACTCTGAGCCCACCACAAAGTCTCTAACGCATCACACACAGCATGCTTCAACACACTCCCCTAGTCTCCCCTGGGTCCCAGGGCCTAGCAGACTGCGTTGACGGTTTCGGAGAGGATCCACAATGGATGGAGGCTGATTTCCACCTACTCAGATTAGGAGGAAAGCATTCTGAACAACTCATGTCCTTGCCTTGAAGCCAGTTATATTCACTTCTTCCAAATAAACACTGTGAGACCTCTCTTTCTTTTCTCACATCAACTGAAAGCAAAGAACTTGTCAAAGGCTAGGGAGCCCAGGGGGTGAGCTCACATGTAGAGGCGCTGAGCTGAGTACCCGGCACACTGAAAGCGCTGAGAATCCCATGAGGCATGAGTGTACATTCTGTCCAGTGAAGAAGCCTTTGAGATGCTTTAGGAAGACACTGCATGCAGCCCTGTCTCTCAACAGCCCAGTACAGGGCAGACTTTCTCACAGGACTGGTATCCATTAGGCATGCAGCAGGGTTAGCAAGCAGTTCACATTTAGAGGCTACAAATTGGACCCTTGAATACTACACTGTCATTTGATGCAGGGAGAGAGACACCTCAGGAGGGATGTAGAAACACAAGCTGGCCAATGGGATTCACCTCTAAGACTTCCTCATATCTTGTACTTACTTTGGGACACACTCCTTAAGAGAGAATGGCAGAAACTTTCCTACTGAACACATGACACCAGTACTTCTCATTACTTTAATAAACTGTGGGTACTTTCATTCACACACTGAAACAAAGACACGGTGTGATACCACAGAGTGCAAGATAAGCACAGGTAAGCACACAGAGATTTTTTTCCTCATTTGTCAACACTTATGGACCCCATTATGGGTGAGGCACTGGGCTACTAGTTAGGACGCCTGGGATTAGAAAGGCAAAAGGGACACACCTTCCACATCTTGGTAGCTAGGAAAGATTCCCAGCACAATGGTCACCTCACATGGAGGTGTTACTCATCCCCTGATGTCATTTAGGTAGTGACTTAGAAGGGAAGACAGCTCTATGTGCAGTGTCCCTCAAAAGTCAGGTCACTGTGTATTTGTCTGTCACCAACCCTTTTTCCTTTTTCTTCTCCTGTATGTTTTTTTTGGGGGGAGTAGGGGGGGGATTGTACCAACATGGTTCAAAGTCTTTAATTTGATACTGAGTGACTTCACACATGTCCTGGGGGAGGCAGGGTGTCTTAGTCACTTCTCCACTGCTATGACAAAATGCTCTGACCAAAGCTACTTAAGAGAGAAAGGTTTGTTTTGGCTCACAGTCCCAGAGGGACAGAATCCACCACGGCAGACTGACAATCAAAACGAACCACAACAGCCATCATGTCCGAAGCCAAAGGCAAAGCTTGGGTGCACCACCAACTATTTCTCAAATCTCTGTGTCTATGGCAGTGAAAGAGAAAAAAGGAAGCGGAATTAAACAGCACTAACTTCAGCCAGATAGCCAAGGGGTCACCAGCCATCCCTCTGAGCGATAAACAATACCTCAGTCAGCAAAACAGCACAGCAAACTGGAGAAGGGGTGTTTCGAACATGACCACCCAGTAGAACGCAAAACAATGGCCCAAACAAATCAGTATCCCTCACTCAAAGCTTTGATCTGAAGTCCTTTTCACAAAACACTCAAGCACAAGTGAGAGTAAGGTACATAAGAACACCAGATACTAGGCAAGAAACAGTCTTCACGGGCTGGAGAGATGGCTCAGAAGTTAAGAGCACTGACTGCTCTTCCAGAGGTCCCAAGTTCAATTCCCAGCAACCACACGGTGGCTCACAACCATCTGTAGTGAGATCTGGTACCCTCTTCTGGTGTGCAGAATACATGCAGACAGAACACTGTATACATAATAAATAAATAAATCTTTTGAAAGAGAGAGAGAGAGAGAGAGAGAGAGAGAGAGAGAGAGAGAAAGAAAGAAAGAAAGAAAGAAAGAAAGAAAGAAAGAAAGAAAGAAAGAAAGAAAGAAAGAAAGAAAGAAAGAGAGAAAGAAAGAAAGATCTTCACAAGAAAATAAGAAAATATCCTCCACACCTCTCAGGGTATTTAATTAACTCTGTGATTGCCACTCCTCATTGGCATTTAAGACTGGCTCTAACTCACATATGTTTTCCTTTATAAAAATTTGACTTTGTGAAGGATAGCCACACACAGTAATTTAAAATTTCTTAGGTAAATGGTGAGCTCAAACTCTCTCTGAGGTTAGGGCTAGGTCAGAGCAGTTGCTCTCAGACTCGGGCACTAGAACCACCCAGCACGGTATTAAAACACAACTTGACTGGGTCGTTCTGCAGTGGGGCCCCGGCGCCTGCATTCCAGGAGTGCCCACACATGGCAGTGGCTGCGGCGGCAGCCGGCTGCTCACTTATTCTTACTGTAGCACCGATGAAGAACACACCCAAGCAGTAAGCTTTCCACAGAAGAACCTTCCACTTCTCCCACCACTCGCCCCACTGAGTCCTTCTGCAGATGCTGGCAAGGCTTGTTCGGACGCTGCACATTTTCCCTTCTCTATGGCCCTCAGTCCTACGGACTTTAGAGGTCCTAATTCCTGCTCGGTCCACATCCTACTGGTGATGTGAGGATGGCTCATTTGCTCACTCATTCATGCACTTATAATGACATAATAAACAGCAACCAAAATAAAAAGCTAGGACCTTGAAAATAACCTGTATTTGTCCTCCAGGAACTTTCCCCTACCTATGTCCACCTCCAAACATATTACAAGCAGTTAAACCTCTTGCTTATCTTGTAGTTTTATTATGTCTACAAACATGACCACTCCGGAGAACACGGACAAACAAATAAGCTCCACCAACAAGCAACAATCTGGGTGAATTGTAGTCACATGACACTATTAATGGAAAGAAGGAGAGATCACATACAAATAGAACCAATCTGTAACATTAGAAACACTTGTTCTTCAGAATATCTTAAAATAGATGCACACTTAAAAAGCTTTGTACTTTGTTGTCACTGCTGAAGAACACGTGTTGGGAGCTGGGGATGCAGTTCAGTTGGTAGAATATTTGCCTAGGGTTGCAGCCCCAGCACCAAGAAAAACCAGGTACAGTGAGTGGCTTATGCCTGTACTCCCAGAACCAGGGCCGCGAGGAGGAAGGTTCCAGGTCACTCTTGGGTATGCACTGAGTTCTGAGGACAACCTTAGTATGAGAGGGAGGGAGGGAGGGAGGGAGGGAGGGAGGGAGGGAGGGAGGGAGGGAGGGAGGGACAGAGAGAGAGAGAATGAGCAGTCAAGGGAGGACGAGGGAGGGAGGGAGGGAGGGAGGGAGGGAGGGAGGGAGGAAGGAAGGAAGGAAGGAAGGAAGGAAGGAAGGAAGGAAGGAAGGAAGGAAGGAAGGAAGGAAGGAAGGAAGGAAGGAAGGAAGGAAGGATATGTTCACTGAACGAGATAACGTGAGTCTTGACAGGAAGGAGGGACATTATCCTTCAGTGTCCTTCCTCTCCCAGCTTTCAGCTGCAGCCTTCAGTTTCCACAAAAACTCCCAAGTCAAGAGCGTTTCTATGCACGCGCAATTCACACAAGAGGGAACCAAGCGGTGAGCAAAGGCCAGGGGGCGCTGGGGGCGCCAGTGCTCCTCACAATCAGACACACAGATGGATGGCAGCGTTTGGGGAGGCGATCATTTCATGACTACTAAGTTAACGAAAATGAGAAGAAAAAAAGCAAAAACCAGAGCAGCCATGAATGTGACTGAGCTGTCAGGGTAGAACTGACAGGCACAGCAGCAAAACCAAAGAGAAAATTTCAGCCAGCTGTGTGGAGAAATGTGGTCATGACTGGTGCAGGCATCTCATTCTGCAGAATTCATCCTCAAGAGGGATGGAGGGAAATGACTCACATGACTCTCAACAACACTACAACACGGAAAACCACAGAAAAGCAATTCAGTGGGCATGTAATACAACCAAGGACGACCATAGAAGAAACACATATACAGTGATCAACATATGAAGGATACCAAAGTCAAGACGGCAGGCACAATGTCATCAAGACTATGCAACACTCAGGATGACGGCGAGTACAAAAGTCACCACAGCTGCTCTTAGGAAGAGGATGTGGCTGCTTCCCTCCCACACCTGACTCCTGTGTCCAGTCGCCTTGGGTGGGGGGCGGGGGGCGGGAAGAGCAGCACCTACCTAGGGAACTCTCGCAGCTCTCCTCGTCACTGTTGTCTTGACAGTTATTCTGTCCATCGCAGATGAAGCTCTTGTCAATGCACAGGCCATTCCTGCAGTGGTAGCGGGCGGTGGAGCAGAGCAGTGGGTTTGCTGCTGTGGGGAGAGAACACAGTGGATCACCAGGGAGCCCAGCTTATCCCCCTGAGGACCCAGGAGACTTCTCTAGTCAGAGAAGCGGCAGGGTCAGGTTATATGCATAGTCCATCCCAGAGACTGGCCAGCCTATGACCTGGACAAGATAAGCTTTATTCTGTCCCCTTCTAAACCCCTCTCCAGGTCACTGTTATGATGTCCTGTGACCACACCAACACAGCCAGAGGTCAAAGCCTCCTCTAAACAGTCAACCCTATGTTGAGTCTGAGGCAGAGCTTAGAACTCATGGACTTTATTTGTGGAGTCTACAGGGGATGGCTGGTGACAGAAGACACAGGAGAACAGCAGAGGCAGAAGCAGCAGTCAACTTGGGGACCTTCTGCCTCTAAGGAAGGGACCAGCTGATGAGATTCATGAACCATGAGCAGTTCTTACATCTTCTCCCTCCTTCTAGCTTTAAAAAAGTGTGTGTGTGTGTGTGTGTGTGTGTGTGTGTGTGTGTGTGTGTGTGTATCTGCCTGTCCTTGTTATGTGTGTGTGTGTGTTTCTAAGTATGTGCATGTGGAGTCCTAAGGTCAACAGCAGGTGTCTTCCTTACTTGCTCTCCACCTTATTTTTGAGGCAGGGTCTCTCACTGGAACTGAAGCTTATGGATTAGCTAGATGGTGAGGCAGCAAGTTCAGGAGTTCTTCCTGTCTCTACCCCATCCCCACTCCACAGGGCTGAGATTACAGATCAGCAACCACGCACACAAGTGAGTGGATGCTGCAGATCTGCTTAGGTTGCTATGCTCATGTGGAAAGTACTTCACTAACTGAGCGATTGCCACAGTCCCTCTGATGCCTTCTCTGTAGATCAGACTCTTCATTCTTCCAGGCCTACTAGCATAGAGACAGCCTTCATTTCTCCCTGAATTTATGCAGGGACTCTCTCTTGAGCAGCACCTCCCTGGGGGACCCATTCAAGGCCCTTTCAGGGACCTTAAAAGAAATCACAGTGCTGGGTTCTGCCCTTCAGGAAAGGGATGCCAACTGCACAATATGAGGCAGACACAAAACAGTGAAGAGCATGGATGCAATCCCCCCAGGAAAATAGTATTTCTACAGTAGTTTGTCTTGCTTCCCCATTCCATGCAGGACAATGGGGACAAGGCCGTTTCCAATCAGTGATGTGGCTGAGTAGAAATGTTTCTAGTTGCTGTGTGTGGTTGGTCACACCTTCAATTCAATTCTAGTACTCAAGGGCCAAAGGCAGGTGGATCTCTGTGAGTTCAAGGCAAGCGGGTCTATATAGTAGACCTTATTTAAAAACGAACAAACAAACTGTAACTAATCCCAACCCTTGGCTGCTTTCTCTGTAGCCAGGATCAGCTCTATAATCTTATGAGATCTAGGGGAAACTGCAATGTGTGGCCCAATGCTCTAAAATGGTTAAAAGTACACAAGGACGAGTGCAGGGCGTGACCAGATGTGCTGCTCTTCTAGGCTAAACAGACAAGGAAGAGTGCAGAGCACGAGCAGATGTGCTGCTCTTCTAGGCTAAACAGCAGTGTTCTAAGACCGTGGCCGTAGCAGGCCCATCACGGCAGTCCTCCTGCTTACAGCATTAATTTCAGCATCTTAAGAGACTGACAAGAAAACGTCCACATCTGACATGATGCAGAGAGTGCTAGGATTGAGTGTGAGCCACCACCCACAGCTCCTAGAGGCATTTCTACTCAGCCACCTCACTGATTGAAAACACGGTCCTGGGCCGAGTCTTGTCCTCATTTCCCTGCAAGGGACAGGGAAATAAGGCAGACTGCTGGAGATGTACTAATTCTCTATGAGGCTGTTTATGTGTGGTTCACTAGCTGAGTCATCTAGCTATGTCCTAGACCCCCAGAGTGTGTGGCCTAGAGAAGGAAGTGACAGTGGTGATGATGATGATGATGTGGAGTTGTCATGGACCTCTAGGAAGAAACTGAGCCTGAACCTAGACTGCATGTGGCAAGAACAGAACCAGAGAGGGCACCAGGCCCAGCCCTGAGGCTCTGCGTAGTCTAAGCCAAGTCAGGCCAGGTGCCTCTCCGTGGTCCTGGACTGGAGGGTGTGAGTTGGAATCCATCTGCTTCCCTCCTCCCGAGCTTCGTTGAAATACTCAGACATCATAGCTTTGTGGACTTGGTCAGCGTCCATGCTTATAAAAACCTGAAGCATGACAGATTGTTTTTGCCTTTTCATTCAAGGGGGAAAAGTCTAATTTGAAAGGTCAGAGGAACTAGGGGGATGGGGTAAGCTGGAGACCTGGGTTCTAAGGATAAGGGACTAGTGTAAAATCAAACAACAGTCATCCGGCCTGATAATGGAAGAGTTAATTATTTCAATCACTGTGGGCCAGAGAATGGCTCAAGTTAATCAAGCTGGAACCATGGTCTGACTACAGCCAAAACCCAAATGGGGGAATCCAAAACCACAAATCACATTTGGTTTTCGTCCATGGCAAATCTTCAAACCTAGCCTTCTGCTCATCAGCATCTCAGCACAGTGGCCTTCAGCTTCTCTACACCCTGGTAGGTCATGTCTATGCAGTTAAAACATCAATACCAATCAGCTCACTCAAACAGCCTGGAAGGATAGGCTGACTGGTCCAGGAGGAGGGTGGGGCAAGCTCACATCAACCTCTGAGTGGAGACACTGTGAGGGTGTCAGTCTCAGAGGCTTTTGAACTTTCCCAAGGAAAAACTGACTCTGTCTTGTGTGTGACTGCTTATCTGTGTGCACAGGCACACAATAGATCTGCATATGCTTCTATGTGTGTGTTTGAAAAATAAGACATAGGTTGATTTTAATGAGTTCAACCAACAGGACCAGTAGCCAGAATATATAAGGAACTAACTTTGACAACCAAAAGGCAAAAGTCAGCAAGGCAGAAAAACAGGCAAAGGACACAGAAAGCATTTCCCATAAAAGGGTCTGCTAAATGGTCAGTAAAACCTTGCCGATGATGTGTAACGAAGCATCAGACTGGCCTAAGGTCCTAAAGTTGTTGATGATGATGTGGAGGGAGAGGCTCTCTCCTGGACTCTGAAAGGGAAGCAGTTGGTGGGCCCACCTTAGAGATCATTTTATTAATAGCTAGTAATTCCATCTCCTGCTCGAAAGAGACCCTAAAACAAATTTTAAAATGTATGCTGAAGCCACTATCAGAAAAAAAAAATAGAATTGACCCAAATTGTCACTAATAAGATATCAAATAGAGTTATAACAATGAAACAGTCTACAGCCTAAATCAGGTTTTCTTGTAAAGGACCACTTATAGTTACATAACTGAAGTTTTGTTAGTCATTTGATTTTCAGCTATATTGTGATGTCTTCACTTGGCTATTATACTGATAATTCATAAAAAAGGATATTGCTGTCTTCTAATAAAACTTTATTTACAAAAGCAAATAGTGGGCCATAGAGTGTCAATAGCTATTGTACAGCATGGAAAAGTAAATAAACTGGTGTGAGTTTATTTCATATCACAAATAGAATAGTAAATAAGAAAAGCCAGGAACTAAAGAGTATGTACAGTACTACACTGTTGCCATAAAGTTACTCATGCAAAAGAACTCTACTTACTATTAAGGGATTTAAAAAATATATGTTGATGAATAAAAACATACATAGTAATGAATATCACCAAGTTCAGGGCTGTGGATGCCTCTGGAGAGAGGAGAGAAGGGTAGGAGCCCAGAGGGTCTCACCAGAGATGCCGAATTATATCTGGCAGAATTGTTTTAAAAATTCTGAAGCAAAGCAGGAAGTGAAGGATGCTTCTGAGACAATGCCGGGAACATCGAGTCCACTGTATTTTACGTCTCCTTCTCAGGATGGTTAAAAGAGGTCCCTGGGGCCGAGATAACAGTGCAGTCAGTGGAGTGCAGTGCTTGCCTTGCCCTGTGAGCTCGAGGATCTGGGTTCAGATCCCCAACACCCACAATGGGCCTGGCAACATGTGTCTGTAACTCCAGCAGTGGGGAGGGCAGAGACAAGGGGGTCCTGGAGCTCACTGCCAGTTGATCTAGGCAATCAGGGCACCCCAAGCTCACTGAGAGACTTTGTCTTAAAAACAAAACAAAACAAATGATAGATGGTACCTAGGGAGGAACAACACCAGCGTTGTCTAGTGGCGTCCACATGTCCACATGCAGGTACCCACATGTACATATACACACTCATGAACATACACACAAATAAAACAAAATTATAAAAGATTTCGCTAAAAATTCTTAATCCAGTCTGATAGGAATACTTTTGGCCAACATCTCCTACCTTTGGGGTTGCCAGGCATAAGACTGGCGCACAAGACACAGCTGTTCAGGATCTACAGACACACCTGTCACCCTAGGAGTCCTACTATCCCAAGATTGTTCTTTATGTTTGTCCACTGTAGCTCCAGGAGCCACAGAAACCCTAACACTTGAGCCCACTCTTGCAGGGCAGAGAAACAGGGCAGTGAAACACAGGATAGGGAAAAGACACACCACCCCGAAGCCAGCAGCAAGCGGGCCAAAACACACACGGCCACGGTGTGCCTAGAAAATGCCAGAAGCCTGAGAGGGGCCTCAAGCTTCCACCTCCCCTGGTGTTGTCTGCGTCTCCATTTATACAGGTCCTGACAAGCCCGGCCTTCCAGCTCCCGAAGACAGAGCAAACTAGAGGGAGCAAGCTGGAGGCCATTTGCCACCCTGCAGACAAACTAACCATAAGCAAGAAAGTCAACAAATACAGGAGGGGACATAAAAGAAAAAAATAAATGAATAAAGTTAAAAGCTACTCCAAGAATTCCAGATGGAGAAAATCGTTTCAAACGAGACTAGAAAGTTACAAAAGTGGAAGCCAAAGGCATCCCATTGCACAGCCCAGTCAAAAAAAAAAAAAAATGTTCTTTAGAACTACCCTGAGCAGCTATCAAAAAGGGTAGATGTTGGCAGAGCTGAGATGCAGCCCAATCTCAGAGAAAATGCCTGTCCTTGATGGTACACAAGCCATCAACGTGCAGTCTCTAGGCAGACTCGTTCACCAGGGAAGCAGATCTTCCCCAAAGCTGCAGAAAACTCAAGTTTTTTTCCATGGCTCTGTGGACTCTGCAGCGATTACTGTGCCTGGCACAAACACTGAACTGCAAGCTCACAGACGGAGCAGGAGACAGTGTGCCCTACAGGATGTGATGTTGTGGTCTCTTTAAGCAATACTTAATGTACCCCAAATGTCTGTGCTGTCTTCATCCTTTCTAAGTCTTACCGACCATTGACTAATGTGGGATTTTACTCAGTTAACTACAGAAAGGAATACTGTGTCTTGTGGTATCTATTTCACTGGAAATGGAGAAAAACTGTTTGTGGCAATCAGCTTAGCCGATGGAATCGCCAGCTCAGAAGGCCCTTGGGAATTATTATCATAAAAACACTGGGCTCTGATGGTTGGCTTCCTAGTCCACACTACACAAGAAATAGAGTGAGTCTTTCTTGACAGAGGGAGGGAACAGGTTCAGAGAGGAGCTAAGGAATCTGGCTGCCCCATTTTGGCCACACTGAACAGAGTGGATGGACCACAGGGACGCTGCAGTCTTCCAAAAGCAACTGACTGGCCATCTGTCTCCAGCAGGATTTAGGAAATGTCCTCTTTCGTTCATTTAAAGCCTCTCCCACTTCAAAAGGTTCACATGTAAATTGTCTCAGCTCCCACCCCAAGGTGTCTGCTACTCACTTCCTAACCTTATGGCCTCTGTAGGGACCCTTTCTCCCCAGTCCCAATTTCCTTGTGAAGTTTACAGTTGGGACAGATGGAGCATGCTCAGACATCCTCACCTCTAGAATGGGATCCATGGTCTCCACAAACCAGGGATGCTAACTACCATCTTGTGGCACATGGTTCCTCCTAGCCTCACACATTGCTCCGTCTGTAGCCTGGAATATGCTCACAGTTTGCCTGGGGTTTGTCTGCCAATAACCACACGCTTTTATGCTGCTTTCCATCTGCTAACAGGGCCTGTCCAGCACCCAGGCTGTCAGGCTTTGGCTCAGCAGTCCTCACTTCCACACTCCAATCGGACATGGCTATGTGCACCCACATTCTGCAAAGAGAATCTGTAAAAGGAAGAGCCATTATTCCTGGCAAGCAAGCCAGAGGTGAAGAGTGCCCCATCTCACCCGCCTGCCTTCCCACCTCTACAGTTTCAGGCATGTTAGGTTTGAAAAGCCCTTTAGAGGCAGTGTGGCCACTGGCAGGCTGCAGATATATGACTTGGGCAGTCTGTTTCCTTCTGCTTCATAAAGGTTTCCTGCACATGGATGCCTTTTGTCCAGTACTCCAAGCCAATTCCACAACTTCAGCCTTCGCTTTCCCGTGGATGGTTCCCTCAACACCCCTTCTAGTGATAAATATCTTCTTCCCAGTGCCTCCTGGAGCCCTCTGCTTGAATCCTTCCTCACCTCAAACTGCACACCTAATAGCAACACCCTCTTCACATCTCTGCACCCCAACTTTTTTCTCATTCTGTGGTAATTCTTTCCTTTAAAGACACCATCAAGTTCCAGTCCCCCAGGCATTAGCCCTGGATGACTCTTTCTGTCTCCCTACCCTGCACGGGCTGAGCACCAGCTGTTTATTATAAAATAAACCCCAAGATCTTGATTTTCCATCATGTTCCCAGCCTACAAATCCAGCCAGACATCTTGCTGCAGTATTTAAAAGTGAGGGTATGAAGTATCACTGGGCTCAGATTTCAGCTCATCCACTCAACAGCCATATGACACGGAGAGAACTATTTGAATTCTCTAGCTCTGGAATGCCTCATCTACAATGTGACGATAGAGACAGTGCCTGTGTTCTAAGTGTGTGAAGATTAAATCAGCCACCCTAGTCTGTGACCTAGAAATGCTTGGTATGTACACACCTGTCATAATTATTGTTGATGGGAGATAGTGGTGTAACAGTTGAGTTCACGCTTGTATTTATGCCACCTGAGTTAATATTTCAACTTTGCCACTTGTCAAGTATATAACCATGACAAGTTACTGAACCTTGCCTTGTCACCGTTGCACCCATGAGAGCACCCATGTAAAACACGGCCTCTCTGTGGAGGTGCCATATACAGCAAGGGTTCACAAACTCTCAGCAAAAGGGGTTCAATATGTCCTGGAAATAGCACAGTACAGCTTTTAGCCCTCACCTTGAAATATCCCATGGGACTGTATTTGAAGTAGTACCAATCCCGAGGCTCATCTTCTCCCAAATCTCCATGATGAGCCTCGAGGGAAGTGATCTCCCCCATCCCTGGTCCCCACAGCACTCCCAGCTCTGCATTGTTGTTAACTGTGGATGAAGATTCTCATCTCCCTGGGGTCAAGGATGCCGGTGTCTGGAGCGGACACATCCCTGCATCCACTGCCGTACCCCAAATGGTGTCTGCCATTGGAGACTGGAAAAAGAGGATGAGAATCTGCAGGACAGTCGGAACTGGGGCTAATGTGCCAGGCAAGACCTGAGTCTACTGTCTGCGAGCACCTGGGCAAACTAAAGGGGATGAAGACCTCTGTATGGTGAGACTCTATTCTGGCTACAGCGGGAAGGACGGCTGTCCAAGTCTTCCTATCGTCCTCATTCAGCCCTTTGACTAGTTACTTGACTCAGTCATTCAGAAATCACTCACTGACTATTGCCTCCAAATAAAGCACCCTGGTAGGCACCCAGAATAAACTGCAGCCGAGGCCTTCTTCATAAAAAGCTAACACTAGATGGGTAACAAGTAGCAGAGCGTAAGATAAAGCCTGAAAAGTCTTGCTTAACACATGCTAAGGCTGGGCCTGACAGCATGTTCTGCACTGGGAACACAGCCGTGGGCCACACAATCCACATCCCCTCGTGACTGTCACAATGAAGCAGAGGAAATGGCATTGAACATGGAGAAGAGTGAATTAGTGGGCGTGCAGGTGTATGGAGAAGCAGGTGGTCACAGGGTGCTCAGGGTCACCTTTCTGATGTGCTGTTTGAAGAAGGCCAAGGATAGAGTACGACAGTGACCCAGCATAGCCTTGACGAGCCAGGTACACTTCCAAGAAAGTAGGTTCTACGGGAGTCTTTAAGGAGACTCAAGGACATCACTTTGGAGCACTGGGGGACAGCTCCCCCACTGTGACACTCAGCTCCCACAGTCTAAATATAGTGGAGGGCTGACTCCTCCCGGTTTCCTCAGGGGCTTGACTGAAGAGACAAAAGGGAAGTCCAACTGACCTGGATGTAGACAGACAACAGACACAGGCCAGCTCTGCAGGGCTCTGGGAGGCTCTATGAACAGACACACAGCCTGGCTAACACTTTCTGCCTCACTTGGGGGACAGGCAGCAAGCCTTCATCTGTGGGACAAATGCAGTCCAGGACATGGTGTCATTTATGTATTTATTTTAGACCCAACGGCCCTGAAAGCATCAGTAGAAGCATACCACAGATATCATTTAATCTCAGTTTTATAACCTATAATACATGTTGTTAAAAGATATGGATAACAAAACCACATTACCACTATTCTCAGACTTTAAACATTAGCAAAGATGCTTTAATATCAGCAAATATTGCATCACAATTCAAGATGTCAATTATCTCAACATTCTTTAAACAATGGTTTTATTTAGAGTCAAGAGAAAACATACTCCGCACATGGCACGGGGTTGACTCCTCCCTGAAGCCTCCCAGTTTACAGGTCCCCCTTTCCTCCATGCTTCAACTATTACTTCTGGATGAGCCGGGTCCTGAAGATTCTCCCACACTCTGGATCTGACCCTCTGCCTTGTACACTATTATGGACAGATTCCTCTAAACCTCAATTTCTAGAAACTGAAAGGTCAGATTTCGAGGCTCATTTAGATGCAGCTGGGATGGTTTTGGCAAAACCATGTCAATCTGATGATGTGTGCTCTAGTGAACGATACAGGAGGCATAAAGTATCCGGTTGTCTCTTTTATTTTTTTAAAACCTTAGTAGTTTTTTTTTTTAAGTCTTATCATTATTTTTACTTTGTGTATGTTTGCCTGCATGTATGTCTGTGCACCACATGTTTGCCTGGTGTCTGCAGAGGCCAGAAGGGAGTATCAGATTCTCTTGAACTGGAGTTACAAAAGGTTGAGACATTGTAAGGGTGCCGGGAACTGAACCTGGGTCCTGTACAAAAGGAGCAAGTGTGCTTGCTGAGCCGTCTCCTCCCCACCCCAGGGCTCTATCTATGATGCTGAGCCATCCCATGCCCCCACACCCACTCCAGGGGTCTCTCTATGATGCTGAGCCATCCCATCCCCCCACCCACACCCCAGGGGTCTCTCTGTGATGCTGAGCCATCCCATCCCCCCACTCCCACTCCAGGGGTCTCTCTATGATGCTGCTTGGTTTCATTTATGGGAGATTCCTGGGCAGGTCAAGGGCAGGAACCATGCATCATGCTGGCTCTTCCACAGGCAGCTTTACACAGTTGGCTGGGACATATATAGAACCACTTTAACATTCTAAAAAGTAATTTGAACATAGCCATTGGGGAAGAAGGCCAGCATTTAAATTACTTACAAAATGGAGGTGAGTTTACAATTTTCCCTTTAACTCTTAGGATCTTTAGGCCCCTGGAAAGATGCTCCCACCATGTTGAAGAGAGAGAAGCAGATGGATGTGTACTATTCTTCTTAGGTGGACCCCCACACTGCACCTGTGTGCACTGTCCTAATCATGGAGCCCCACACTGCACCTGTGTGCACTGTCCTAATCATGGAGACACACACTGCACCTGTGTGCACTGTCCTAACCATGGAGCCCCCACACTGCACCTGTGTGCACTGTCCTAATCCACACAAAGAGGTTGAGAATGAACTCAGACCACTGAATGCATACAGTCTGCTTCCACCAGCACAGCCCATAACCAAGTAGTAGGAATAAGTCTATTAGGACATTTGCCTACTAAGGCAAAAATGTAAGTATTCTCTCTCCAGAATGTACTTAAGATCCTCACATCAGACGAAACAAAGAAAATGCCAGAACAGAAACTGAAATTAGACGTCATACAGAGAATCAGGAAAATCTCAACACACGTGGGAAAAGACAGCAACCAGATAGATACTAATATGAAGGTGCCAGGTATTGGAACTGTGTGATCCAAATGTAACACGTCTCTTACACTCTAATAAGCAGCCACAAAGACACTGGAAACAAATGGAAAAACAGAAAGTCAGCAAAGAAACAAGAGACAGAAAAACAAAGGAAACTTTAGAAATAGAAAACTGGAATAAACACATTAAAACAAAGCGAAAGCGCAGCAGCTGGCTAGCGGGGGAAAGAGTAGCGACGGCAAAGGAAGGAACTGGCGACAGAAGACAGATGGACGGAAAGTATCCCTCTCAACAACGGGGAGCAAAACGACCGATAAAAAGGGAGCAGAGCCTCGGGGACTCATGAGACAGAGGCTGGGAATCCGATGCTCCTGTCACCTGGATCTCATAAGGAAAGAGGCCAGCGCTGGAAGACATTTGAAGAAATGGTAGCCGAAAATGTAGTAAGTGTGCCCAAAATCAAAACCCAGACTCAGAAAACCCTAAACAGGATAAAGTCAAAGAAATAGACCTGCAGATACCCAAAACCAAAATCTAAATGCTCAGGATCAAAGACAAAATGCTCTTAGAAGCAGCCAGAGGAGAGATGCAGGATGTGCAGGTGAACGAACTGAGTGACTGTGACTCTCCCGCCGGAAACTAGAGAGGCCTGAGGAAGTGGCACATTTAAAGTCCTCAGAGAAAGGACTGTCAGCCCCCAACCACACACCATAAAAATGCTTTTAGGAAGGCGGGGGAGACAGACATCCCCGGCTGAGGGAAAACGCAGAGCGTGTGTCTTCTGCAACCCTGCTCTAAACAGCACTGCTGAGCAGGACAGACAGCTCAGCAGTTACAAGCACACACTTCTCTTCCACAGGACCTGAGCTTGGTTCCCAACACCCACAGTGGGCAGCTCACACCCCAACTGTAACTCAGTGAGTTACACTCAAATGTAACTCCAGGAGATTTGATTACTTCTGACCGCCACAGGCATCTGTGTATACACACACATACACACACACACACACTTAAAAAGAAAATAAAATCTTCCAAAAAAGCATCTCTGGAGGAAGTTCTTTAGACAGAAGGGAACGACACCAGAGGACCCTCACAGACATGAGGGAAGAGCAGCTGAATCCTGGCCCATCTGAATGAACACTGCATCTTCTCTGGAGCCCTTTAGAGTTGAAAATTTAAAACAAAAACCAAACACTGTCTTCTGGGAGTTAAATGACTGAAGAGTTATCTCTATAACATGAAGAGACCCCCAGCACCAGGTTTCTGCACCCCACTTGGAGTGGTGTAATGCTGACTCAAGTCCTGAAAGGCCCAGTGGTGCGTGAGGACTCCCTCAGCCTGACCTGTCAGTCCCTGGAGAGCTCTTTACAGATTGTCACCCGGGCTTCTCACAGCCAGTGGTGGTTATTACAAGCATCCAGCAAGCAACAAGGCTTCAAGATGGAGATGTGTACTCAACTCTATCATTCTTCCATGAGTTATATTCTTTGATTACAAAACAGTAACTTTCTTCAGTCAGCTATCTGATGAATCTACAACAAGTGGTGGGTAAATGTTATGATTGTTTTTTAATAAAACCAGTCTTCAAGGCAGCAAGGCAGGACGCCGGATCATAATTTTACATAGGTAGATGAGAAGACAATATGGCTTACTCTACCCTCTGCTATCATCTGGAATGGGTACCATTTACTCACTTCAGGATTAAAGGCCAGTATCCCACATGTAAATCTTACAGGGCAAGCAATGAGGATGGCTCAGCTGAGTGCGCATCCCAGATGTGTCCGACGTGTCTTTACTGTCATTGGATTAACTGTACACACACACACACACACACACACACTCCCTTCCTCCCCCTTAGGTCATTACATTCCAGGACAGCAGGGAGCTGAGAACTTGACCTTTCCTACCCTGACACTGCAGTAAGTGAAGTCACTGTGGCCCCAAAAAACACTAGAAAAGACTCCATGTGTTTAGACCAAGGAAGGGTTAAACCCAGCAGCAAGACTGCAAAGAGGCAAAGTGAGCTAGAGTGAATGTGTAAACGTGTGTGTGTGTCTGTATGTTTGTGTACTTATATGGAATATTACATAGCAGGTCAAAAACATGGTGGTCACAGGATAATTTTAACTCTATACTATCTGAAATTTTTTTCAAGAATTTATTTTCAAAGAATCTAATTTTTTTAAGTGTATGAGTGATTTGCCTGCATGTATGTATGTGACTACATGCATGCCTGGTGCCCTTGGAGTTCAGAAGAGTGTGCCACATCTCTTAGGACTGGAGTTGGAAGAGCTGTGAGACACTGTGTGGAAGCTGGGAACTGAACTCAGGTCCTCTGCAAGAGCAACAAGTGCTCTTAACTGCTGAGCCGTCTCTCCAACTCTCATAGAATATAACGAACAAATCAAAGTTTTTAAAGCATTCAGAGAAGAGGAGCAAGCAAGTACAAAAACATGGGGTGTTGAGACGGTCAACCAGATGAAGTATAAAGGAGCTATGTGGCTAATGCACCCCTCTAGTTCAGGCTCCTCATCTGTGCGTCTGCAGAGGGACTGTGAACGGAACAGACGCCGTGGGCTTACTATGGCCCTCAACAAACAGTGCGTGGGAATTAACAGTCACGTGCCCAGGGGTACTAAAGAAGGTGATGTAACGAAGGACAGTCAGGACCAGCCCAGCCGGCAGGAGAGACAGAGGTCACCGTGCCCAAGGTCCCAGGACTTACTGCAGTTCTCCTCATCGCTGCCATCAGGACAGTCTTCAAAGCCGTTGCAGCGGAAGCGGCCGATGATGCAGTGGATGCCGCTGGCACAGGGAAAGAAGGTGGGGCCGCATTTTGACTTCGCTTTGGCTGCAAGAGGAAAAGACACAGAGGTCTATCAGGGGGTGCAGTTCTCAGGCCACAGCCTCCTGACCCCACTTATTCTAAAGGTATGAATGAGGCCTTTCAGGTTTAGCATGACTCTCCCAAGGACATGCTACCATCATCATGGCAAATCCCCAGCCCGCATGGACACCTACATGCAGCAGTTTTTAGAGTTGCCAATCAACCCTGCTTCATAAGTCCTTAAAGGAACCTGGGAGATGCCTCAGTCACTAAGTAAAATGCTTGCCACGCAAGCATGAGGACCGGATTTTGATCCTCAGAAACTATACAAAATACCTGACTGTAGTCGGGAGGTGGTGGCGCATGCCTTTAATCCCAGCACTCGGGAGGCAGAGCCAGGCGGATCTCTGTGAATTGGAGGCCAGCCTGGGCTACAGAGTGAGAGCCAGGACAGGCAGTAAAACTACACAGAGAAACCCTGTCTGGAAACCCCACCACCACCCCAAAAAAAAAAAAAAAGAAAGCAAGAAAAAACAACCTGAATCCACGTGGTGGCATGTACCTGCAATGTCAGCACTGGGGAAGAACAGATAGGTGGACCCCTGGTGCTCAGTGGCCAGCCCGCTTAGCCTAATTGCCGAGTCCCAGATCCCAGCAAGAGACCCTGTCTCAAAAACAAGGTGGCTAGCTCCTGAAGAACAGCAACTGAAGTTGACTTCTGACCTCCATGCTCCAACACACAAATACAACGCCTACCCACATCCACACATAAACACCCCATCAAAGGTGCACACGAAGTCCTGGAGGAGGCGAGGCAGAAGCTGCATACTGTAGCAGGTGCAAAACAGAGGAATGGATAGGTGAGTGGGTGAGTGGGTGGGTGGTAGATACAGAGCTGGACGGGGGACACAGAGCTTGCTTCTTTAGAAGCCGAAGAGCCAGTCAAAATGCATTCCCTGAATATCAAAGCAATTGTTGTTGGCATTTAGTGAGTCCTTGCCATACTAGGCAGGGTGCCAAGACCTTTGCATAGATTTTCTCATTTAATTTACCCAGTAGTCACTCAATGGGGCGGCGTGCAGAAAAGCGCATGTGACACTCTTGGGGCTGTACCTTTCCAGAGACCTGCTTGCAAGGTCATACCTTGCTTGGCTGGAAATACAGTTGGGAATGTGGTTTACAGAATGTGTGGGGACATCCTACCTCTCTGAGAGCTTACGCAAGCTGTCCAGTTTAGTTTGTGCTAACATTTGCATTTCTTTTGAGTCTGGAATCCAGGAACATATGAGGCAGTGGATGCTTGTGATGGTGAACCGTGACTGTCAACTTGACAGGCTCTAGAATAGCCTAGGAGACAAGCCTCTGGCATGTCTGTGAGGAAGCATCTAGATTACAGTAAGCGAGGCGGGAAAACCTAGGACAAGAGCAAACATGAAGAGGAGCTGTGCACTGGAAACCACCTCTGCTTGCTGACTGCAGAGGCAATGTGATCAGCTGCCACAAGCTCCTGCCGCCATGATTTCCCACCACGAGGAGCAGCACCTTGCAACTGTGAGGCGTTCCTTAAGCTGCTTTGGTCAGGGTATTATCCCACAGCAGCAGGAAGGGAAACTAAGACAGGGCCCGGCGGATCAGCCCTTGACAAGAACTGGGTGCCGAGTCTGAAATGAGCTTGCCCGGTGGGCACTTCACACATGGTGTTGAAACCGATGAACAGAGTGCACCTTGTAGGCGTGCTCTAAGAGAGAACTCTAGGAAGCCAAGGCTTGGGCCTCTCTGGGTACCACTGCCATCATATTTTGCCTATTATTGAATTTGCATTGCTCCCTTTTGAGGTCATGAACCACGGTCCTGGAGATGACCATTTGCCAATGACCATTTGGAGAATCCTAGGAAATGATGACCCTGGGAGGGTCCTGAGGAGTCCTGACATAGACAGGTATGGCTTCTGTCACCATTTTGTGGCTATGCTTTGAGGATAAAGTGACTTAGTCAAGTTCACACAGCTAAGAAATCTAGTGCTGAGGGGAGGCCTAGGCATGTGGACTCCAGAAGCCATGACCTCAATCAACCTAACAGCACGCCTCTCTGCCACAGGCTGTCACTTCTCCCAACAGAAGCCAGACTCCTGCGCTGAAGAAATTCATTTTGTACACCTGCTGTACAAACAGTTTGAACAGAAACAGTTGTAACTTGGGCTTGATTTACTGCCCTGCTAAGCCCCGTAGCCCTGGGGGGTGATGCTCTTTCTAGTTAATGGTGCTGTCTGCTCTGAGTGTCGATTAGGAGACACAAGATGAGATCTATGGCTAAGTGCTGGTAGCAGCCCCGCTGAGCATCCTCCAGCCTCCTGTCTGCGAGGCTGGACCCACACTCCTCCAAGAAGGAAAAGGCCATTTCTTCGGAACAAATACAGTAAATTACCTACACGTTCCCACCGTCTGTATGATGCCAATGTAGGTGGCAGCTGACTCGTGGTCAACAGGTTATTTGTGAGTTCTTCACAAAGCACCATCTCAAGAGTTCTGGGCTCAAACTCAGACTCCATTTTGGTGACTTTGGACATGTTTCTGAATATTGATGAGCCTCAGTTTCTTCACCAACAAAGTGGAGGCAAAACTCGCCCTCCAGGGGTCATGTAAGATGGAGGTGGTCGACATAAAAGCTTGAGTTGAGACAATGGCACTTGCTTTTCCTACCACCATGACAGAGCCTCTGACAGAAACCGATGTGCGGCTGTTTCCTCTGGAGGAAAGAGGGAGGCTCAGGAGAGTCAAAAAACTAACATAAATTAGAGGATCAAGAAGGTCATAAATTTACATGACTTATAGGGTCCCTCCGCAAAGTCATATAGCCAAGGAAACAATTGTTAGGAGAGAGGAGACTCAACAGTGGAGCTGTTTTCAAGGAGCTCTGTGGGTGTGCTTTTGTGAGTCGTCACTTACGATGTGGCAGGCAAGGTTCTGAGTCACCCGTGCTCCTGTAAGCAACCGCAGTAAACACACTGGTCACAAAATCAGGTTTGGGTGAAATCATCTCTTTGGTCTGTTCTTAGTGCCCTAACTGCCTAGCATGAATAGACAGTTGCTTACATCTCCTTAGGAAAAGCCACACAACAGAGCTAGTAGCCAAACAGGGACCAGCAGAACCAAGGGTGAATTGGGGAGAAACAATTATGTGGTCCCTGTGATGGGGGATGAGACATTCAATTGAGGCTGACCCATCTGGAAGGACCTGTCCTCAGTCACCACAACTCAGGCAGCCGTGGCAACAGGAAGGTAGTCTCCAGACTCGAAGCGAACAGCTCTTCATCCTGAAGTGTAGGTGGGAACCTGACCTGCATGTTCCCTGACTTGTCCATATTTTTCCCATTTTACCAGAAGCCAGGGGGTACTAATGGGCTAAAGGTCAGAGACACAGGTCTCTGGGAGACATGTGAGAACTACAGGGTACCAGGAAATGGTCTGGTGACACCAATCTCTAAGTCCAGAGCATGTAGGATGCATGGGTCTACCTAATACCTGGTTTTCGGGTCTCACAGCTGTGAATACTGAAGCCCAAATCAGACAGCAAACCTTCCCAGAGTCAGGCAGCTCCTGTGGGCTGAACTTGGTCTTGAGCCTGATTCTCCCGCTCCTGAGTCCAGCCTCTTTCTGCTCTGTAGCGCTATGCCACAGAGAGTGCTGCCGGGCCACACCTGGCTCAGACAGCTTACCAGAGTTCAGATTCAATGGAGAACAAAGGTAAGGGAACCAGGAAACCAAGAGCCCTTCCTCCACGTACCAGAATGCTCCAGACCTGGGGTAAAAGGCTCTTCACTACACTGCAAGCCTGTGACTCAATCTGCCCAGAAAGCACTCATGGCTGCACCCACACCCTTTAGAGAATGACCTAGGTCTGTTATCTATCGCTGATGGCCCAGGTCTCCCCCGGTGCACCGCACACAAGAGCTGGGCTAGAAGTCTGGTGTGGTGACACACACCTGTGACACACTAAGATGACAGAAGCAGGAGGCCAGCAAGTGTGAAGGCAGCCCGAGTGTCACAGTGAGATCCTGTCTCAGTCACCACCCAAGTCAGCCAGAACAACTATGAACTCCGCCAGTCAGACCTGCCACATCCCTCAGGTGGCGGCTACACCACCAGACCAAACAATGGGTATTCAGGGTGGCCCTCTTTGCCTCTGTATTGGCCAGATGAGGAAGAGCTGCTGACCTCCAACTCCTGCCATAGGATCCTGCCAGTACAAAGCCAAGATGGGCCAAAGAAGCAGGAGCCACAAGCTCCTCTGCAATGTTCCCATCCTTGCTCGTAAGCTGGAGCCCAAGCTCACTGTGAAAGATGTCTATAGCAGAGAAACGTATGAAGGAGAATGTGAAAATCATCACCCATCACCACCACCCAGGAAAGAGTGCTGTGGACATTTAGTAAACATGATTCTGTATCAGCTACTCTTCTCATTGTGAGGGAGGAAGGACTCATTTTGGCTCACAGTGTCAGGAGACTGTTAAAAGTCCATCAGGAGGGGAAGGCATGGGAGTGGGTGTGGTTCAGTTCACACTGCTGAGAGTGTGGGGGCAATCAGGACAGCCAACCAGGAAGTAAAAGCACAGCCAGGCTAGGAACCACCCCCCACCCCCACCCCCCGCCACCACGAATTGCTAAACGGTCTTATTTATTTAAAAAAAAAAAGAAAGAAAAAAAAACCTGGAGCCAGAAATTGGGGTAAAAAATTGAGAGATCAGAGGAATAGAACAAACCACAGCCAACCTCAACTCGCCAACTCCTCAGCTGATCTTATTTCCTCAGACTGAAAGCCTGAGTCCTCACCTGGAAGGGACCTCAGCTGAACTGCTTAAAAGCCTTCTAGGAAATCCTCAGTCCAAGAATCCCTGAGTCCTCACCCGAAAAGGTCTTAGTTGAACTGCTTAAAAGCCTCTAGTTCCTGGTCCTCACGCCTTATATACCTTTCTGCTTCCTACCATCACTTCCTGGGATTAAAGGCGTGTGTGCTTCCCAGTACTGGGATTAAAGGTGTGTACCACCACTGCCTGGCTCTGTTTCCAGTGTGGCCTTGAACTCAGAGATTCAGATGGATCTCTGCCTTCAGAAGCTAGGATTAAAGACGTGTACCACCACTGGCCACTATGTCTAATCTAGTGGCTGGCTCTGTTCTCTGATCCCGAGATAAGTTTATTAGGGTATACAATAGGGACAATATATCACCACACACACCCCCCAAAGACCCACCTCTGCCAGACAGGTCCCACAGCTTCTCCAACATCACTGCTATCTGAGGGCCAGGTGTTCAAACACATAAGCTTATGGAGGCCAAGGCATACTCAAACCATAACAGCAGCAAGAAAAATCCTGTGCAAATGGGTCAATGGGTCAAATCCTGATAATGCGACAAGTCGAGGGTGAAGCCTGGTGGTCTGCAGCACTCCTGGGCTTCCAGAAAACGCTGCTATACCAGCCACAGCATGGGAATGCCGAACATTGTCTTGTCCACTGCTCAGAAAAAGTACCCAGTGTGTAAGCTACTGAGTAAGCACAGACGGAATTAACAAGTTGGCCCCAGTGTGTAGGTGCATATAAATTCATACAAAACACATACTGCTCTGAAACCTGCTTCTGACCACTACTGATCCACAGCGTGTGTGTGTGTGTGTGTGTGTGTGTGTGTGTGTGTGTGTGTGTGTGTGTGTTTCGAGGCAGGGTGGCTACATGCATACATGTGTGTGAATGCATGTGGAGGCCAGGGGTTAATAGAAGGGGTCTTCCTTGATCACTCTCCACCTATTTTTTTAAGGCAGGGTTTCTCACTGAACTGGGAGCTTGCTGACTGAATGAAACTGGCTGGCCAATGAGCTCCAGGAATCCTGTGGCATCTGGCTCCCCAGTCTCTAGTCCAGGGATCTCAGGTATAGAAACACTATGCCCCATTTCTATGTGGGTGGGAGGGATTAAACTCAGGTCCTTATGTTTGTAGGCCAAGGACTCTACTGACTGAACCATCAACCCAGCCACCACAGTAAAACTATCCTCAGCCATTAAGAATGCTGTGGGGGCTGGGTTGATGGCTCAGTCAGAGGAGGTCAGTTACGGACAGACACTTTAAACAGCACATGGAGATGTATACAGTCATCTTCCCACTTGAATAGTATCTTATTGATGTACAGCTGCTGGGTCCCAGGCTATGCACAGTGTAGATTCTGGTGTCCCTTAGCTCTCACCTGGCATCCCCTGAGGCCAAAGATGGCCACAAGAAAAGACCGCTGCCCACAACAGATGAGAGCAAACCACCGTTCTGCATTTATGTTAGGCTGGTCCCTAACTGCAGAACCACTCTATACTTTCCATCCATTTCTGTCACCTTTCATTTTAACATCCGTACATTCCATTCCCCTGAAGAGGAGGGGACATTCCCATCTGGTCAAGGGAACCATGCCATTCCTTTATCTTCCTAAATCTGTACTGGCTATGGGACATCAGTCTTTGCTGGAAGGGGTTTCCTGGTCTGCACAGCTCTCCAGGAGATGCAGCATCTCTGTCTCCAGGGCACGCTCCCCGAGGTCTCAAAGGCTGGTGGGGACAGGTGCTCTCTCCCAGGGCTATCCACTCCAGTGTGTCTCTGCAGAAGTCCTACCTTCCCCGTGCAGCTTTGCAAAGAGTGAGTCAGCAACCTCCCACCACACACACACACACACACACACACACACACACACACACACACACACACACACACATTCACTAAGGGAAGTGACTCCCCTCAGAGACTGTATTTTCATTTAGCACAGCCAGATATTTCCATGAACACATACACGGGGACAACCTTGCTACAGTTTGGAAATGGTTAGAATCTGTCCCTCCCCAGGGTTCCTGTGTTGACATTTAATCCCTATGTTGCAGGGAGGACTTCATCTGGCCGTGATGTTTAAAGATGAGCCCTTTGATGTTTCAATATGAGATACCTATGATTAAATAAAGTCATCAGAGTGGGGATGCCATGACCAAATCCTGGTTGCATTATAAAGGGAGGGAGAGACCAACAGAGGCCATACATGCATCTTCCCTGTCTCTTACCATGGGATGTCCTGGGCTACCTTAGGACTCTGCCAGCAAGAAGGTTATCACCGGTCATGTCTCCTCTAGAACCAGAAGCACGTCACAATAAACATCTTTCTTTATAAGGTTACCCATCCTCCAGCATTTTACTACAGAACCACAAAACAGACTGATATAATCCTACTTTGCCAGATACTATTTATGTCTCAAAACCCACAGAGCAGGTGACCTTATTGCTCCTTTCTTCCTGGTATTACAATCACAAAACCAGATGCCATTCCAAAAAATGACAGCCGTGAGGACAGTGTGGGGCCAATTCTAACATTATTGTTCCAAGTTGAGTCTAACACTGATGTCCTAGATATAAGAGTAATGTGAGGATGTCTACAAGCAAACTACAGACCACTTTGTATGTTTCCTCCATTTATTTTTTTTTTATTATTATTATTATTATTATTATTATTATTAAATGTATTTCTCTTACATCCAGACACAGTTTCCCTTACTTCCTCTCTTCCCATTCCCTCTTCCCCACCTCCCCTCTGCTGCCCCTTCCCCGCCCCCATGCACTCCTCCTCTGTTTCTGTTCAGAAAGGGGCAGGCTTCCCATGGACATCAACCAAACATGGCATATGAAGCTGCAGTAACACTAAGCACCTCCCCTTGTATTAAGGCTGAGCAAGGCGACCCAGTATGAGGAGTAGGGTCCCAAAACCTAGCAAAAGAGTTAGAGACGGTCCCTGCTCCCACTGTTAGGAGTCCCACAGGTAGACCAAGCTACAGAACTATCATATATGTGCAGAGGGCTTAGGCCAATCCCATGCAGGCTTCCTGGTTCTTGGTTCAGTCTCTGTGAGCTCCTATGCGCCCAAACTAGTAGATTCTGTGGGTTTTCTTGTGCTGTCCTTGACCCCTCTGGCTCCTACACCCCTCCTGCTCCTCTTTCACAGGATTCCCCAAGCTTGGCTTCATGTTTGGCTGTGGGTCTCTGTATCTGTTTCCAGTTACTGGAGGACAACTGGGCGAGGAACCAGTCTATGATTACAGCAGAACATTAGGCCTCACCACAGTGACGGTTTTTTCCTCTAGTCTTGTTTGGGCCTATCCTAGGTCTCTTGGGTCATCCAGCCTCTGGGTCCTGGTGCTCCAGACAGTGTCAGAGGTAGGCTCCCTCTTGTGGTATGAGTCTCAGGCCAGACCAGCCACTGGTTGGCGACTCCCACAATCTTTGCTCCACCTTACCCCAACATATCCCCATAGGCAAGACAGACTGTAGGTCAAAGGTTAGCTCTCCCCATTTCAATAAGGAACAAAATCATTTTTTTCTTATACATAAAAGCTGTAGTCTCATATACAATTGGTTGTTGTCCTAGCAAAAAAGACCCTTTTAGAATTTGAAAACTCTTAAATCACTTTTGCCTACTATGTAAGAATTTACACTTTACCTGTGCATGATACAAAATAGGTTTAAAGGGGGAAGATCTACCCCATTGTTGGCCAGTAACAAAATGCCCCAGCCTCCTGCTACCTGTCAGGCAGAGGCAGCTGTGTGGTCACCAGGGCAGGAGGCTGGTGGGTGAGGACGGAAGCGGATGAGGCTCTGCCTGCAATTCAAGCAGTGTCCTCACGAGGGAGCTAATCTCAACTCCACGGAGGCTGATGGCAGTTTTCTGGCTTCCAGGGATGCAGGCTGAGGCTAGGATGCCCCACGTGACAGTTACAATCTGCAGTTGTCTCAGCCATGAATTCCACTGGCATTAAGGTGCAGACTGCTCTGCAGTGGGATGGATGACTGTCTACAGAAGACAGATAGGCCATGTTAGGGATGTCCAGTGCTTGTAGAAATACAGTATGAAGACTATTCCCAGGAAATGGAAGAGCGTGTGCAAGGGCCTAGAGGTCAGAACATTGGAAATGAAGAGAACCATGAAGGCCACAGGAATGTGCTGCTTCTAGCAGTAAATGTACCTGCAATTTTTTCTTTAGCTAAAAAAACTATCTTGGGGCTGGCAAGATGGCTCAGTGGGCAAAGGCACTTGCTATGCAGGTCTAATGACCTGAATTATTTGGGCCCCAGAACCCACAGAGAAAGTAGAGAACACACTCTCCTGAAAGCTGTCTTCTGACATCCGGGTGCTCGGTTGCTGTCTCTCTCACTCCACCTCCCCCTCACAAGTACACACTTGTCATAAATGAATAAAATAAAAATACATTTCTCTTAAGAAAAATATTACAAACAAGTTGTAATTCAATTCATTGTAATGTTATCGAATGAATGTCACACAAAAGTATAAATCAGAAAGAAACCAAATTAGAAAACGCAGGCAATTTAAATCACTGTGAACACCTCCCAAAGGTTCACACACATTCAACCATTCCCGGCTGAAACCATCACTGGCTTGGAGGTGGGAACAATGTGGACATTTTTCGAATGTCTGAAATTGCCACTAGATTGGGTCCCTTGGCTCGCTTTCTAAAACGCCAAACTGTGGTTCCTTTTCAAAGTCAAAAAATGACTTCCGGTTGGTGGTCAAGAAAGCCAAGAATGAAACACAAGAACAACAGTCTTTGAAAAACAACCTGCCAGGGTTCTGTTAGAAGTCTAGGGAAGGGCAGCGTGTCCACTGAGGTCTCAAAGAGGATGACAAACAGCCCCAAAAGTAAGATCCACACTGAGCCCTGAAGCCTGTGCAAATCATCGGTTCTTGTGGAAAGCCTCTGCTTGTCACAGCAGCTCAGCGCCATGTGAAGGCTGCAGTAGACTCCAAGTTTATTGATCAGACGTGGCCAGGTATTACTTTTCCCTACAATAACATATTGGCTGCCTGAGATGTGAGAAAGGGCAGCAGATGCCACCTAACTGGAATATAAGTGGGAAGGAAATGCGGTTGAAACAGCATTGCCAGAAGATCCTCTAATAGCACAATCTTCCCAAACATCTCCTCTCGTATGTCTCAGATACGAGGTCCGCAGCCTGGATTGAAGATGTCAGAAGGGATTGAGGGTCACAGGAGTTTCTGTTCCAGCTATGACATAATCACTGAGACCTAGACAAGGCATTTACTCCCCCACAACCCCCATGTCCCCACAGTGAAAAGGGACAAAGGCACACAGGCCTCACCAGTTGTCTGAACAGAGGATCTGCTATACGCCGGATACTGGTGCAGGCCTGTGGCTCAACTGCTGACCCTGACAAAGGTGAGGTGCTCATCCACCTTAAGGGTGGCTCTATGCCTCTCTCTCTTTCTCCTCTCTGTCCTCCCGCCTCTCTCCCTCCCTCCCCCCCTTCTTCTTTTTCTCAGAGCATGGTAGACAAGCACTCTGCTACTCATTTACACCCCCAGCTTTTTTGTTTTTATTTTTTATTGTTTCGAGACAAGTTTTCACTACGTAACAGCCCTGGCTGTCCTGAACTAGCTCTGTAGACCAGGCTGGCCTCAAACTCACAGAGATCTGCCTGCTAGATTTAAAGACATGTGCCATCATGCCCAATGTTATTAATTTTCTTGAGACAGGGCCTCACTTAATTGCCCAGGGTGACCTTGAACTTGTAGTCTTCCTTCCTCAGCCTCCCAAGTAGCCAGAATTACGAGTCTTTATGTTACACACAGGACAAGTGTGGATGTTGCAAGGAAAATAAACCAAATGACTTTTAATAGCCTGAGCAGGGAGGTAGGGAAGGGTGTAAGCCTGCCCAAGCTCAAATCTCACAGGCTGTATGATGAGGATATGCTATTTAGCCTCTATGTACCTCAACTTCATCAAGACATGGCATATTATCTCACTCCACTAGACTACTGTGGGACTGATAGTAGCAGCCTAGAACTTTCTCTGGAAGACAGTATTAAAGGTGAAAGGAAGCTTTGGGGGATGAGCTCCCTGGACGGTTTACCTGGCTCTCTAAACACAATCAAGGAGGCACCAGGACCTGGGAGTCAAGAGTTTGTCCAGGTGATTGTTACTGCAATGCCTGCTGGGAGCACAGTGAATGGCTGCTGTGGTACCTTTAGAACCAGAGGACCATCCAGTCCTCACAGCTGGAGCCAGGCAGTACCTCCCACTGCTCAGACACCCAGGAGGATTTCTTTTTTTCTTTTTCTTTTTGGTCATTATATAAAGAGAAAAGAACCTTTTGAGGAAAACAGGACTGCAGATTCTGGAAGATCTTCCTCAGGGCATTTGTGGTGGTTTGGATGAGAACAACCCACATAAGCTCATATATTTAAATGCTTGGTCCCAGTTGGTAGAACTGTTTGGGAAGGATTAGGAGGTGTGGCCTTATTAGAAAAGGTTTGTCACAGGGGGTGGTTTTGAGGTTTCAAAAGCCCATGCAGGCCCAGTTTCCTTCTCTCTGCCTGCAATTTGTGGATTAGATGTGAGCTCTCAGTTACTACTTCAACATCGTGTCTTCCTGCCCGACTCCCTACTTCCCACCACAGTGACCATGAACTAATCCTCTGAAACTGTGAGCAAGCCCCCAGTTAAACACTTCTTTTTGCAAGTTGCCTTGGTCATGGTGTCTCTTCACAGCAACAGAACAGTAAGTAAGGCAGAATCCAAGTTTCTATGATGCCTTTAATATGAGTCAGTGAGGCTTCAGATAATCCCACAATGATCCCACCATCATCTGGGGGTGAACTTTAAATACAGCAATCCTGAACCTAAACATTAATGGAGCAGTGATTCTTGGTCCTGGCTGCACATCTGAAAACTTGTAAGGCTTAAGGAGAAATATACAGCTGCATGGCTATGGACACCTTTAAGCCCAGCACTCAGGAGGTGAGGCTGGCAGACTGCTGTGTGTTCAAGGCCAGCCTGACTTACATAGTGAGTTGAGTTCTAGGCCAGCCAGGGCTACACTGTGAGACTCTAGCTCAAAACAAAGAAACAAAAAGGCAGAGCCAAACAAAACCAAAGCTACTCAAAATCAACAGAACTGAAGTGACCATGCATGTACCAGATGATATGAAATCTTAATAAAAAAAAAAATTACCCCTAAGGACAAAGCAAGATTTTTAAGAAGACAAATTTATATGCCCTAAAATAAGAGCCCCCAAATACATGGGACAAATTAACAGAAATGACAGGAGACATCAACACCTTCGGTGACAAATACAAGAGGCTGAAGATGAGCACGGAAATAGGAGTCATTGGCATCATCATAAAGAAATGTCAAGGCTGAGACGAAGTTTGGTTGGCACTCTAGTGTGCAAAGCCCTGAGTTCAATCCCCAGGACTTCACAAGCCAGGCATGGTAGCTGTAATCACAGTGTGTGTGTGTGTGTGTGTGTGTGTGTGTGTGTGTGTGTGTGTGTGAAGCGACAAGACCTTTCTCAGCTGCACAGAGAGCTCAAGGAGAGCCTGAGCTACATAAGACCTTGTCCCAAAAATATAAAATAAAATAAAAGACTTAAAACTGACTCAACAGATGCCTCTAGGATGCAGTACCCAGAAAGTACAGAACACACATATCAGGTGTACAAAAAACATTCTCCAAGACAGAAAAAATGCAAGGCCCTGAAGAAAACTTCAATGAATTTTAAAACACCATAATTCCAGTGTTTCTCCAGCCACAGTGGAGTGAAATTAGAACTCAAGAGCAGAAGGATCCTTATCTGGTGAAATTCACCAATATGTGCCTATCAGGTGACACCCTCATTCAAAATGCATGGGTCAGACATGAGAGATAAGACTAGGAACATTTCGAGATTATAAATAGAAACAAAAACAAAGTATTAAAAAGTGAAGAATACGGGGCTGGAGAGATGGCTCAGTGGTTAAGAGCACCGACTGCTCTTCCAGAGGTCCTGAGTTCAATTCCCAGCAACCACATGGTGGCTCACAACCATCTGTAATGAGATTTGGTGCCCTCTTCTGGCCTGCAGGGACACATGCAGGCAGAATACTGTATACATAATAAATAAATAAACCTTTTAAAAAAAAAAAAAAAAAGTGAAGAATACAAGTAAGTCAGGGCCGAAAGAGAAGTTGATAGCTGTGAATATCTGTATTAAAGATGAAGAGAGATTGCAAATCCATAAAAAATAATTAGTACTAAGGAATAAGACCATCAAAGCTGCAGAGTGTAAGATGAACATGGAAAAATCAATTGTATTTCTACACACTCACCATCAAGAATCAAAATCAAAACTAAGAAAACAACCGCATAACATCAAAACCAGCAAAAATCTTTAGGACTATATTGAGCAGAAGACATGTAAGGCTTGTGTACTGAAAACTGAAAACCATCCTTCAACAAAGCAACTCAATAAACAGAGATCTGTGGTGCTTTGGCTGTGAGTGTCCCCACAGGCTCAGTCCCAGCAAGTGGTCCTGTTTCAGAATGTTGTAGAAGCCTGAGGATGTTGAACCTTCCCTCAAGTGGATGGCTAGGGGTGAAGGGAGGGGCTAACTTGAAGTTTTACAGTTGGCCCCACTTCCTGCCTACATTCCACTTCCTATTTGTGGACACGGTATAATTAACTCACCATCATGCTCCTGTCTCCACGCCCTCCCTGCCACGATGGTCTGTACCCCTCTTTAAACCATAATCTAAAATGAACCCTTCCTTCCTGGTGATGGTTTTGTCTCAGCAATGAGAATGTACAACACCTCACGTTCGTACAATGTGAGATTAACATCTGTAAAAGGCAACACTCCCCAAAGCAGTCTACAGCTCTAACACAGTCTCTATAAAATCTCATTTGACTTATCTGTTCAAACTGAAAAGCAGATCCTAACTTCATGTGGAGGAAGCAAGGGCCTCGGAGCAGTGAAAACTCTGTTAAAAAGAACACAGTTGGAGGGCTAACACTTCTTGATCTTGGAGTATTTCTGCATTAGGCCAGAATAGTCAGGTCTTCGGGGTGTTGGAGTAAGAGTGTACCTGTGGATTAACAAAATAAAACTGATAATCTTTTACAGCTCATTGATGTTTGCCAAGAGGGCCAAGAAAATTCACTGCGGTAAAAGACAATCTTCAACAAAGCCTGGGACAACTAGAAATTCATATGCAAAGGATTGAACTTGGACCCCTACACTCTATAGCCTGTAATATTACACAGGAATGAAAGACTGACACATGATATCCTGTAGAACCTGGAAAACATTATGTTAGATGAAAGGGGCGAGGCACAAAAGGCTACGAAAATGATCCCACTTACATGAAATGTCCAGAAAAGGCAAATCCTTGGAGATGAAGGTTAGTGGTTCCCAGGGAACGGGAGGGGGAGACGGAGAATAACAACTAATGGGTACAAACATTTCTTCCTGGGGTGATGAAATGTTCTAAAATTAGTGACATAACTGCACAGCTCTCTGATATAACCAAATAAAGAAACCAAATTTTATGAGAATTCCTGAGACCTAAGAAGATGGGTGACATCAGAAATAAAGATTGGCTCTTTTTCTGGAAGGTTCTAAATTAGCTAAATTCCTCCCCAGTTCTGGCATGCTCCCAGGGAACATAGGACAATGCTGGGGTGAAGGGCATGGGAAAGTCCCCTGACAACAGATGATGGGTATCTAGAACTCACTATGCAGACCAGGCTGGCCTTGAACTCAAGATCCACCTACCCCTTCCTTCTGAGCACTGGGATTATAGGTATGTGTCACTATACCCAGCTTGTTTTTCTTAAAGAAAACAAACAAACACACCCCACTATTAGCTTTTAAGAATCAGTGTTAAGAACCAGATAGCCTTGGGTCTAGATTCTGGACCAGCTCCTTGTGAAAGATTTACTTTCTCATGTGCGGAATGGGATGATGAAAGAGCCCTTACAAGTGGACTGGGTTAAGTGAGAAGATGCCTGGCTTCATAAGGGCTAAGCAGTTTTGTCATCATAAGTACTGTTTTCTACTTTTTAAAGCTCCCAGTACGGCTCAGTACAAGGGAACGGGTGGCATGGACCTCTTAATATAGTTTTACTTTATCCAGTAACAATTAGTACGTGCACTGGGACACTCTATGAGCTAATAAGCGATTGAGACGTAACAGTTGACATTTCTCACTGCTGCATTATAATCAAGCTAAAGGAGGACTGGCCAAGTACCCAGTTGCCATAGTAACAAAAAGTTTTTTGTCAGTCTACTTCAGTTTATTGAATTAAATGCTTTCTATTTGTCAGGCTGGGCTCTGTGTCTGAGTCTACTGCAAAGCCATGGAGTCCTTTCTACTTTCTAAATCTAATATTAAACTACAACTCAAAGCCAAGAGGACAACCAGTCATTTGTTGTGGGTCTTTGTCCTGGAGCTCACTAGAGCCAGCGGTGGATAGGACTGATTTAATAAGATGTTAAGCCACCTTCGGGCACCCACTAGTCCAAGTACTGGTGCAAAGTTCTCTCATCCTCACAGAGGCAGAGGAGAAGAAAGAGCACTAATGCTTGTTAAATGCTTCTCATGGGCTCTTCCTGCCTTTCCCTGTTTACACCACCCCAAAGCACAAAGCGGTGAGAACCATTTCCAACATCATACAGAGGACACCACCACAGATAAATCATTTTAAATAATTTTCCCAGGGACAGACTGACTTTTTCTTTCTTTCTTTCTTTCTTTCTTTCTTTCTTTCTTTCTTTCTTTCTTTCTTTCTTTCTTTTTCTCTCCCTCCCTTCCTTCCTTCCTTCCTTCCTTCCTTCCTTCCTTCCTTCCTTCCTTCATTTATTGCTTTTTTCAAGACAGGGTTTCTCTGTGTAGTTTTGGTGCCTGTCCTGGATCTCACTCTGTAGACCAGGCTGGCCTCGAACTCACAGAGTTCTGGGATTAAAAGTGTGTACCACCACCACCTAGTCAGGGACATAGTATATATATATATATATATATATATATATATATATATATATATATATATATATATATATTTATTTATTTATTTATTATAAATTTATAACAAGTTTTCAGAAATCTTTTAAGTTGGCTTAGGAAAACAACAATGTTAAAAATAAGGAAAAAATGGATGCTATGGAAAAGCAGAAGCAAAGGAAAAAGACAAACAAAATGTTCTCTTGTGAAGTTACTTCCATCAGGGATCAAGTTTTAGCCTGAGTTTCCCAAGCGGTCAAAACAACAAAGAAAATGGAGAGAACAAATTCACAGTCTTAAATCCGAATTGAGAGATTTTTGGTACTCTGCCATAACCTCAAAACACACACACACACACACACACACACACACACACACACACACACACACACACACACACGACACTGAATCCCAGTCAGTAAAGGGTGTTCTACCATATGCACACTCAGAAAGCACAGGTATGGGCTCAAAACTCACATTCCACATCCATTTCCTCAAAAGTGTGGTAGACTAACTTGGACGATCAACTCTAGGGTCCCAACATGTAAGTTCAAACCTCAGCTCTGTGCCTTCTAGCCACATGGTCATCTCCAGCTCACAAATTCCAGCATCTCATTTTCCTCGGCTGCTCTCCATCTCCACAACCCTATCATGGGGACTAATGCAATAAAATAAGGCATGTGGTGTCGTACCTAGACTCTACTATGGGTAAAGCTTTAACATTCCCCACACTTCCCTCACTGTGTATGGAGGACTATGTGCGGGGCACTGTTCTAAGCATCGTGGCAGAAGGAGAAAAGGAGGGGAGAGAGGGGGGATGAAAGGAGGGAGGGACGATGGGAGGGAGGAAGGGAGGGAGGGAGGCAAGCAGACCCAGTGGTGAGAGCTGTAAGCTGTTGTAACACCATATGACAGTGACTGCGAGGCTAACTTGGGTGTAAGGACAGGAACACCGGAGGCAGTAGCAGTGACAGCGAGACCTGTAACATGAAGATGCAGCTGAGCAAGGACAAGGGACACACCTCTGGGTATGTCTGTGAGGGACCCAGGGAGGTATAACCAAGGAGGGAAGATGCACCCTGAGTACGGGTGGCACCATCCCATGGGTGGGGCTTGGGTCATTTAAAGGAAAGGGGGAGAAAGCAAGAAGTGCTGGAATCATTTCTCTGCTTGCTCACCGCAGACGCAGTGTGACCAGTCAGCACACGTTCCCACTGCCATGCTTGACCCGCTGTGGCAGTCCGAGCCCTCTCAAACCACAAACCAAACAAATCCTTCCTCTTAGACGCTGCCCTTTGCCAGGTGTTAGGTCACAATGAGAACTCAATGAACAGATGGACAGCTGTAGGTGGACTCAGAATGCTCACCACAGGTTCTGTGACTCAGCTCTAAGGCATCAAGGATGGGTGACACCTGGTCATGCAGGGGCTGCCCTGTGAACTAGGGTTTTACAGCATTTTTAGCCTCTACCCACTATCTATTAGCAACAGCCCTAGGTGTGGCCATCAAAGCCATCTCCAGCACTGGGAAATGTCAGCGTCACTCCCTGCTGAAACTTGGTGCTCTAGCAGGGGAGCTGGCTGGTCTTGCTGGTGAATTGGGCTTGCAGCAAGAGAGACGGTTAGGAAGACAGAGGGCTCAGGGATCATTCTTAAGTTCTCAAACATAACAAGGCAAGATCATCTCAAGCATCCTGAGGGCTGGCCCTCTGTGCCACTGGATCAGCCTCTGATTTGCAGTGCCATTCCATTGCTCTCCATTCACAAGATGTACAATGAGTCCCAGCTGTACCTGACACCAGGGATTCCAGCCTAACTTCAAGAACATGCAATGAAAAGGAGACAGTCGTGCACATGTAGTACAGAGAGACACATGCTTCACAAAAGCCCCCGAGAATGAGCAGGAGCAGGAGCAGGAAGGGAGACGTGACCCTCTGTTCTTGAGGGAAGCAGGGACAATCTGATTGAGTCCCCTGGCATTGGCACAGAGGCTCTGGCACACAGGAAAGGAGGATGTGCAAAGGGCTGTGTGATGGGGCAGAGGTGAGGAGTACAGGAACAGGGTGTGCAACCGATGGGAAATGCAGGGCGTGCTCAGGAGGTGCTGCAAGATACTTCCAAATTTCACTAGAGTCTATGTGTGATGTGGGAGCTATCCAGATTGCTGTAACTCCAAGTCCTTATTTCTAATAATTCAAGAAAAATCAAGGCAGACATTGATCTCCATCAACTCAACAGGCATCCACCTTGGGGCTGCAAACTTCCCAGCTGAGGAACTTGTTCTAGTTCCATCCTCTGTCACTGTGATAAAACAAAACTTAGAGGAAGAGACTGACATGTTCAGATCATAGTCCATCACTGAGGGAAGTCAGATCAGGAACTCAAGCAGGAACTACAGAGGAGTGGCTCAGTCACTGGCTTATGCTCACCTGGCTTCCCTATACAGCTCAGGTCTGCCTGCCTAGGGATGGTTCCGCCCACAGTGGACTGGACCTGCTATGTCAGTCATCAACCATCAGTCAAGACAGTGTCCCACAGACACAGCCACAGGCTAATCTGATGGAGGCAATTCTTCATCTGAGGCTCCCCTTCCTAGGTGACTCTGGGTTGTATCAATTTGATAATAAAAACTAACCAGGACAGCACTGCATCCACTGCACCACATGCAAACTGTTGCCAAGAGAAGATCAGTAGTGTACACAGGATTTCCTCACTGACAAGTGGCAGTGCTAGGATGTGCCCCAGACTGCCTGACTCTGGGGACCACATCCACTGGGCTGCTTCCACGGTATATGTGAGGGCAGTGTCTGGATCAGACGTGTGGTGTGGAACTCCTCCAGGAGTGAAATACCCAGCAGCACTAGAGTAAAGGAATGGGATGAAGTTACCCAGAGAGAATATGGTATATGGAAAGGTTGAGCCTGCTTCCAAAAGAACATGATCCAGTGAAGGGGACTAAAAAGGAAGAAGGGCAGCACTCGGGAGGCAGAGGCAGGCGGATCTCTGTGAGTTCGAGGCCAGCCTGGACTACCAAGTGAGTCCCAGGAAAGGCGCAAAGCTACACAGAGAAACCCTGTCTCGAAAAACAAAAACAAAAAAAAAGGAAGAAGGGCAAACAAGAAGAGATGATTGGACAGAATCCCAACAGCTATAGAGAGTAGAGGAAAATGTGGTCAACTGCTGTGAGATAATGCCCTTGTAAACTGGTTTAATAAACTCTGATTGGCCAGTAGCCAGGCTGGAAGTATAGGCAGGGCCAGCAGAAGAGGAGCATGCTGGGAAGAGGAAGGCTGAGTCAGGAGATGCTATCCCGCCATCCAGGGAGCAGCATGTAATGGCACACAGGTAAAGCCACGGAAAACGTGGCAACATATAGATTAACAGAAATGGGCTGAGTTTAAGTGTGAGAACTAGTCAGTAGTAAACCTGACCTAATGGCCGAGCCGTTTTAATTAATATAAGCTTCTGTATATTTACTTGGGGCTGAGCAGCTGTGGACTGGGTGGGACACAGGAAAACTTCCAGGTACAGTCAACCTTGTCCAGTCCTGCTTGAAGGACAAGTAAGGATGTCAACATCTGCCAAATTTGATAGCAGATTCTTGGGGACCTGTGCCACAAACCCATTATTGGAGCAGATGCAAAGCCAGGATATGGGTGATCAAAGGCACATATTCAAGTACAGCAAAGGACAAAGGGTAGAGCAAGCAGAAGTTGAGCCTATGTGAAAGACTAGATGATATGAAGAGGCAATTGCTACAAGAATTCCCAAGTCTGGGTATGGAATAGACTGACCCAGGGAAATACAACACAAGTATCCGGTCCCACCTAGACCCATGAGCTAATCTTGTGCAACCTGTCTCCAGTCCATGAGGGACACTGACTGTCAGAAAGCATGGAGCAGGGCACTGTTTGTCAGTGCGGTGCAGAAACTTCCCAAGGCTCATCTGAGACCTGCTGCTTATATAAGGCCTGTTGGGGTCCACAGAAGTTTCCTAGTGAGATCTGAGCTTGCTTTACACAGCAGGGTTGCATATGGGGATGGATTGACCACGTGCATGGTTACCAGGTATTTGGAAGGGTCTGCACTTGACTGTGCTAGGGGGAGGTCTTTTGCTCCACCCCTTGGCATTTCTATAAATAGAAATAGAAATAGAAGAGACAGAAAGGGGTGGTGAGTTTTGAGCCAGGCCCTCCCGAGGGTATCCTGTGTTTCCATCTCTCTCCTCTATATGTCTATCTAAATCTCTTTTCCCTCACTCCTCAAGAGTATCCCAGAAAAAAAAGAGTGGGAGCAGGTCTCCCACAAAGGCCCGGGGCTATTCTGACACAGCCAGTTTAGCCCCCAGGAAACATGGACTCCAGACCTTGAGGTCTGAGGTATAGACCTCAGACCCACAGCATCAGCAACTACTTGGGTGGCTGCTACAGTCAGACAATCAGCCTTGCCCCAGGCCTATGGAGCCAGATTCTTCCATTTCTAGAGCTTTCCCCACAACCCCAGCTTCTGAGTACTTATAGAGCTGGGACACCAGGGATGACACTTCAGAGAGGGTTTTGGGAGCTGACGTCAGTAGTTAGGAATCTGCCCGACATCATTAGTGCACAGTGCCCTGAGATGCACCTGCTGTGTTTATGTGTGTTGGCGGTGGCATATGTATGTACACATGGAAGTCAGAGGACAACCTTTTCATCTCAGACAGCGTCTCTCACTGGCCTGGAATTTCCATGGGTAGAGCAGGCTAGCTGGCCCACAGGCCTCCAGGGGTCCTCCTGTCTATATCTGCCATCTCACCACCACCACAATAACAGATGTGCAAACCTGGCATTTTAGATGAGTGCTGTATCCAAACTCAGGTTCTGATGCTTGCAAGGCAAGCACTTTCCCAACGGAGCCAGCCCCCAGCTGTTGACTTTTATAGGAAATGGCATCACTGAGGGAAACTCGCATCGAGGTTTTGATGCTTCAAGCCCCTGCTGTATCCTCTAGAACTGAGAAGCACTTAGGACTGACTTCAGATACTAATCATGCAAGCTTTTTTGTTTGTTTGTTTGTTTGTTTGTTTGTTTGTTTGTTTGGTGTGTGTGTGTGTGTGTGTGTGTGTGTGTGTGTGTGTGTGTGTGTGTGTGTGTTTTGCAGAGAGAATGAAAATGTTGTCCAGAATTTTGCCTCTAATCTCCAGGGATCCCTAAGAACCTCCTTCTCAAAGACCAGCCATGCCACACACTCACCTGCAGGGGGCAGCATAACAGTGGTTCAGGCTCGCTCTATCTGTAAAGTCTGCATTCATTTCTTGGCTCCACCTAGGCCAATTTCTGTACAGCTTCAATCCTTCACCTATATAAAGGGTGTGTCAGTGGGATTTAGTGGAGCAATTTGAATTCTTAATGACATCACTCATGCAGAGCACTGAGCAGAGTGCCTGGTATACAAAGTTTCAGCGACATTTACATAGAGGCACTCTGACCCCAGAGTTCCTCCAACTGTGCTCACTTAGGAGTTCCAGCTTTTTGCATATGTAAACCATTCAAAATCTATTCCGACATATGTGCTGATGTGTTCCTACATGGACAACCAAAGATGTTTGGTACTTAGAGATGACCAAGTCCCTTAAGAGTTGAGGAAAATAAGACCTAGAAGAGCTAGACCGCTCACCTACAGCAAGGGCTGGCTCCCTGCACAAGAGTAACAGTAACCACCACAGATGAGGCTCCTTCAGTGTTTGTGATTCTCCCCTGAGCACCAAAGCTGCCTGAGCAACAGCCCAGCTGGGGAAGGCTAGATGTTCAGGGCTGGCTGAGCTGTCTGCCACTCCCCCTGAAGCAGTGGTACTTCAGTAGGGTACTGCGGGTACCCCTATAAATACAAAAGCCACTGAAGCTGCCAGGTGCCCACTGTTCCTCAGCAGAAAAGCCTCTCATTAGCCTCTGCCCCTGCCTTTAAATTGAAGCAAAACATTAGGATTTAATGACAGAGGCTGAGGATGGGTATCCATATACTAGCTGACGGGGGAGGGGTGTCCCAGCGTTCTCATCCCTTGCAATCCAAGTTTTCAGAAGAATGGTTAATTAACAGGCTGGAATTAGAGATGAAGCGGTAGGAGACAGTGTGAAGACAGGCTTTTAAGCAAAACAATTATGTGAATCCTTTAAAAGTCTTGAGAGACATTGTGTATGAGAGGTGTGTGTGTGTGTGTGTGTGTGTGTGTGTGTGTGTGTGTGTGTGTGTGTGTATGTGTGTGTGTGCGCGTGCGTGCGTGCGTGCGCACGCAACCCTTTCTGGCTACTTGTTAAGAGAAAACTAGTCGAGAAAGCAGCCATGAGAGAGAAATACAAGCTGTCCACACCCTTCCAAACAAACGTGTGCTGTGTGTCTCCCATGTGCCCAGAGCTCACTGTGTTTGTGGCTGGGACAACTAAGCAAGATGCATTCAGGCCCTTTGCCGGCCATCCTAAAGCTTCTATTGATGTGTGAGAGCGAGTGCCCATGGGCCTTTATTAGATCCGACTCTTAAGTCAGACAGAAAAGCACAGTTCTATGTGAGCTGGGGGAAAAAACGTCTATCCCACCTGGGAAGAGAGAGGAGAAAAGGTTCCTAGGAGAGAATGGTTATAGAGTGAGGTATCCCTCTTTGTATCCATAGAGACATAGATCTACTTATTTATGCATCAACCCATCCATTGATCAACTGATTCACCCATTCATTATTTTGTTTGTTTGGGTTTTAATTGATTGTTTTCAAGACAGGGAGCCTAAAGCTGGTCTGGAACTTGCTATATAACCCAGGTTAGCTTCCAACTTGCAATTCTCCTGCCTCGGCCTCTGGAGTGCTGGAATTACAAGCCTGAACCACCAGGTATGATCCATATTCTCTGTGTATGTAAGTGTTCATGTATGTTCATGTATGTGCAGGTCGGTGTGCACACATGTGTGGAAGCCAAAAGATAACCTCGGCTATCTATCAATCCTGAGGTGTTGGCTACCTCGCTCTTTTAGGAAAGATTCTCTCGCTGACCTGGAGCTTGCCAACTAGTCTAGAATGGCCAGAAAATCACAGGGAGCCATTAATCTCCATCTCCATAATGCCACACCAGGCTTTCTCTCCCTTTCTTTTTAAACAAGACAAAACAAACAAAGAGAAAAAGCATGGGCTCAGGGGAACCGAACTCAGGTCCTCACATCTGCAGCACACTACTGACTGAGATATCGCCCCGGCCTTGGCCCACATTCCTTCAAAGCTGCTGTTGCTGTTTCACAGTTGTGTGCTTAGGCCAGCAGAGAATTCCAAGAACTTCGTGATGTCAATCCTGTAAATAATCAGTATTCCTGGGAAGGTGCTGGAGGGCACATTTCTACTTAGGAGGAAAGGAAGGCTCGGATAGAAAACCCCCACCCTAAGTTCCAGGAAGGGTCACGAACAGCCAGCAGCCTGCTCCCCTGCTGCTCCGCTTCAGCACACTGGCCACCCTAGAATTCGCTCTGAGGCACTGTGTTGTTTTAAACTGTTTGTTTTGTTCTGATTTAACTCAAGCCCTTTGCATTCATTCGCAGGGTAAACAGGATGCTGCTCCTCTGTAATTTCCCTCAAGGCTGTCCTTAAACATCAGACTGTAAGGATGACTGTTGATTGGCAGGAGAAAAGAGTCTGGCAGAATTAACAAATTAAGTGATGACACCATCTGCCTTTGTACTCCTCGTGTCTGCAATGGAAAACAAAATACTTCTGAAATGCAGAAGTCGAGGGAGGGGCTGGCACGAGACCAAGGGATATTAACTAGAGAGCCCGGAGAAAGTGGGCTCCATGTCGGCATTGTTTTCACAGTTGTTCACACGTGTCACAGTGAGGCTTGCATCACAGTAAGCGTCTTCAACGTGCAGCTTACGGTTTCTTCTCAAACACACCCTGCAGGATAAAGGGCAGAGCACAAAGCTGAGGACCCGCAAGAACCTGATTCTTCACCGTCTGGGTGGAGCTTCTCCTGGAGCCTCTTCAATTATGAAAGGCAAAGCCACCTAACATTACAAGCTTTGGCAGAGCCAACAGCACTAAGGAGAACCACCCCCTTACACACCCCGGGGGGAGGCTGTTGCTGGGTTTGGGGGGTGCTTGTTTTAGGGGTGTGTATGTATGCACAGATGTGTATGTGGGTCTATGTGTCTGTACATGATGGAAGGCAGAGCTCTTCATCAGGCATCACGCTCTATTGCTTTCCACCTTATTTCTGGAGACAGTCTCTCTCACTGAACCTAGAATTTACCAACCGGCTAGCCTGGCTTTTATACATATGCTGGGTGGTCAAGACCGCAGGGCAAGCGTTTTCCTGGCAAAGTCATCTTCCAAGGCTTGAGGAGAGGATCCTGGAGATGTCCACCAGTGCCTCTGATTATCAGAACAGTGGCACTGTAGCTGCTACGGCTGCCGTCCACGCACACTGTGCCACGCCCGGTGCCCATAGCTTCTTACTGCCCGACACAGGTGGAAACACTGACTCAGCCACATGCCGGACAGGACCGAAGCAGGACCTGAAGCGGTCCGGAGCTGAGCGGCATCTACTAACAGACAACTTGTCAGCACCTGCGACACCCCCCCCCCCCAAAGTGACTCTGACTGCAGACTTGGGCTCCTCACAAGGGACAAATGTCGGAGTACTCCTGTGCTCTGAGAGTTGGACTTGAGCTCTGTTCCGGAAAGGACAATCATGGTGCTGTCTCTGGGATCCCAGAAGTTAGGAAGAAATTAGAGAGAGAACACAGGGCTGCTTAGGGAGCGCAGTGAGAATTCATCCTCGCATCTGTTTACCACAGAACCCTCGGCGGAAGCGGAGCAGTGTGCAAAGCCTCCTCTTTTTTAAATAGACATGAAGCGGTTCTGCTTGAAACAGGAAGCGGATCCACACCCCAAACTCTGGCCACTCTGGGTTCCCCTTTCCCCCTTAGTACCCCAGAGGCCCAGTCTGGAAAGCAATGACAGGAACTGGAAATGAAGGCCCAGCAGAGAGCTGAGTCCCACTTTATCCTGACCTTCCTCATCTATCTGAGATCTGGGCGCCTCCCTCTGTACGCTTCCATTTCTTCACCACCCAAAGACGCCCAGTTCCACTTCCTTAAAGACGATGATGGGCTTATTAATAACGACGGCTGATCTCGCGAGAGACAGGGCAAAGGACCAGGAGACTTTGTTGTAGTATAGCCCAACTATTGAACGGCTGTAAATGTATTCGAGCTCTACCAGAAATGTCCCCCATAGGCTCCTATTTAAACTCTTGGTCGCCAGCTACGGTGGGCCTGGAGGTGGGGCCTAACTAAGGAAGTGAGTCGCTAGGGGTGGGCCTTGAGGCCTAGGCTCACTTGTGCTCCCTGCTGGCTAGTCTCTCCCTCCCTCTCTCTCTCTCTCTGCCCCCCTCCCTCCTCTTTCCTCCCCTCTCCTTCCTTACTGCAGAAGGAACATGACCAGCCCCCTCTCCCGTCACCACGCCTTCTCTGAACTAACGGCCTGTATCCCCTTGAGCTGTAAGCCAAAACAGACCCTTCCTTCTTTAAGTTGCTTCGAGTCGGGAATTTAATCACCGCACTGAGAAAAGTAACTAATATCAGAGAGTCTAGTTCATCCTTTCCTCCATTTCATAGATGAGGAGACTGAAGTACAGAGAAATTAAAACGTGTGGTGTATATAAAGAAACAACAATAACCCCAGGATAGCCCATGCTAGGCTTGGCTACACTCACACACACCACACACCTCCTCCCATGAAAAAACTGTGAAGTTAAAAAATAACCACCACCCCGATCCCTTTCCCAGGAATCCCCGCTGTCCCTGGATATCATCTTGTTGCCTGTAATTGCTGAGCTTTCCAGAGGCCAGGCAGCTCTTGTTGAGAATTTCATTTCTGGTCAGATGAAATCATTTTCTCTCACAAGAGAGTGCCAGGGGCCAAAGGATGTCTTTAGGAGAGAATATGCATGAAGGAACCTTAAAAGCAAAACAAAGAGACAGGCCACATGTGGTCACCATCTGGTCCTATGACTGTTTAGGATGGAGTGCTTCTGAGGACAGCTTTCTCATGAGATGCCACTCACCTGCCTGCATCTGAGAGGAGCAACGGTGTTCTGGGCATCCCCTCTACCTGCATATGGAAAGAGGCACGGTTTGTCTAAGGTATGTCCTCATCCATCCAGACCATCAGTCTGCCTGGGACACCTGGGCTCAGCATACAGTGAGCACCCCCTGGCTCACGTGGGCTCTGGGTGAAGTGCAGATTCCCAGGTGCCCTGTTTGGGAGATTTTATTCAAGCAGGCTTTGAGTCATTCCTATGTCTATATTAACGAGCCAATCAGACATCCTGGCAAGCACATGCAGGCTGGGAACTGTCCCTAAGAGCTGCTAGCCCCAGGTGGCCAACAGGAGAGACTTTCTTTCACTGTTATTCAGGAACAAACTCATTGAAAACTTTTATTTTTCTATTTTATTTTATTTTTTAGTGATATCGTGTTGAGCAGCGTCACGCTGAACTGTCAATATAACTGAAATATTCCTGCATTCTTCCACAAGCTGTGTTAGTCATGGCATTGTGGTTAGTGTGGTGGCTGTCAGGTGACGGCAGGCAAGCATTTGAAGCTGTTTTACCATGACGTTTTTTCAGGAGAACTGAAAGCGTGAAGCAGTGACAGGAATCACAGCAGGCTTTATTGAAGGCTGGCAGTGACACACTGCTCTAAGAGCTCACAGGGCATCTGTCTTCCGGAGCCGCTGATACAGGAGCTCCTCAGATCCCGTGTTACAGATGTGGTAACTAAGGTACAGAGAGGTTAAGTGACTTGGTCAGGGTCACACAGCAGAAAAGTAGTCAAAGACCAATTGGTCCTCTCCTGGGATTCTACAGCCCCAACTCTTGACTGCCAACTACACAGTTACATCATCCCCTGACAGCTCCAGGTCCTATACCATCAACTTACCAACTTCTGTAAGCATCTCTGAAACTCTTCCCTCTTCCTTCCTTATTCTTAGGAATTACTTCATGCAGAGCTAAATATGCAGAAGACTTTTTATCCTGCGGGCTTCGTTCTGTTTTTCTTCCCATGAAACTCCCTGTGTGTCCCTCAGATTTGTGTGTTGAAACCTCAACCTTGACATGAGGGCGTGAGGTGTGCCTGTTTTGAGGGTGGCCCTGCAGTGAGATTAGTGCCATTCAAAAGGTGGGGAGGGGGAGCTGGAGCGCTCACTTAGCAGTTAGGAATGTGTGTTAACTCTTGCAGAGAGCCCAAGCTCAGCTCTCAGAACCCATGGTGGGTGGCTCACAACTTCACCTCCAGGGTTCAGACACCCTCCCTGGCTGCTCTGCAAACTACATTCATGTACACATATATACATACTTATATGCATACATACATACACACGCATACACACATACATACATACATACACACACATACATTCACACATACACACATATACACAGACACACACATACATACAAACAAACAAACAAACAAACAAATAATTTCTAAATAAAAACAAAGTCTTAAAAAGGAGGGTGTGCTGGTTAGGTTTTGTCAATTTAATACAAATCTTGAGTAACTTGGGAAGAGAAAAATCTTAACTGAGGAAATGCCCCCAATGAAACTGGCCTGTAGGCAAATCTGTGGAGCGTTTTAGGACTAATGAATGACAGAAAGGGCCCAGCCTACTGTGGGCCGTGCCACCTCTGGGCAGGTGGTCCTGGGTGGTAATAAATAAGCAAGCTGAGCAAGACAGCATGAAACACCCCACCGCGGCGGCTGCTTCACTCCCCTAGATTCCCTGAGTTCCTGCCCTGGCTTCCCTCACTGACGGGTCTGGCCTGTAAGATGAAATAAACCCTTTCCTCCCAAGTTACTTTGGCCATAATGTCTCATCACTGCAATAGCAATCCTAACTAAAACAGGGGGCAGGGAACTCTGTCCCCCACTTCTTGCCAGTGAGGATGTGATAAAATGCCAACAACCTGCCCCCGGGAAAAGGCCTCCCTAGAACCCAGCCACGTGGGTAGCCTGGACCTGACTTTCCCCTCCAAAACTATATATGAGGCACACTCCTCTGCTATTAAACGACTAGACAACGGCATTTTGTCAGAGTGGCCTGAGTGAGTCGGACAACTCTATCTTCTGGTGCGTTCCCCCTTTCTCTTTCAGTCCCAGCATAGACAGTTGCCATCATCAGCAACACTCTTCATGCCCCCAGTCAGCCCAGAGGTCCCTCTTCTGGGGTCTCACAGTGCTCAGTTGATCCTGTCCCCAATGTAGATCACTCCCACTGCAGATGCCTGTTGACTAACTTGTTCCTCAAGTTAGGCCCCCTGTAGAAGAAGGTTTCTTTGTTTAGCATTTACCTCCAGGCTCCTCAAGTGCCTGCTGAACTGTACAGAAATCTCCGAGCTGTGAGAAAACAGCATGTACACTACACCTGCTGAAGGGTACAGCAGCCCATGTGGAGAAAGACCCAGCACACTGGGAAGACTGGGTGAAGAAGCAGAGAAGGGGCAGAGTTCTAATCCATGTCCATCTCGAGAGAGGCCCAGATGGGTTCAAAGGGCAGACGGGATGGGGGCACAACATCTAGGACTGACATCACAGCGCCCCCCGTTACTGCACTGCTGAACTGTATAGAAACGCCAAGCAGCAGGTACTTCCTCTGAGGCACCCCTGCGGGCATCTTCAGCAACACTCTCAGCACGCCCCAGGTAAGCCAAACAAGACCCCCTCTGTTTGCTCTGTACAGATCACCAAGAGTCAGCCTCTCTCCCAACTCCTTGCAAAGAGAAAAATACACAGGTCTATTCACCCCACCTCCTCTGGGAGCCCAGGAAACTTCCTGGGCTGTGTCTCCTGATCCCCAAAGGAGAGGCAGAGAACCCTTCCACCTGCCAAGAGACATTAGGAGGCAAGCCGGGCTTCAGATCCTGCATCCTTCAATCCCAAGCTGAATCTGGAACACTGCCTGTCTGCATCCCCACCCTCATCCTCCCAAAATAAAGGGCCTGGGCGGCAGAAATAAGCATCTCAAGTACATGCAAATGTCTTGCTCCCAAGGAAGGCAGACTTGGTATTTTAATTTGGAATTCATCTGAAGCTGTAATGTTCCTGCCACACATGGAACACGTGTGCGTCACCTGCTTCCCCCCTTCCCTCCCCACCACCAATTCTAGAAAACATGACAGGCTTTTTCCTACTTAAGATACTGCTGACATTTTATGGGACTATGCCAAGAGTCAAAAGTTCCTAAGCAGCTTCCTGAAGAGGGGTTCGATTGCCTTTTGACCTCAGGGTGCTCCACTCCCACCTTCCCAGTCTAGACCACCAGAAAGCTAACCTTTAAGAATTACTGACATGAGACTCTAGGTCCACCCTCCAGCCCCACCCCATGCAGGAAGTCACAGCGGCTGTGTGCTCATGAGCAATGGTCATGACCATCTGGCCATATCCAGAAGACAGCATCCATCACATTCCTCCTCATCCTTTGGTTCCCAGAGTCCTACCAGACTCTCTTCCATGATGTCCCCTGGGCTTTGTATGGAGTGACATGGATGCCCCATTTGGGGCCAAGCATTCAGTGGTCACCTATTATCAGCACTTTGACCAGTTATGGATTCTCACTTTGATTTCTGCCCACTGTAGGAAGACTTCTCTGATGACAGCTAAGAAATGCACGAGTCTATGATCATAAGCATAAATACTTAGAAGACAGTTTTAGGGCAGGTCCATTGGTTGGCCTGGAACTTACTGTGTAGACCAGGCTGGCCTTGAACTAACAGAGATCCTCCTGTCTCTGCCTCCAAGTGCCAGGATTAAAGGTCTGCCACCATGCCGGACTGGCCACAAGCTTTTGATAGGTGCCAGACTCAGATACTCTCCCTGGAGTGGGAGAGAAAGGAAAGGAGGGGATGAGGGTAGGAGGGGGCTGGTTGCACAGAAGGCGGTCAGTGGGAGGGGGAGGGAGTAGTGGGGGTTGGATGTAATCACAGTACATTGTACACAGTTTAAATGTAAAAAACAAATTACAGACTCTCTATAGTTATGTGTCTGCATTATAAGAATGCAGCACATTATCTTTGTAAAATTATTTCTTTCTCATCTGTTTCTAGATTTTTTAAAAATCCATTAAGCAATTGCACATGAGCTGTGTCACAGCCCAAAGTATGAGTCTGAATTAAAAAAGAAAAATAAAAACACTCTACAGCCCTAGCCCACAGCCTAACTCGGGTCCACAAGACTGGTCTGGATGTGCCAGGAAAAAGAATTTTGTTTCTCTGTTGTGTGATTGTGTAGCCATTTAAATTTTATTAGCAATTACTGGGTCTGTTACCACTGACTACATTTTGCAGTTACGGCCAAGTCCTGGCAACTGGGAGCATGCCCAAATGAGAAGCGGCCCAGGTGGACCTGGCCACACTAGAGATGCACTGGAATGTGACCCTGCCCCTCACTAGGAACCATTTCATTAGGATTCTCTTGGAGGCAGCCCATGCTGATAGTAGTGGAGCTGGTTGGAAGTGGGAGAGAGGAAGATAGGATGAAGCAGATTCAAAGGATGACGATAAGAAGACTCCACACTGCTAAAGCCCTTGCTTGGTGACAGTGCTGGCAGGTCCCAAAGGACAGCTTCCACCTAGGAGAGACGCAGAAAGCTGGGAGGTTCTTGGTCAGATTTTAGTACATTGTGTCCAAGGCCTCCTGTTCATCAGAACAGGGCTAAAAGGGCATGGACAGGGATATGGGAGAAGCAGCTTTTATTATTATTATTGTTGTTGTTGTTGTTAACAACAACAACAATAATAACAACTGTGCACAAATTAGAATATTCCGTGAGTAACTAAGGAGTTGGTCTTCTCAGAATGACACCAAATGAGGTAAACCTCCTGGCTTTCTCTCTAAGCTCCTGGAAGCCTTAATTCCACAGACTCAGTTCATCTTCTTCCCTAACCAGGGCCTGGACCTTCTGTCTCAGCTTCAAGAGAGAGGGACCCTGGGCTCTTATCACCCTTCTCATCTTCCAAGTGGTGGGAGATGGTCCACTGGGAGCTGGAGAGCTCAGCCATGGACATGGGCCTGAGCTATACCCACCTCTGGACACCCCCTAACACATGTCCAGATAGTCTACCTCCAGCATACGGCTCGGGGAGGAGAGATGCTAATTTTTTTCCACGTACTGTCTCTCTGAACATCCACAGTGATTTTCAAATTGAACAGTTCACCTTCCTTAACTTAGAATCTGAGTAATTATCCAACTTGCCTTTGATGCCTGAAAGAGCATGTGGGAACCTGCATTAAAATTCTCTGGCCACCCTAGAGACTTCCTCCTACGGGACATGATGTATCCCTGGGAAGGGAGAGATAGGGAAGTTGACCATATTAAGCATCAGACAAGTACATGGTGCCCACACCTTCCTGTGTATTCTCACTCTGTCCCACTCCAATTTCACAGACAAAAGCTAGGCCACAGGAAGGGGAGTGGTCAGCCAGGCGCAGGTGCAGAGTCTATACCAGAAGCATGGCTCCTCTGCCAATCACAGCTGAGTTAGTGAATCTATACCAGAAGCATGCCTCCTCTGCCAGTCACAGCTGAGTTAGTGAATCTACACCAGAAGCATGCCTCCTCTGCCAATCACAACTGAGTTAGTGAATCTATACCAGAAGCATGCCTCCTCTGCCAATCACAGCTGAGTTAGTGAATCTATACCAGAAGCATGCCTCCTCTGCCAATCACAGCTGAGTTAGTGAATCTATACCAGAAGCATGCCTCCTCTGCCAGTCACAGCTGAGTTAGTGCTCAGCAGCAGTTGCTGACGGAGGAAGAGTTTGGGGCTCCATTGTGTCCTCCCAAAATGCCCATGGGATTGAAGGGACACCAAAGCAGTATCTTGCCCAGGTACCATAGTTCCACAGGATGGAGCCAGGATTTGACACAGGCAATGTGGCTCCACACCAGGCCTCTCCCACTGTACATGCCAGCTCCCATCCTGCCAGCCCAACACCCTAAGGGAAGGCATACACACATGGTGCATTTATCTGTCAGGAAATGTTCAACATCCTCGGTTGAAGCATCAAAAACTACCAGTCCAATATGTCACTGGTGGCAGGGCATCCCACTTGCAGTGGCTTGAATAGGAATGGCCCCCATGGAATCATGTGTTTGAATGGTTGGCCCACTGGGAATGGCACTATTAGGAGGTGTGGCCTTGTTGGAGTAGGTGTGGCCTTGTTGGAGGAAGTGTGGCCTTGTTGGAGGAAGTGTGTCACTGTGAGGGTGGGTTTTGAGGTCTCATATATGCTCAAGCCACACCCAGTGAACAGTTCACTTCCTATTGCCTGAAGATGCAGAACTCTCAGCTCCTTCTCCAGCACCATGTCCGCCAGCATGCTGCCTTGCTTCTTGCCATGATGACAATGGACTAAACTCTGAAACTATAAGCCAGCCCCAATTAAATGTTTTCCTTTACAAGAGTTGCTGTGGTCATGGTGTCTCTTCACAGCAATAGAAACCCTAACTAAGACACCACTGTTTTATGTGCCACTAAGGACTAAAACATTGTGCTGGTCACTCTAGGGCCCCCTGTTTTCTGACTCCATCAGAAGTATGGAGGGGACGATCCATCTTCCAACTACAGCCATCTTGAAGGCCTTCACATGAACAAGAAGTTGAAATGCGGGATAGATGTGGAGTGTGGAGGTTTTGGTAAGTTCTAATGTCAGATCTCTTTTTTCTTCTTCTTAAAGAAAGCCTGATAAGCCCAATCTTTATATGTGAGCGTCCAACTTATAAACATTAGCAGCTGGCTCATATTCTTAGTGTCCTCAACAAGGCAAACACACGGGACTTAAAAGCCCTGAACTGGCTGGGACATCCAGTCGCAGCCATCCCAGAGTGTAGGCAGGGCTGGAAAGCAGAAAGCTGGTGACAGTGTGTCTCATCTATCGCACCCTGCCTACCCATGGCTGTGAAAAGCACAGCTTTGCCAGGCTGCTGTTCTCACAAACTAACATGCTGGGTACCTCCTCATCGCAGAAGTGGAGAACTCAAGATGTTCCAGATGATGGAAGAAAGAGTGTAATAACTGATTTAAATATATTTATATTTAGTCTCTCCTCCATGGAGAACACACCTGCCTCAACACTCGGACCTTGCACTTCTAGCCTCCAATGTGTGGAAGAACACATTTCTGCTGCTTTGTGTCATCCAATTTATGATACTGCATTCTAGAAGTCCTAAGAAACTGATATGCCTGGGGAGTTTGGGAGTGCTTTGTCTTTTTTCACCTTGAGCAAAATTGCTGGTATTTTTTGGGAAGGGGGAGGGGACAAAAAAAACCTACCAGGAGCTTTTTAGAAAAGTTTGCAAGAGATAAGGTTTACATCAAGCCTGACAACCTGGAGCTGTTCATATTTCGGTAACTGACAGGTCCTCCCGAGGAACAAATGATTCCAACATCAGAACTAAGACTCTTCTCATGCTGGGCTGCACAGGCATGATATGCACATCTAGGGTAGAGAGAGGGTTGCCGCAGCAAGTTTTAGGGTGGCCCCAAGCCAGTGTGTGCGGTGGGAGGTCCTCACATACACAGGTGACAGAGCAGAACACCATCACCCGACGCCACTTAGGTGTTAAATGGTGTGTGGCTGCAGCAGAGCTGAGGACCAGCCGAACAGCCACTGTGGCAGTTGGGGACCAAGTCCAGGGCCACTGAGGCCGAGACTCTGGAGGAATGCAGGCAGCACCTCCAAACCTCCTTGCCCTCTCAGTCACCCAGCTCACCTCAGCCTGCAAATATTTGTTTTCTCCTCTCTGGCAGCAGCTTGGCATCTAGCCGGCTCTCTGGAGTGCTAGGCTGAAGGGCAATTCAACCCTGGATGGCCAAAGACTCCCTCAAATGAAAAGGAGATAATCCGGGAACCAAAGCTAACGCTGCAGCAGAGCCCCTGCCTCATCCTGGAGTGTAGGAAGGTGAGGGGCAGGGACATGTGGAGGCAGTGGCTGACCACACCATGCTGGGCGCAAATATCACCAGCAAAACAGGTAGAAAAGCCCCCTAGAATTTACCGAGAGCTGCACTCGTGCCGGTTCGGTAAGAGATCTTATTTACATCTGCTTATTCACAGGTGGACAGTATATTATATATTCTTTCTGATAAGAAGACCATGTAATGACTGTTTTGAACAGTCTCTGGTGAAGGTGCATGATGGTCCCACTTTATAGATGATCAAGTGCGTGCTGAGAAAAGTACTATAGCACCTACAGTCTCAGAAGTTGTGGGAATCCAGCATGGTCCTTGCTCTTGCAACCTAGTTCTAAACTACAGGGTCTACAATTTCACCTTTGGGATGGAAGAACTTGAGGGTCCGGACATGACTGAGTTACCAGAGGTATTTAAAAACAAACACACAGCAAAATAACTCAACAGGAAAGAAAGACCACACAAGGGAATGCACACAGGTCAGCATGAGGCCACAGTCACATTCTGGGCCACTGTAAAGGCCACTTCTGCTGTCAGAGGCTCACCTCCTTCAGAAGCCTGTGGAATTCAGTACTTCACAGTGGCTAGCCAGAGTCAAGACCTGCAGGGACAGGGACACTTCCCATGAGAGACAGTAGACATCCAAGCAGAAACAGAGAACAGGACTGTCCCTGAGAGACTGGGCAAGCATGGCAGGCCTGTGAAAGCAGACCAGTGTCCACCAGTTCCAAGTTGGCCACAGGGGTGCTGGTAGTTTTAGTGGTCCCTTGGAAAGTGAGCAGATTCTTTTCCCAGGGCAGCCATTATGAAGTTCCACAAATGGAGTGGAATATGGAAACAAAAAGTAGTTTTCTGGAGGCTGCACAGCAGGAACAAGTGGTCACCAGGGCCTCATTCCCCCAGAGATCCTGGCTAGATTCCCTTCCTCACCTCTCCGCGGCTTCTAGGGAACACTGTCAGCCTCGGCATTTCCTGGCTGGGTAGCTGCCTCACTCCAACCTCCATCCCTGTTGTCAGATGGTGTCCCTCCCTCATTTCTTCATGGTACCTTTTTGGGACACCATTCAGATTGCAACAAGAGCTCCTTTAACTATGTGTGACCTCATATTAATTATTCACATCTGCAGGGACCCCGTTTCCAAGTTAGGGCATGTTCTTGGTCCTGGGATTTAAGGTCTGAACACACTCTTATGTTCAAATCATTGAGAAGGCAGAAGCCGGTGCCTGTGGAAGTCATGTTTCCTGAGTGTGGGACACCTGCGCATCTCTCGGTGACGACTTCAAACAGTGGTGGGTTTGTCCACAGCTGTATTAGTGCACAGGGGTGGCTGGAGCAAGCTGGAAATCTTCAACAACAGAAACTTATTTTTCCATAATTCTAGATGACAGATGTCCAAAATCAATGTATACGTAGAGCTGGCGTTTCTGAGAGCCACAGGGAACAGACACAGGCCTCTCACCTTGGTTTACAGATGGCTCTCTGCCCCACAGCTTAACATCATCTTCTCTTCACATCTGGATCCAAATTTTCTCTCTTGGAAGGACTTCAGCTGTGATGGTTTAAGGCCCACTCTGTGGTCTCATTTTAATTCATTATGTCTTTGGGATATTTAATTGTGATTGTCAACTCCACTGAGTTAATAAATGCCTGAGAGCTCAGTAAAGCACACTTTGGGGTACATCTTAGGAGGGTGTTTCTCGAGAGCATCAGATCATGAGTTCTCTGACCTAATCAATGGATTGATCCCACGATGGATTCATAATGAATATGATGTCCTTGTTAACAATGATGAAAGGCAGGGAGTACGGCTCGGCTAGAGCAGATCACTGGGGATATGTCTCAGGGGCTATATCTTGCCTCGGCTCTTCCTGTATTGACCCTTTCTTCTTGGCTTCTCCGCCATGCCTTCCCATGGTGATGGCCTGAAGCCTCTGAAAAGGTAACCAATAAACTTTCCTCCGTTTTATGCTGTCTATCAGCTATTTGGTCAGAACAGCAAGAAAGGTGACTAATACACTCTGTTAAACTCCATCACCCAACAAGTTGAATCCATGCCTTAGGATTTCAACTTTAGAATGTGGTAGGTGTCACAAATTTGAGTCACAGCATTGGTAGTATGGCAGGCAATTCTGTGTCGACACAGCTGAAAGCGAAAACTCCATTCTGCTGTAGCTGCATCCCACAATTCACGGAGAGGTTGTCTGCCTTCCCTGGCCACAGCACACCACCAGTTCCCACCCTGAAGCACGCTGAATACAACCCATGAGCATGCCCTGATTCCCTGATCTTTGCACCTATGAAGCCATGAGTAGGTACCTTGGTGAAATAACCAAATTCCTGTTCAAGTTTGGAAACTCAAACACCACAGAACCCTGTGCTTGCTCTGTGTCTGCTAGCTCAGAAGCAGATGGTTTAAAAGAAAACATTCCATGTGGTACCACCTAGAGGCACAAGTCTAGGACAGTGACAGAGGAAGAAAGGAAGCGCACTCCCACCCCCTCCACTTCTGGGGATCACAGTTCCAAACTTGCCGCTGAAACTATCTCCTGGGCTCCCACCATCATACCCTCCTGGGCTCCCACCATCATGCCCTCCTGGGCTCCCACCATCATACCCTCCCGGGCTCCCACCATCATATCCTCCCGGGCTTCCACCATCATGCCCTCCCGGGCTCCCACCATCATGCCCTCCCGGGCTCCCACCATCATACCCTCCCGGGCTCCCACCATCATACCCTCCTGGGCTCCCACCATCATACCCTCCCGGGCTCCCACCATCATACCCCAACAAGGTGTAAGCAACAGCTAGGAACAGTGAAGGCAAAGGAGATTTCAACTCCAAATCTGCACCTACTTTCCCCGCCTCTGGTTCTGGAGAGTTATTAAAATGTTTTCATTTGCCAAAGTCTTTGAATTCCTCTTCCACGTCCTATTGGATATCCATGCATGCATCCATGCATAACGCTAAAAGTCCCCACGCATGACCAAAGACACCAGTCTATGCAATTTTCCCAAGGAGAAAGAAGCCACCTTGTGAGGAGAAACTTCAACATTCAAATCTCTCCCCAGCTTTGATGGGACACAGCGATAAGAGTCAGAAGCCAGCCCAGAACAGGAAGGTCTCCAGGTGCTGGCTCCAGACATTTGTATCGCTTTATCACTGTGAATGTCCCTCCGTTTCTAAGAAAAGGACTAAAGGCCATCTAAAAAATCATTACTGTAGAAAAACATTATTGATGTTTTGAATTTTTTTCCTATAGTTTTGACTAAATGTCCCCCATAAACCCAAGTGTTAATTGCTTTAGTGGCAGAATGAGGAGGTAACAGAACCTTAAGAGGGCCCAGGGTCAGTGATATGGCTGGACAGTGATATGGCTGCTCTTCCAGAGGACATGAGTTTGATCGCCAGCACCCATGATGGGCAGTTCACATCTCCATCCCTCTGGCCTCCACAGGCACCTACACACATGCAAACACACAGGCACACACATGTACACATAATTAAAAATAGTAAATCTTGAAAGAGGTAGTCTAGTGAGAAGCCTTTAAGCCACTGGGGCTGTGTCCTCTTTGAAGGGGATGATGAAGCCCCAGACCTTCATCCTCATTCTCTTTTCTGCTTCCTAGTCATGAGGTTTTTCTTCACTGTGCACTCTCCCAACATGACATACTATCTTCCACAGGCAACAGAGCCAACTGGGTCCTGGATTAAAACCTCCAAAAGCATGGGCCAAAACAAACCTCTTTTCTCCATAAGCCAACTATCTCCTTGTATTAGTTAAAGGAGTATCTATGAATTACAACGAACACAATCCAGGTAACAGAATCCACAGATCCTATTTGTCCAGCTAGTAGCCTGCAGGGGTAAACAAAAAGACCCCTGGGGGCCTCTAATGAAGGAAAGCTATGGGGTCTTATTTTCTGGGCCAAAAGGCAATCTCTGTGTATTTGCTCTGTCTCTGTGACAACAGCTCCTTCCCAGAAAAGCTTCTGTGACAACCTAATGAGTTAATAAAATGTCAAGTATCTGGTTTCATACGATCCCTCGGACACACAGGCATATATTCACTATCGTCCCTCACAATGAGTGCTCTCATGGAGAGATTGCATTTTTCTGAAATGTATCTCTCTTCTTTTTATAACCACAAATAACGGAGGGAAGATATGAAAACTGATTTGAATAAAATAATCACTGAGGGCAATCCACTAACCAAGAACAGAAATATATTAGAAGCATGGCAAAACAAAGCCCCTCCCCCAGCTCTAAAGGGGGGGTCCTCAGAAGCATTCTGCAGCACAGTTAACGCCCATTGGGCCCAGGTGAAAATTAATTTTAGTTCAGCAGCAGATACTTCACAGGGAAATACAACTAATAACTAAAGATACAAGCATTCTACCTTCTTGATTTAAAAAAAAAAAAATGTAAAATACATGAACTACTCTCAAGTATTATCCAGGAAGAGGGAGTTTATTTTAAAGCTATTACTCAATGCTGCCAAGACTAGAATTAAGTCCCAGACTTCACTCCTGGCCAGTGAAAGCAAACTGGTGCAGACCTTTAGCAAACCAGATGGGCAGTCTGTGGGCAGAGGCAGGAAAAGCTCCCGCCCCTCAGTGTCGTCAACCTCATTTCTGAGAATCCAGCTCAAGAAAAGGGAGAAAGCCGTCTCCACCAGCAAGCCCACATGCTGGAGACTCTTCAGTAGTGGAAAGCTGAACAAGAGTCACAGCGGGCTGAAGGGGAAGCTCAGAACAGACGTTTGCTTGGCATGCAGAAGCCCGGGGTTTAATCCCAAGCAGTACCACAAAACAAGAGTAAGCAATAATAGTATATCAGTAATATGACACCAAATGAGTGGATTATTACCTAGGCATTCAGATGATAGAGAAATACAGAAAAACTCGAAGATGACAGCATGATACAATGTTATAGGAAAACTTCAAAATGAACACTGGAACTTCCATGGTGATTACAAGCAGGACAAGCCTAAGTGAAAGTTCCCAAGCTGTAACAGAGACAGGCTCTGATGTGATTCCTTTGTCCTCCTCTCCTCCCCCCTCAATTTTTACGGTAGGTGATTTTTCCCCCTTGATGATAGACTTTCTTCTTATTTTCCACAACGTCTTTCCTCTAGTGCAGATATGAAAGGGCTGACCACAAGACCACGTCCCACCACGAGACACATCTCCAGGCTCCTCCATGCCCGTTAAAAAGGGCAAGGATTCTCAATCCCTTCTGTAACATATTATCTTCTCAATGCCAAAGTGTCACAGACCTCTTGACGCCATGACCTCTCAGGAGTGACCGTGGCCACCGTGTCCCCTGAGGCAGACGGTTGTTTCAAAGAAACTTCTTTCCATGAAGTTGGCAAGGGTTCTACATTTGCTGCTCCCAGAGAGAGCGAGTTGTCACCTCAGCCTTCAGCCCTGTGCCATGCATTTCTGTCACCTACATAGGAAGTTTCTTAAATGATTCTAATCACATTGATGAACAAAAGCCAAAAAGCAGAGCAGGGCAGGAAAGATGGTTCAGTGGTCAAGAGTACTTGCTGCTCTTCCAGAGGCCCTGAGTTTAGCTCCCAGCTCCATGTCAGATGGCTCTCAATCATCTAACTCCATTGCCAGGGTATCAGATACCCTCTTACAGCCTCTGAAAACACTTATAGTCAAGTGCACTATATCCCTATGCAGACATATACATCTACACATAGTGAAAAAAATCTTTTTTTAAAAGTAAAAGACATGCAATGAGCATGACTAAGTTGCAGTGCATATACTTTCACAAAACGACTATTATAAACACACAGAAACAAAGCTAATGTTAAACAGAAAAAGCAAGGCATGCGTTGGGGAGATGCCTCAGTGGTTGAAGCTCTTGCCATGAACACATGAGGCTTGAAGTTCAGATCTCCACCAGTAACTCCAGCCTTGGAAGGCAGAGACAAGGGTAGCTCAGAGCAAGCTAGCTAGCTAGCAAAACTAGCCATAGTGGTGCTTTGGATTTAACTGAGTCTGCCTCAATAAAGAGGAAAGAGCAATGAACGGTGATTCCAACATTAACCTCAGGCCTCCATCTGTACACTTGTACAGACATACCACACACACGCACACGCACACACACACACGAAAATGGGGGAAGAAACAGAAAGCCACACAATCACACCCTTATGACAACTACTTAATGGTCTGTGCAGACTGCCTGGAAATTGTGCTTACACTCATGGCACATAGGCCCCATGCTGGTGCTTTTAGCACACACACCAAGATATCACCATGGTGCTCACACACTCTAAGACATCACCAGAGTGCTCACAATTAGAAGTCTTCCTGTTCACATGGGGAGAGGACGAAACTGGGGTCTTCTCAGAGTGAAGAACTTCCATTACTAACACCAGTGGAATCTACATTAGAATATTCTGGAAACCTTTCTAATATCACATATTCACCTAAGGATGGAGGAGAGGGCCAAGTCTGAGTCTAGATAGCCTTCCTCGAAATCCCACACTCAACTCCTAGACTGGAGCAGATTATGAAAGAAAGTGAAAGTTCAATTTCTCTTACAAAGGGAAAGACTTTCCCCCTCTCCTTTCTTGTCTAAACTTTCAAGAGTTGTTTTCTCAATTTAAAGCAAAGCTGGGTGGGCAACGTGTTTGTAGGTATAGTTAAAAAAAATTAACTATGTCTGGATCTAAAGACTAAGCAAATGCCCGTTGGGTCTCTACCACACGTGGGGAGAAGAGGAGGATGGAGGACAGCCAGGAATGAGCTGCTCCAAACCAAACCAAGCCGCTCCCAGCAGCTGCTGCCACAACCCTTCTCTACAAACATTCTCTCTCCACCACCTCTCCCATTTCCTCATGAATTCTAATATACCAGGCTGCACCCACGGAGGCAGAGGCTTCCCGAGAAGTCAGTACGTCGTCGCGGCTGCTCCTGACCGAGGTGGGGCTGGACCGGCTGTTAATCCTGCATTCCTTTACACACCCGGGGCCTGAATACTGCCAGCTAGCTAATGACAGTCTATAGCTCCTGCTACAGCACACGGTGCCCTGAAAATGGCAACTCTAGACTCTTAGAGAGTGTTTAATGCTCCTTAAAGCCGGGCCGAAGACAAGGCTCACGCATTCCATCACACTTGAAACTCAATTTTAAAAAGTGTTAGATTTCTGAAAGTTTTAAAGTTATGCTAGAAGCAAGGACACAGTGAAAGAGACCTAATACTTATATATAAAAAAAAAAAGCAGTTTAGGAAAAAAGGAAAAGAATAATAAGAAGGAGAATGTATTAGGCCTAACAATGTAATGAGAAAAATCACACATAACAAGATTTAACACAGCCTCCAAGTCTCTCCAGTCTTCTCCCCAAATCTTCTCTGAAGGGCACAAGCAGGTATGGAGGTTACTGTACCCCCAATGCCAGGTGAGAGGTCAGCTTCAGAACGTGGGGAGCATGTCTGCATGAGCATGCTATCAGCCAGTGAGTATCTGGCTCCTGGGGTGGCTCCAAACCCAGTGCTCCTTCCTGTGCATCAACAGCAGAACCTCAAACCCCAGGAACAGCTCTGCTAAAAGTTCAAGTTCCCATCCTCCCAGGGCCTTGTCCCCAGCTGTCGCCCAGAGCCCCGGCAGAGCCAGAACAGAGAGTCCTCCTGGCAGAAGTGCCCCATGGCCTGGCTCCTGAAGTCTATGAAAGAGCAGAGAGGTGTGGCTCCATGGCAGTCACCCATCAGACGAGCCAGGGCCAGACCTCCTGATGTTGCCTACCTGCCAGGATGCCAGGAGGATGAACCAGAGCCAAGATCACTATGCTGAGACCAACTCGGAAAGAAGAGAAGTCTCTTCAGGGCAGGAAGGATGGTCACTGGACATCCCAACCCCTCCACTGCCGAGGTGCCTCCTTTCCTGGAGATTATCCTCCCAGATCTTATGCATGTTTCAGGAGCACAAAATGGACAAGAAGCTAAAGAAGAGGTGGGATGGAGAGGACCCCTGAGACCATCCCATGCTGGTACTCATCAAAAGGGGACAGCCCAGCGAAGGCCCAGGCCATGACCACACACAGAGAAAGGAGATAAGGAAGCAAAGGGACATGAGCTGAGTATCTACTCGGCCCAGAACACTGACATAATACGCCCTCAGAGAATCACTGAGAGAGTTCTACCACACGTTCAGATAGTCTCCAGCCCTGGGCCAAGGCAGCCAAATACAGTCCTTGTTAACTGAGAGGCACCCCAGAACATAATGCCTGGGATTCTGAAGGTGACAGTGGTAGCATCCAGGAAAGGGGGTCTCCTCTGCTCACCCAAGCGGGGCTCTTCTACCATATTACACTTGTGCAGACCACACCGCTCAAAGGCAGAAGGAAAGCTGGCCCACTAGCTCACGGCCAACAGGGCGCGAGATCCAAGCCTGACTGGACTTGGTGCTCTTGGCCTGAAACGCCACCCCTATCCGCCCCTGCCCATAACCACAGGCAGCCACTCACGGCATTCCTTCTCGTCACTCTTGTCGAAGCAGTCAGGCAGCCCGTCACACTGCCAGGCGCCCGGAATGCACCGCCCGTTGCTGCACATGAAGTTACCTGGGATGTTGCACTCGTTGGTGAAGTTGTTCCCAGGGAGCAGCTGGCTCTCTGGAAGGAAGAGAGAAGAGGCAGTCAGAGACACAATGACCACAGCCAAGGGCCTGAGCCCTGGCCTAGCTGGAGAGGCTGACGTCCAGTCCAGATGAGACTCCTACTGGCTATCTTTGCTTTTCTGCGTCTGTTTGCTCGCCTATGAGAAGCACTTCTATCCTGGCCCACCTCAGTACAACGACGCCGAGGAACTAGCTGGAGCAATGCAAAGAAGCAGTCAGTGTCCAGCATGTCACAGGCGCTCATCTCTCACGTGGAGATCTGTGAGAAATGGGGCTAAGGAGGTGACTCAATTGTTAAGGGCACCTGTGGCTCTTCCAGAAGACCAGAGTTCAGTTCCCAGTAGCCACATCTGGCAGCTCATAACTGCCTATGACTCCCTCTCTTGGCTTCCATAAATATCCACCGTGTGTGTGTGCGTGTGTGTGTGTGTGTGTGTGTGTGTGTGTGTGTGTGTGTGTGTGTATGTGTGTGTGTGTGTAAACCCAAATGTTCTTTCAAGTTCCAGATAGGAATATGCCCTGGACCCTAAATATCCCTCAGACTCACAGCCCCTACAATCAGAGTCCTTGACTTGGAGCCAAGTTGGCAAGACTACCAAGAGATCATTCCCTCCAGAAATAGGATACCTCGATCTACAAATCAATCTGCCTGACATATGAAATCTGTACTCAGGCTTGCTAACCCCCAGGAGGCTGTCCAGATCACTGTACTATCCAAGAGTTACTGGAGGTTTAGAACCAAGTCCCCAGGCTCAGGTTCAAGTCCACTAAACAATCATAAAATGCCAAAGGCCCTACCCGGCACCATCCTTAAGACAGGAAATTAAACAGACCTCATGAGAGCAGGTATGGGAAGGTACAGAGCTTATCCACCTCGAACCTTGGAGGCAGATTTTCCAGAAAGCCAAGATCTGATAGGTCAGATGAACCTGAGCCAGTGTGATTAAAGGCTGGGAGATAAGTAGCCATCTAGAAGCAAAACTGTGTTAGAGGAAAAGGAGGACAAGACCAGTCTGCCAGCACACTGCGGCTCTAAACGCCTCAAGTCATTCAATAAACAAGTACTAGGCCTTGATGAGCAGACACTTGTGCTGTGAAGGAAAGACAGAAGGACATGTGCACCCTGAATTCCTTACTGACATTAAGGTGTTGGGAAGCATGGCCTTCTAGAGCTGCCTATGGGGAACAAGGGAGCAAGACTCATATTCTTCTTTCACAAGCTTTGCCAAAGGAAGTAGCTTCACCTCAGGCTCAGATCCCTCTTAGGTGCCCTCACACCACTAACCTGCTGTGCACCTTTTTCTTTCTTGTTTGTTTGTTTGTTTGTTTGTTTGTTTGCTGCCCAGAACACCCTTCATGCCACTGTGTCTCCTAGTAAACTGCTGTTCACCCGCTAGCGCCAAACTCCTCTGTTAGCTTCTCTCTGTGGAGTGTTGTCCAGCTTCTTCATGCACAGAGAACGCGGTTGTCTGGCAGAGCTACTTTGGAAGTGGTACTAAAAGTACGCTTCTAACTGGGGCGAGCAAGCAGGAGCCAATGGGGATGGACACAGGCATCACACAAGCCCTTGTGCTGTGGATATCCTCTTGGAGAACATCTGCTACCCGATACTAAATTAGCAACCATATACATGCCGCTCTTCAGAAATGAGTTTTCATCGTTCATTCCAAGAGGGAAGCTACAGCAAAAGGTTCCACTCAGCCCAAGTACATCCCAACCCTTACCCCTTGCTCACTCTATCGGTCCTGACGCGGCCAACCCCTGTCTCCATGACGGCAGCTAGGACTCTAGTCCACGCAGCTACAATCCCATGGGCATCACCACTGGCTACAACTTCCAACTCAGCCTCCTGCCTCACAGTTTGTCCCCGGAGTCTGAATCTGTCTTCTGGCCGGAAGAATCTGCCGAAGGAGCACACAGACTATGACATTTTCCTACTTTAAAAGGCCAATGAGTGGTGGGGGGCTGGGAGATGGCTCATATGGCTTGCCATGCAATCATGAGGGCCTGAGTTCAATCTCCAGAATGCGCGCGCGCTCGCGCGCACACACATACACACACACACACAAAAGCCCACGATCCCAAGGGAAGTGGAGGTGAGTGGATCTCTGAGGCAAGTTCCAGGACAATGAGAGGCCTTGTCTCAAAAAATAAGGTGGGCAGACCTTGAGAAGCAACAGCTAAGGTTCTCCTTAGCTTTGACCTACACTCACACATCCATGAACACACATTCATGCAGACCCCCATACACACACAAACACATATACATTTGTGCACTTACACAGACATGAGAACACAAACACCCACACACTAGTGTTTTGTTTTGTTTTGTTTTGTTTTGTTTTGTTTTGTTTTAGTTAGAATTCAAGGCAAACAAGAAAGATTCCAAGAAAGAAGTGGCATTTTCAGTGGAGGCTGATATAAAGTACAGGCCCTTCAAATCAAAGGAACAGAGTCAAAGGCACGGCGTGGGGAGGAATAGCCTGGGGCCTGGGTCAGAAATAGAAGACATGCCGTTCTGACGGGTAGGAGTTACAAACACACTGTGTCACCATGTTTCCAATTCTGCCACCCAATCCATCAGGATGCTCCATTCTGCAGAGCACAGACTCAACACAGGACTTCCTCTGAAGGCAACTACACAAGTCACCACTAACCCTGGAAAGAATGAGCAGGAACTTTATTATCTCCAGGCAGAAATCTGGATGCCTATGGGGAGGAACCCAGAAAGCAGTCACATGCTGGATTCTAGCCAGATACTTCATGCTCAGCTCAGAACCTCCACACCCCTACCCCCCATATAACTTCCAGCTGTTTGAGAGCAACTGCTCTGAGCATCACCAGCCAGCCGGGAATTCCTCAGGGCTGCGGAATGCAGAGCTGAGACTCGGTTTTGTTTGGAAATCACTTCGACTCGCTTTTGTGGAGCTAACTCCTCGAAGACAAACCCCCTGGAAAAGTCACTGCAACTGTGAAATCTTGATCTGATAAACAGATTTCCGGAACCAGAAAATTGGCCAGATTAGATTCCAAAGAGCTTGCTCCGAGCATCAATGAGGCTGGCAACACATGGACCTGATGAATGGCTGGGTGGGTTCAGAGATAACTTATCCATCCATTACATCCGTTACACACAAATGTCCTGCCAGTCCTAGGACACCCCGCCTAGTAGATACAATAGGCACATGCTCTTCTGACCCCCTTAGGCACACAAGGGTCACCCCCCCCCCAGTGCCTTAGGAGAGTGACATCATCAAACATAAGAACATAAGAAGAAACCAAAGCAAGAGAAGTCCCTCTTGTGGATTCTGTCTTTCAAGCCTCCCTCAAGTCCAGCCCAGCAGCCTCACTGGCCAGTAGCACCTGAACCAGCAGTCTGCACAGAGAAGAAGTTTGTGGGAACACAAGTCAGGGCCTGGAGACATTTTCTCTTATCATGACTAGGGGTAAGGTATTACTGACATTAGTATGTACAGGCCAGGGGTGTAGCTTTGCCTGGAAAGGTCTGGGGACTAAAAGAACCATGTAGCTTTGACTGTTAGGAATGACAGGTGTATTGTGCTATATTTCTCCTATCACTCACTGAGACACCACAACACAGAATCATCTGACTCGACATGTCAATAGTGCCGAGGCAAAGAAATACCTGTTTAAGCCAAACTGCTACTTAGCAGTTCTCACTCCCTCCAGCTGCCTCTCTTCACACTGAGTGAGCTTTGGAAATACAGACGACGGTGTCTCTGTGCCCTTCAGACAAATGTGAACTCTCACCACCTGGTTTAGAGAGCCCATTGTGATCCTGACTCTGAAGTCCCTGCAATGTCCTTTAGAACCCATGTCTGGACCATGTGGGCATTGTTCCTGCCCCCAGGCTCCCAAACATGTGGCTGGATGACCCAGAAGAATCTCAGCCCACTTTCCTCCTGGTGTTTGTGTTGTATCCCCCCAAAACTTTATGCTGTAGGCCTAATTGTTAGTACTTCATAATGGGGGTGCATTTAAAGACAGAGTCCTTAAAGAGGTAATACGTCACGATGAGGCTGTTCAAGGGGGCCCTAATTCACTAGGACTGGTGCCCTCACTGGAAGAGGAAATGAGAGCACAGACATATGTGGAGGAGACAACAAGAAGACACCCAGAGAAGGCGGCCATCTGTAAACCAAGCAACAGGGACTGAGAAGGAACCAAGGCCCCTGACAGCTTGATCTCAGAGCTCTCCAACTGTGGGACAAGCCATCTCGGACACTCAAGTCCCACAGTCTTAACGGAAATCCAACCTAACAGGCTAGCCTCTTCCTGCTCATCCTTCAACCCCAGCCTAAGTCATCAAATCTGAGAACCTGTCCCAGACACCCAGCCGGAAGCTGGTCCTTCCCTCTGCTCATGCCCTGTGCTTCGCTTGATCCCAGCCTGTGCTGGTGGTTGCCTCTACACTAATGCTCCTGCTAGGTAGAATACAACCCCCTTTGGCACAGACTCTGTTCTGCTCAGCTCTACATCCCAGGCACCTGCCACTCCCAGCTCTCCCATTCATATCTCTGACAACTCTAAGAAGAAAACCAGGCATGGCATTAGTACCTCAGTCCCCATCCCCGAACTGCCCCATCAACCTTTACCTCACGTCCTAGCATGTGGGTGGGACCTGTGCACACATAGTTAAAATAAGGGCTATAGGGGGTCTGGACCTGAACAAGTACCCTGTCTGCTTGAAAGGAGGTTAGAAATCTTTTCAGCCCAACTGCCCGACTTCCTAGTGGCAGCAATACATATCCCATCTCTGTGTCTTGGAACATACTTAAATAATAAAAAAAAAAAAAATTGACCAGCATTAGCACAAAGCTGGCCTTCTCCTCTCTTCTCTCTCTCTGTTTTTTTTCATTAAGCCAAAGAATCAAAAGGAGTTGCCTGTTTCTACTGCAGAACATCATTTAACTGAAAATAACTATACCATCTGTACAAGAATGGAAAAATGAAAGCGAAGCCCTTCCTTGTCAGGCAGAAGACAGCAGCCCATTGCTACAGCTTTTTCCAATGCCCCTGGCCCACAGCTCTCCACTTGATGTGGGGAACCAAGCCGGGGCAATTAGAAACTCCAGCCAGGACTACATCCTGCGGCAATCAGCCAGAACATCCAGCCAGTGACACTGACTTTTCCAGCCGAGAAATGGGAATTTCATTCCGGCAGCTGGAGTCCTTTGGCGTTTCTCATTGCTCTCCACTCAGTCTCCCTCCCTAGCAGCATCCGTCACGGTGCAGTCTGAATGGACGGACATCTGCAAACAATCAGCAGGCTTCATTTTCTGATTTCTGCCCAGTGGCCGTTCGTTCTCCTCATCCACTTCCCGACAGTCTAGATCTGTGAGCCTGACGAGCAGAACAAGATGCATAGATTCACGTATCCAACACACATGCGCAGCTCAACATTCGGGCTTGCAGATCTCAGACAGCTCTTCCTTACCACCTCTTCAAGGCACCAAACAGACTTCTCCCACTGCCAGGTGCCAGCGAGTTCAGGGGCCGCCATTTTCTCTGTGACTCACTTGAGACACACACACACACCTGCATGCACGCGCACACGCACGCACACACACACACACACACACACACACACTCACCCACAGAAAGTTAGGGCCACCTAGGGAGCTCTTCACTGTCATTTGTTTACAAGCACAGCTAGAACATCTCTGAAGAACCCTTCCACTCCGGACCGTTTCCATGTGGTGTGAGCACTACACAGAACCTCAGACATCTGTCCTGTGTATTTCCAAAGGCCATTTGGTCCTCATCACATGAATGTCTTCCTGTCCAAGCTTGGATATGGGAGCATCTGGCTGTCACCAAGAAGACAGCAGTCACACAAGAATGTCTGGGTCTGGCTTGGCTCCAAGCACCTGAGTTTAGCCAGGCCCCCGGCCTTGTTAAACTAGACTCCCTCTGCCCCATGAGCTCATTCCATTAGTGTTGCCTCAGTTTACCCATTTGATCAAGGGAGATCACTCAGACATATTGCTAAGAAAGGGTAAAATGATCCCATTCTTCAGACTAGGACACCTGACTCTTTGCATTCACAGATGTAGTATAAACAGCGTCCATGGCCCTCAAGGAAAATCACACAGTTTCTCTCAGGAACAAGTTAAGGATGGAGCAGGTCACCAGGATAATGAGCGAGCCCAGTTGTCCACCCAGTATCTGCCCATCACACAGCTTCATGGCTTGTTTCTTCCAGGAAGTGTTCCGAGATGATGAATGCTTTGTTTCCTTCTTACCAAATAAGCTATGGAAGAAAGCCAATGGCTAGTACTCAGGGAGCAAGGGAAGGTCACGTGAAGTGTTGGAATACAGTTTGCCCAAGGAGTCAACTCCATAAATTATTTTTATATGGACCTGTGGCCTCTAGGGCTGCAGCTACTGCTTATATTTTGATGTATGTTTTCATTTTATGCATCCTTTCATGAGGAAAACTACGTGGAAACGGTGTTTGTGTTGAGGGGAGCTATAGAGCCACTGAGATGCTGTCCTTGTGAGGTCTCATGTCCATAATCCAAGGGCCTGCAGCCCCTCGTGATGCGATCCACTAGCTGAACCCTGAGCCACACCAGGGCCTTTGCTCAACCCTCCTCTGGCTTCTTGAACAGCCCTGGAGATGCTGATTCCTATGGGCTTCTCCACTGGGGCAGATCTACTGTCTGCCCAAGCGCTTGGATGTGGCAGGGATTTAACAGCTCTTCTTTTTTCATTAGTTCTTCGACGGCATGAAACAGGCACCTGCCCCTTTTATAGCTGAAGGAACAGACTGAAGACAGGACTCACCCAAGGTCACCCAGCTAGAGATGGCCAGACAGTAGACACTTCAGCTGTGTAGGCATGAAGCTGGGCTAAGGCTACTTACTGTACCGGTAACCAGATAAGACGAGAATAGTATCCCATAAATCTTTCATTGATGGAACTTTTCAAAAATCTTCAAAATCATTAAGAGCAATTTTCTGTACTCTAGGTCTACCACAGAGAAGAGTGGGTTTCTTTCTGGGATGGGGGATAATGAACTTCTCAGGTAACCGAAAGTCAAAGCTAATCAAAACTGATTATAATTGTCTGCTTTTTGAATTTTTCTAACTATTTAAACCTGCAGAGCAGGAAGTGTCAGACAACAGGTAATGGCAGTACAGCCACTTACCAACCAACATCTGTGCCACCTGTCCTCCCATCCCACTCACCACGTGAAAAAGAGGCTGCTCTTACTGTTCCCTGGCCCCAGAGAACCTCAGCTCATCTGCTGCCCTGTGTCCCTAGCAACAAGCAAATGCTAGGCATCAAGACACCCGTAAATGGCTGCTGACCACAGGGATGGGGACAGAACCTGCTGACTCCCGCAGACATTATTTTAGTTCTGACATGAATTTATCTGAATGGCCTTCAACTTCAATTCTGCTTTGCCATGTGCAACCAGGTGGATCAATGACACTGGACCTGCAGAAGGAGGCTTTTCTAAGTTCCCAGGAAGAGAGGCAGAGGGAAGAGATGGCCACATGTCCAACAGTTCTCTTTTCCTGCCTACCCATGCCCTCACCAAGGGTGGGCTGCAGGCAGATGCGCCAAGAGTCCAGTGCAGTACACCCCACCCCAACCTTTGGCTTATGCAGCTTCCAGCGGCAACAGCAGGAGGGGGTCAGTGAAGCTGAAGGGCAGGAGAGGGGGCAGCCTGCAGCCCAGCTCCATCAGGCTGCGCTAAGCTGGGCTTGTGATAAAGCTAATCGCCGCTTCACTCAGGCTCAGATGTAGGCAGAGGTCAAGAGTAAGGGCTGTGCTTCAGCCCCAAGATTATCCCCATGCAACAGGAGACCAGTGCAGCCATCTCCACAGTCTCGGGGAACCACTCTGCAGCAGACCATCTGCTCACACTAAGCCCCTGTGCCCCCTCTCACACTGCAGGCACGGCTGTAACATAATAATGCCAGCCAGGGAATGAGCCAGAAAAGCAAAATGACCTTCATTCTGGCCCCAAAGCACATCTTGATGATGAAGGATTTCTGAACTAAGACTCAAAACAAGCAGAGGCCAGAAAGGAAAAGGCAGTTGGATACAACTGCATTAAACTGTGAAATTCCAGGTCATTGATAAACACTATAAACACGCTTCAGACGTCCCATCCACTGGGAAAAGATGCTCACTATGGGACCACAAAGTGTGGCTATGTAGCATTTCCTTACAAAACTACCTAAGAGAACACAAACGATGTAATGGTGGGGGGCAGGACTGGACAAAGCATCTGGACAGGCGCTCCTACTGATGAAGGGGCGCTACATTACCATAATCCCAGGGGGACTAATGGAACCAGCAAGCTCTCATCCACAGCCGTCAGTCAGACTTGCAAAAATCTAAAGAAGTGGAACACCGGGAACCCAGGCATGACACATGCTTGGGGACTCTGAAGAGGGCCTGACGGCAACACACAAGGCCCAAGATGATCATCCCAGGCAGCTGATGAACATGCACAGTGCACAGTGGGACACAACGGAACGACACAAAGCAGGGGCTGGTGAGATAACTGAATAAGTAAAAGAAACCATCCTGCAAGTCTAATGACCTCAGTCTAATCCCTGGAGCCTATAGTTAAAAAAAAAAAAAAAAAGGAATAAAAAGCCAGATGCTCCCATCTGCAGTCTCAGTGTTCCTACATCATGATGGGAGGCAAAGAGAGGAGAATCAGTCGGCTTGGAGCTCACACAGGCAGGACAGCAGAAACAAGAGAGACCCCGCCTCAAAAATAAAGGGAACAGAATCTACTCCAACACAGCTGTCCTTTGCACGTGTGCCCCCAAAACAAAACAAGCAAAAAACAAAAAACAAAAACCACCACTGCGCCGGGCGGTGGTGGCGCACGCCTTTAATCCCAGCACTCGGGAGGCAGAGGCAGGCGGATCTCTGTGAGTTCGAGGCCAGCCTGGACTACCAAGTGAGTCCCAGGAAAGGCGCAAAGCTACACAGAGAAACCCTGTCTTGAAAAACCAAAAAAAAAAAAAAAAAAAAACCACCACTGCATGTTCATCAGAAGAACAGGGGAAACACATGCCCTTCTCCACAGCTCACAGCACCCAGAGCTTTCATGGGATGAACTGGGGTAAACTGAACTTGCATGGGTAATTCTGAGAAACTTAACAGGAAGTGAAAGGCAAGTTGCAGAATGTCATCCATACTAAGCTCAGAAACAAGGAATTTTAGGGGGCACATGTGGAAAGGATGACTACCGAGTTCAAGGTCATGGTTGCCTCAGGCTCAGAGAGGGCACAGGTGGGCACCGAGGGCACTTCCAGGGCAAGCTGTCTTTCTTTCCGCAGTCTGAAACAAGCGAGAATCCAGGCAAGCGGGAGGCGAGAGCACGGGCTTGTCAGGCATTTTTCTTGGTGACCTTCTGTGTACTTTAGAAACATTTCAGGAGTAAAATTCATTCAAGAGAATGAAAACTCCACGAATATTTGAGGAAACCTAAAAAAGATAAATGGTCCCAAATGCAGATGACACTCTACCCTTCACAAGACCCTCAACTGCAAAGGAATGCAAGCCGGAGGGAACAAGTGTCATGCTGGAAGACCCTGCAAGTGTGACGACGTCCATCCAGGAGCTTTGCTCTGTTATGAATTCTTTTCATTTTCTGAAAGGCGGCAACAGTTGCCCGAAGGGTAAAAGCTGATCATGGAGGGGACGCTAAGCATCTCCCATCAGACACATTTCCCCACCCACATATTAAGCCATGGCAATCCAAAGGCCAAAATAACCAAGCCTAGGACCAAGTCAGGTGCTTTAGATGCAAATTCTAAGAAATCAAGACTGTCTTTCTCAAGCCCCTTTGCCTCCCCATCCTTCAGCTGAGCTGAGACAGGCTCAGAGGGAGGGAGGTAACAGAAGCTGAGATTTGCTAAATAGAGCTCCCTGGCTTTTGCCACTCTGGAGCACAGAGAGGTGGCCTTCCTCCCAGCCTTTCTACTGTGAAGAACCACCAGACCCAGTCTCAACCCTGGTTCAAAGGTTGAAGTCTCTGATAACTATAGAAAACTGGGTGACAATTGAGACAATTGAGCTACCCTCTCTGAGCCTCAATACTCCATCTCTCTGGCAATGCTGCCGAGATAGAAAGATACTAGATGGACAGAGCATAAACAGATGGATGAGTAAAGTATGCACAACAGCAGGTGAAATGTACTTGGAGTTTAGGAAACAGCCCCATTTGTTACTCCTTTCCTGTCATTCATTCTCACTGACTGTCCTCAGACTCGGACACTTCTGTGGCATTTAGAGAAGGCTATGACCCTTTCTGATCCTCTAAAAGGGGACAGTCTGGGCAAGGGAATGCCTGATGTTCGCGGGGCAATTTGACTGTGTCGCTTAGACCCAAAAGCAAACCACAGAGAGATACGTAAGAGCTCATGCGGCTGCTACCTTCCCTCACACGATCATCTCAGCTCGGGAATTTCCTAAGAAATCAAGAGCCACTGGCACGGGAGATGACTCCATGGGTAAAGAGCTTGCAGTGAGGACATGAAGACCTGAGTTCAAGTTCTAAGAACCCACATAACATGCACCTGAAATGTCAGTGTTCTCACAGCAAGATGTGGGGCAGAGCCAGGAAGATCCTTGGGAGCTCAAAGGCCAGCTAACCTGGCTTATGTAGAATCAAAACAAGGAACCCTCTCTCAAACACGATAGAAGACAAGGCCTCTGTTATTCTCTGACCTCCACAAGAGCACTGTTGCGCGTGCATGCTGCCAGCACTCACACGCATCAACACACACACAAACACATCCCACACAATAGAGTCGGGGGCTCTTTAGGACATTCCCAGGAGTCTTGAGCTGCAGCCAGACTATAACTTGCAACAACTATTCCAAAGAATCTTGAATTGCTTCTCCACCCTAAGCCTCAGTTTCCCCATGTATAATATAAAGCAAAGCACTGGTAGATGGTGTCTGAGTCATTTTTCTATCCTTAAGGCACCCATTCTTTGTCTCTGTGGATATGAATTCAACAGTGGGCAAATGTACACCATCTATTCCAGATGTATTCAGCATTTGAAAGTAGTGTCTGGGTTCACATGGAGGTCTTCCTACAGGAGATCCCTCCTCCTGTCTAAACAGAGCAACTGAGAACCAGAGCTCATCAGCTCTTTGAAAGGCAGGCTGGAGCTGCCCAAAGAAAGCAGGTTCCTGGCTACTGGGAAGACCTAGTCCCATGTACACTTGCAACCAGAGACAATTTATCCAAAGGGCCAGGGGTCAGACCTGCCTCCCATTCCTATGGATCCAAGGGCCTCTTCAATTCAGTTCGCTTACCTACTACTTTTCATCATGTACTCAGTAAATGAACAATTGTTTGGCTTATCACTTCCTATTAGGAAAGGAACTCAGGCGTTGGGGGGAGGGGCACGGCACACCAGTCTGTTGAAGCCAAGCAAGGGTGGAATGCCTATTAACCAATGTATCTTCTTAAATAGCTTAATCCATTAAACCGGTCCATCCTGCTTCTACAATCTGCTCACGTGGCACCCTCCCTTCCCACTGAGCTGACAAGGGGCCCTCCATCATGAGGAATTAACTGGTGTCTTGAGCAAATACTGTTGGGACATCTAGTGAGCACTAGAATTCAGTAGTACTTACTGTGGAGTCCTCAAGGATCACAGCTCTCGGAGCAATTTACCAATGCAAGAGGCCTGTCAGATCTGATGAGTCAGGGAACTGAAACCCTTGGATGAACCTGTTTGGGCTTTCCAGACTATGAAAGGTGGTTTACAGCCAACTGAAAACAAAGTTTAAAATTAAGGAGGACTGGATGTGGGCACACCTGTAATCCCTGCACTTGGGAGGCTGAGGTGGAAGAACTGACCTCGGGGCCAGTTTAGGTTACATAGTGAACTGCCATCCCAAAAGAAAGAAAACAAAACTAAAGCTACAGAGTTCTCATTCCAGACACATGACAACCCATGTGCCCCAAATGCCAATACCATTCCATCCAATCTCAGGGGGCAGCTTTGACACCATGACTCAGTTTACCCATTTACAAAAGGGAAACAGAACAAACCCTAACCTAACAAGCTCCACGGGTAGTCAAAGGAAAAGGGCTATTTCCCTTTAAAAAGGAGAAAAGTACAAATTCAATGGAAATATCCAGGTTTTCATCCATTTTATGACAACACACAGATAGAGGCCATAAGATTAACCACAGCTCACTTCTTAAAGGTATTATTATTCACTATTAAAGAGTTACTATTCTATAAAAACTAGGTGTCATGTAGATACATAATATGTCATTTCCCAAGGCATACCACTATAATGTAGCTACATGATTAGTAATTAGAAGATGGGTGATCTGAACCACACAAGGATTCACCCCACACTGAATACAATAGAATCGTTCTAGGTGAGATGAGAGAGCAGAAGAAGTGAGCTGTTCATTAAGAAATGATTTTTCAATAAATTCAATAGCATGCCCCACAGTGTAGCTCCTGGTCTTCTGGCTACTGCATTGATCTCTGCTAATGGGGACAGCTCAGAAGGAAGGCACTGGCAAGGAGTCAAAAGGCTTGATGAACACTGAGACCATGATTCACTTCCAAGCAGGATGCAGCCCTGCAGGTCCCTCTCTTTAATCCCCAGCATTAGCTGGTTCCTACCCTCATCCATCCTCATGGAGTCACCACTGGCCTCCCAGTCTCCGAACCTAATGGCTACTTTTCTATATTTACCTCAAGCACAACATTTTTGCTATTGCTCTTGGGGTGGAGCCTCACCATGTGGCCCAAGCTGGCTTCAAAACTCAACCTTCCTGCCTCTCAGCAGGAGTGCAGGATTACAGATGTGAGCCACCATACCTGGTCTATGTGCAAAGTTCTGCCACACTGGGCGACCTGGATCAGCCCTTCCTTCTAAGTTACGTCCCTTCAGTGACCTATACCTCCTGTTGCCCTGCCTCCTGCGTACACCCTCAGAAGCAGCTTCCTCCATCTACCCCTCAATAGTCTCAGGGCTCTGATTCCTTTGGCACAAGCAACATATGGCTTCCCCGAATAAGCCACCTTGTCCACTATTAGATTTGACCTTCAAGGTGAAACCCCAACCTGATACCTCTCTTCTCTGGCTAAGTTCTTCTCCTTTCAACTCCATCCTGTACCCAAGCTTCACGGTTTCATCCCCTACCACCAAACGTGTTTCCATGGCAGCATCAGCTTACCATGTCTAAAACAGAACTCTAAGTTTCTCTAAGCTCACTCCTCCTGCCATCCAACCCTCCCCGTTATTCCCACTCACACAGGTCAGCAGGTGGTATTTCCCACACATCTTTCCTCTCTACCCTTGCCTCCCCCAACCCTAGAACCAATCTGTCCCTTATTACCTGCAACCTCATTGGCATTTCTCAGTCTGCAGAAGCCATCCTTCACTGGCCCCTTGAACAAACCTCACCACTACATGCAATGTTTGCAACAGTCCCATAGCTCCATCCCTGAAGGGTAAAGCTGGAGACCCTGGGGAGGGGGTGGGGTTGCGGGGGGAGGGGGGGGACATACCCACCTAGTCCTCCCAACTTATGCAAACTTCTGCCACTTCACATACCATAATGCTCTAGAAACTTCTGTTGTTCCCAGCTGCCCACTCAGCACAAGCAGCTTTTATACAACAGAATGGCCCATCCATGTCCTAATGTAGCCCTGGGCCCAGACAGAAAATTTAAAGGAATGGGGGGCGGTGGACAGATGAATGCGAGGGTGGGTGGATGAAAATACTGGCAGCTGCTTCCTTGCTCTATATTATAAAAAGCATGCCACCAAACATCTTGTGGACTATTCCCACAAGTTAGGCTGATTTCCACATTTGTACACAGTTCAAGATTTATGGAACTAAAAAAATCCTTCATGCTTAGATATTATAATAATAACTTGATCCAAACTTGCTTACTAAGAAATAAATCCATACTATTATTCTATCTCACGAAGAGCTCATAGATCCTGAGATTTTTCTAAAAAACCGTCTCCACCTCTAAGTACAAACTAATCATTCTTCAAGCCAAAGGTCAGAGGCAGCTCAACATTAGCAGGTGAGAGCTTGCCTGCCGAGCTCCTGGTACAAAGACTGTGCAGAATGGTGTGGGTTGTCAGTGGTACCTGACACAGCTACCCATGAGCAAAGCCAACCTCCGGTGAACGCCCATCCTCACAAAGCCAGCTCACAGAAGTCAAGGTCAGCTCCACAAGCTGGGAAAAAGAGCCAGGCCCACACACGTCCAATGAGTGACACAACCCTGAGAGTCCGCCCTGTGTTGCCATGAGCCTCGGACTAAGACAGTCTTTCAGCTACGTCTACAGGCCCAGCCATAGAAAAGCCAATCCCCTCGCCCCATGGGAAATCCCCAACCATCAGCACCCTACCCTCGGCCTTTATTTGTTTCTCTCTGTATCTAGGGAGCAGTGACAGCTGCAGCCAGCCCAGTGGCATTTGAGGCTGGGACTCTCATCCAGAGCAAAACAGTAAGCCTTTTGCTACTGGAGGTGATGAGGATGGCCTGGCAGCAAAGAAGGTACTAAATCAAGAGCTGCCCTTTGTGGTCCATGGCTCTAGGAGTGCTAGAATTAGGTCCCCAGCTAGCCTGGTGGTTTTTCAGCCCTTGCATCCTCTGAACTAGAAAGGAACCCAGCCTGTTAACCAGTAAGGAAGGAGGCAACTCTTCCATGCTCTGGACATGACAAGTACCGGCTCCATGGGCACTTGTAGAAAGAGTTTAGGGAGCAGGATGACATGAAGGATGCCAAAGGATAAAGAAGCACACTCATCCAGAGCCACACGGACCCCAGCACCTCTCCCCACCTCTCTCCTTGAGTCATGAGTGTGCCTTGATGCTAACCACATGAAGGGTCACAGATTTTAGGGGCTCGCTCTCACTGCACGCTCTCAATAATCAGCTCCAGCAGGCTCCCACCCCAGCCTGGCACGGCTCACGTCACAATCCACCCTATGCTGCAAGCTGATAATGCATTTACAGACAGCCAGGACTCTGCAGCCAAAAGGAAAAATTTCACCTAATTAAATAAAAACAAAGCAGAAAACCAAAGCCTTCAACTAGTGCCAGAAATAAGCGCAACTTGATCTTTTATGGAACTTTCAAGGCAGGAATGCCAACATTTTTTTTCCCTAAACGCATCTTTTAAAACAATCCTCTGTGTCGCTAACTATAATCCCTTAAAGAATCAATAAACAAACTACAAACAACCCAGAAGAAAATGGATACAGGGAATGAGTGACCAAAGCACTAATTTGAGATGCCAGATAAGCAAATGAAAAGGTCTAGGCCTAGGGAGATTGCTCAGTGGTTAGTGTGCTGGCCAGGTAAATGTGAGGACCCAAGTTTGGATCCCCAGAATCAGGTAAGGACCAGGTGAACATGGTGGCTTCCCTGCAATCCAATCTCAGAAGGCAGAGACAGGATTTCCAGAGCTGGCTTACAAGACTTGCCATAACAGACCGTTCTGTGTTTTACTAAGAAACTCTGTCTCAATACACAGTGGAAGAGAAATGAGGACTAATTCCTGACATCAACCTTGGGCCTCTACACACACACACACACACACACACACGGTGGAGTGGAGTGGGAGAGGACAAAAGATTGAGTCTCACAAACAGTTAAACAAAACCAAGGGAAAATGTCATTCTTTAACCAATGACTGGCAAGTATTTTAAGTAATGATCTATAACTCAAGGATTGGCATGGTGTGAGGAAACTGGTTTTGTATACTACTGGTGGGAATATGACTGGTTAATCTTCCTGGGCCACATGACAATGAACAAGGATCCAACACCATCCACCCAGCCCGTCTCCCTCCCCTTCATCTAGAAACCGCGCTGAGGACACATTTGTGCAGATGGGGACACATAGATGATGGTGTTCATTTCCTTTCATTCACAGCATTATTTGTGAAAACTCAAAACCCATTTCTTTATCAAGAGAATGGTATGAGTAGTTGATTACAAACCAGTACTACCACAGGGCAAGCTTTAGGAAGAGCCCAGAAGCCTGAACACACCAATTCCAGACAATGTCTATAATATGGTCAGAGAGGAGAAAGCAATTTGTAAGACAATATGATTAGCACAGGCCCAGTTTGGTCATCTCTACAAATGTGTGTTTTCATTCACATGTACCTAAACTGACACTTCTGACATCCGGGGCTAGAACACTAACTGTGGAGTAGTCCTTGAGGGCCCTTTAGGATGTACATGTATTCTCCATTGGCATCCAGTTTTCAAAAGTGATTCGTTAACATGTCACCACAGGAAATATATGTAGAGGACAAATAAGAGCATCCAAGATGATCAAGAGGGATACATCACTGCTATAATGAGAGCTGGGGTGGGGAGAGTCAAGAAACAAAAGCCAAAGAAAAAGGAGGTCACCCTATTTATCAAATTACAAAATATTAAAAAAACAATGAAAATCTGAGAAACTCAAGCAGTTGGGAGTATTTGACAGAGCTACAGAATTCACCACCCCAATATTAGCTTAACCGAAAAAGGGGAAGTAGCAGGAAGCAGTTGGTGGAGGCCATGGATAGCTCTTCCTTAGTCAGTTATGAAAGGGAGAGCTCATGAGCTTCTCCTTGGCCTCAGGTGCCCCCCACCCCCTGCCAGCTCCACCCCAATAAGAGTCCCGCTCCTTGGTGACCGAGGGAAGACATGGCCGGGGTGAGATGGTGAGAGGGGAGTGCGGGAACTGTGAGTCTGATTAAAGCTTATAAATGTAATCTGTCCTGTGTGGGGAATGCAGAACGTCTCTCCAAGTCTTCCTGGCACGCTCTGGAAGCCCACAATTACAGCCCGCTCCGGACTCCTGTTTCCAGGGTACTGGGTCTTCCAGGTGGCCGAAGGCCATGATTTCTGCTGGAAGACAGAACTCATTCAAGGGCGCCTGAAGCAATAAAATGCCAGAGACTGGAGCCCAAGGCTGCTGAGGTGTCTGTCTGCCAAGACGGGTTGTCCTCGAAACCCGAGTGGGCAGAAGGTCATCCCACAACTGGCCTCCTGGAAATGAGAGGAGAAATGAGATGCTTCTAACACCGAGTGAAAGGAGGTATTCTTGTCTGTTCAACAGCAGAAAAAAATTGATCTGTGGTGTGGAAAGTTGGGACAGCGGTGGGTGGGAGCAGTGTTGGGTTCCCTGGGATGTTAGGGTGTTGGGTACTCTATTTCCTGATCTGAACCCCAGTCCCTCAGGTGTGTTTACTTCATGAAAATGCACAGAACTCTGCATCTGTCATCTGTGCACAGCCAATTCAAGTTTCTAAAACAACATTTACTTGAGAAAAAATAAAGGATCCCATTGTTTGATCAGCACAGCTGACTCTCAGGCAAGGTCTCTGTCATTCCCAGCTGACTGCCTCCTTCCTTACAGCTACAGCCTGAGCCACTAATGGAGTCCACAGTCCAAGTCACCCAATCATGTGCCACAGCTCATGATGTGTGGATCTGGTGGGGACAAGCAGCCTGTGCAGAGGAATGGCATGTTCAGGATGTATTTTTAATCGATTCGCTCATTTTCCCCAACACTCAAAACAGTCTGACTCTGAACACCCGAAATGGCATCAGCCACACCCTGATAAACCCCAAGCATGCAGACATCTCAAGCCTGGCGCGAGGCCCCCATTCCACTGAAGCAAGCTGAATCAAACTTCAGGGGACATTCAGGAAGGTCGGGGGTGGGGGGGTGTTCCATTTCATTCCAAAATGAATCCAAATGACAGGTGGGGACGCCCCTCCTAGAGGTGAGCTTCATCTCCAGCTACAGCCAAGCTCAGGCCTCAAGCCTTCCGGGGGCAACACTTGCTCATCCTGAATCTTTTGGGGGTTCACTGAACTTTTCCATGGGGTAAATTTGGAAGTTCTCCTTCTGTTAAATAAATTTTGTTGTTGTTGTCTTTGGCAAATATACACCATACACACACACACACACACACACACACACACACACACACACACACAAAGTAAAGTTGATAATGAACTACATAGAGAGAAAAGCCATCTGTCATGGTTTACAGGCAATGAACCCACAGATTGGGCGAACGATCCCTGATCCTACCTGAAGCTGAGTCACAAGTCTAACAGGGCTTGTTCCTTCTCTCTTGTCACAATGACTCCTTCCAAAAGGCAGTGTCCAGCCACCACTGCTGCCCAGAGGCTCAACAAGAGGAGCTTCAACTCCAGGAAGAGGCTGAGCTCAGCTGGGCAGCCAGGCTTCCAGAGGGGTGTCGCTCATCAAAGGGCAGAGAAGGCTACCCACGCAAGGGAGTCTTGTGATAGCCCTACAGGTACCGGTCACTTCACCAGCCACTGCTGCTCCTGGACACAACAGAGGCCACCATCTGCCTTGACGGTGTCACAACAGTCCACTACAGACAGACCAGAGCAAGCAGGTGTTTGACACCAGTCATTACTAGTCAGCAGAGAAGCCCCTTCCCCTTACTCTAAGGGATGTGTTCCAGCACCCCGGTAAGGGTCTGTGACCACCGGCAGTATCAAACCCTAACACAAACTCTCCAGTACCATAGCAGCAGACCCAGTGACCCAGACTGCCGGTGTGGTGGCTCAGGCCATTAATCCAAGCTCTCAGGAGGCAGAGGCAGGTGGATCTCTAGTTCAAGGCCAGACTGGTCTAACATAGAAAGTTCCAGGCCAACTAGGGCCACATAAAGAGACCCTGCATCAAACAAAGAAAACTTACATGGCTGGTTACTAAAGTATGAGCAGGCAGGCAGGACACAGAGCATGGATTCTGCTGGAGATTAGAGATCATGGTCTACTTTGGATTTCAAGCTGAGAGTACCTGGGGAGGACAGTACCTGGAGAGGACACATGCAGAAAAGGACTTTCTCTTACCTTCCCTCATCTTCTGAATCTTCTAGAAAATTCTCAATTGTCTGAATCCCTTCCCCAGATATTGTATTAACCAAGGGAAACTGCTTCTCCCGGCACCAGAGCCTAAAGCAACTCTGTCCCAGACTATTATTGGCCCCTTGGGCCCATTCTGTTCCCGAGAATTCTCACCTCCCTAAAATTCCCTGTGCATCCAGACAGTTCTTTGCTCGCTACTATATGTTGGGCAGTTGATATCTACTGAGGCAGGATGGATTTCACTGTGCTACTCAAAACAGCATACCATTCAGACTCAGGAATTGGTTGCTTCTAGAATTTTCCATATGATGTTCTCAGACCTCAGTTGACTATAGGTAACAGAAACCACAGAAGGTAAATTTGTAGGTAATGGGAACTGTGGCACACAGGTTTCTGACTCCCTCTCCCATCCCTCTCTCCCTCTCTGCCTCTACCGTCCGCCCCTTCGGATCAGCTTCTGTGTTCCCATAAAACAAACAGCTCCTGTTCATACTTCAGCCCAGAGCAACCAATCTCCACCCACCTCTCCAACCCCAGTAAAAATCCCAACACTGGTAAACACAGAAAGGCCTCACACAGCTCAGCTTCTGCAAACAGGGAGTTGGTAAGGTGCTGGTGGAAAAAAGCACCTCAGACCACACTCCTCCAGCCCCAGGGTCCAGGGCACAGTTCAGCAGCAAGCCTCAGATCCACAAACACACAAACAGGAGAGCCCTACGGGAGAAGGTGCTAGCGAAAGGCTTTCTAAAAACTGTCTTCAAGGCAGGGGTGACGGCTCTCCACCTTGGCCCCTCTCTTGCAGTCCCCTCGTAGGAGAAGACACCAAACTGTGCATCAAGCCTTCCAACCACACCTGTCAGTCTCTCAGCTACTTGACAGAAGGAAGAAGGGGAAGAGATTTTGCAAAGTACCATCAAAATAAATAGACATCCACCCCTCTGAGTCCCTCACATTCATGAGCCACCGGGAGGCCAAGAGGAACTTATTAAGAAGGATTACGGAACAATTCGCTTTCACCAAACTCCACTATGAGTCATGCTCACTACTACTTTCAAGATGAGATAAGAACACTCGGAAACATTGGGAAAACAGTATTCTTCAGACTTTCCCTCCAAATAAATGAGAATGACAATTTTCTCTCTAAAGAGACCTGGCATAATCATTTTTGGGTAAGCCAATTTATACATAATAGACTTTTTTTTTTTAAATCTTTCAAAA